>NC_140589.1:1499378783-1499923687 GCF_964204655.1 Triturus cristatus | reverse complement strand
AGTGCATGAGGTTACACAGAAGATGTTGGTTGGACCCAGTCAACATCTGCAACACTGCAACTAAAACATTCTTTAGAGCAAGGAAATATCAATTAGCACCAACCTGGAGACTGTACATGTGTAATACTTGATATAATAGCTCTTGATGAATATTGGACACATGGTTCTCCAGCAATGCATAATTTAAATAATTGCATGTCTGAATCATTTTGTGTTGCCAGGGTAGAAAACCTGGTTTAATAACAGCAGTAACAAGATTTTAAAAGCCCATATGAAACACAGTATTATTTATGTCGTAGCACACTCACCCAGAAACTGCTCAAACGCCAGCCATAGATGTAAAAAGCTGCACACCCCAAATCACTATTTCGAGGTCGCTATAGTTCAGATTTCTACCACACGTCTGGTATGAGGAAGTCATGTACCTACTTCACAGGTAAGATTTACATTTTTTAAGAACAAGTTTAGTCACTGGAATTTTATCTGCTAAGCCCAGCTTCAGCTTTCACCTAATAAGATTTGTGAGAGTTATTCTACTAAACAAAGGGAAACTTCCACTTTACCTTGTCTGACATTCATCGAAAGAAGAAATCCTGCATTGGGGCTGTTCCCCTTTTGTTAAAAGAAGAATTATGCTGATTATCTGCATCAAGAACACATTTACTGCCTTTACCCTATTATAAGACTACAAGGTGAATAGTTGGCGCGAAATTCACTGCGGAGACTCTGTGGGACAGGGACAGGTATCTGGTCTACTTTTCATACCAGCTTGAAAAAGAGTCGCACTCTATAACTCATCTTCACAGCTTAATGAAAATTACATGCCCTTTAACTTCCAAAAAGAAGGTGCAACAATATAAGCATCACTATAGCTTTGAACACCACTACATCTCTTCATGTCTCTCACACAAAAACAAAAAAAAGCCTGCCGATCTGGGAGTAAGCAAACCCATGAATGAATCTAGCCTTCATCATTCTGTACCACAGACAGTGGTTAATAAGCCCAAGACCTAATCCTCATCCATCAGTGAGTAAAGGTGTGTCATCAACCGTGCTGATTGATAACACCATCATCAGTGGCTCACAATCCATCCCTGGATCTCTTGTAGATGGCACCATAAGCAGCATTCCTGATCCTACCCTTGTTGACAACTACCTTGACGATGACACAGTTAACAACCAAAATATTCTTTCAGGTACTGTACTTCAAATCAGTGTCCCAGCAGAGCCGCCTCCAACGTACCCACTGTACTCCCCTTTAAGTCACATTCTAGCCCAGATTCTGGATTAAAAAAAGAGAATAGTTCCCAAACACTGCTATAGAACAGCCTACAATTTAGGCTATCTAAAAGTAAAATATTTGCCAGATAATGACCAAAGCAGGAATTTAAAGATGAAGCACATCTACCTCTTTATCACAGTCCTACATTGTATTATGTTCCACAGCAGCCTCGTTACTCCAAAGAGCACCAGCCTTTCCATGATGTGAGGAAATGCCAGCGCTAGCCTTTAGAGGTAGAGATACCAGTGGATGTTCTGTAATTGCTATAGCATATATGGGATGAATTGTATTCCAGATTCCCAATTTCAATATCACATTGACCTTACCAAGGACATTTGACAGCACCTCCACCTTCGCCGCCCCCACTCCCTGCAGTAATTCCCCCCCCATCAACCAACGATATCCCCTGTACCCAGACATGAAGAGGGGGTAGTGGAGAATGAAGAGGAGGGTGACATTTTACAGGAAGAGAAGTAGAAACAGTAAGAGGGTGACAATGCTTATAAAGTATGGCCAGCCGGCATTGTTCCCAAGGAATGCCAGAAAACCCTGCAAGCTGACTTCCTCATGGCCCCTACTGAGAAACAACATTTTGTCTATGATTTCAATGTTCAGCTGAGGAAATCAATAAATCCAATTTTTATTTATTGCAGGGTTGAGAAAAATTGCAGGACTTATTAAGGCCCCTGAAACCGTTCCCTCTGCAGCAGGATAGAGTTCTGGGCAATGCCCCAGTGTGCCTCATGGGCAATCAAAGGCCTCCTTTCCTTATCAGGGTAGCAGCTAAGTGCTGTTCCTGAAATCCTATCATTCCCACTTCAGCACTTCCAGACAGAGAAAGCAGATACATTGATAAACTGACGAAATAATGAGTGAAGTCCATGACTGTTACCTTGATAAAGGCACTAATTCTCAGGCTATCCTATTACAATGCAATCACTAAATATGGGCAGACAACTCTCATCATCCCTCAACGTAAAACCAAAGGATAGAATGATGGAGAGTCAAGCAATCCTCCTTGAAGCGATGAATGCTTAAGCTGTAATCATTGATATGGCCAAACATGTTTCCAATGCAGGCTTCCGTTGGTGAGTACCACATTATTACATTGCTACGGTTGGGCAAGAGCATTATACTTTGTCCTGACCAAGATGCCAGTAATTCCATTTGATCCAGAGAGCATAATCAGAAAGTATGTTAATGATTCCCTGCAAGAGATCAGAACAGATTCAGATGCACCCTTCTCACTAGGTGTTCACCTATAAATCTTACAAACTACTTTTAATGGCAGCAAGGGCAGATCAAAACATTCCTTCAGAGGATGATCTTCATACCATGGTGACCATAGTATAAAGCAGAAATGCCAGGTTTTTTAAAGGGTCGGGGAACCATGCATTCTAATACTAATAGAATTGGTGTGGTGGAGATAATATTGGTTCATACAGCAGCTGCAATTGTCACACTGCCTTAGACTACCTTCAATATCAACTTGGCCCTTTTATAGAAACAACAAGGCCAAGTCAAGCACCAGTAGCATAGCAAAGATTCCATGGGCCCTGGTGCGAGCAAAGATATTGGTTTCTTTGACTGCTGACAGGGTTCAATGGGTTCCTTAGGATTCTGGGACCCAGTGCCACTGCATCTACTACACCAAGGTAGTTATTTCCCTGCCAGGCACCATGACCTATCCTCTTTGAACCTCCTGGCTTGGTTTTTGACCACACAGAGTTCAACCATCTGGATAGTCACCTAAAATACAGGCAAATGTTAGCACACACTTGTGTGTATCCCACTAACATGACGTATGGAGCAAGAGGGAAATGTTTCTGGACTTGGTGTATACATGACAGCTTGATTTAGTGATATTTGTTTCTTCACTTGGTGTGCACAAGACTGCTTGCTTCATCTATCTCCACTGCCCTACAAGCTAATATCCTTTCCTACCCGGTACTCCTGGCTAAAGTTGGTTCCAAGTTTGCATACATTAGAATTTACCTTGCTGCCATGTTCAGATATAGATAGTCTTCTCGAACTCCTTCAATGTTTTTCAGATTTGATCAACAGAAAAAGTTACAAAGTTTCTTTTTAGGGCATTTTGTCTAGCATGTTGTCCAGCTGTGCCATGGGGTCTAAACACTTTACTGAGCCATCTCATGTCATCTCTCACCGTCTTCAACCTATGCACAGACCTCTAATAACATTTGTATTATGGAAAACAAGTCATCTTCTAGCCTTAATGTCAGCAAGGCAAGTGAGTGGGATTCAGGCATTCCCAACCAAAGAACCTCTCTGGCACTTTGGAAAAGACAAAATTATGATACAAACAAATCCCAAATGTCTGCCAAATGTACCACCCAATTTCCACCTAAATAAATTGATGATGTTCCACAAGTAGTTCTTTCCCAATCTCCCTTTGTAAAAAGACAGAATACTCCACTCTCTAGATGTATGCAGATGCTGGTAAATAAAAACTAATTGAACCAAAGACAACGGATCCTGCAGAAGTGCATTCTTTCTTTCAGACTCACTGTAAGAAGTAATTGACATACAAAACAACAAGGCATATCAAGAGGGATCTCATCTGAATCACTATTTGCTACAGAAAGATGAACCATTTGTTCACAGGGAAAGTGATTGCTCACACCAAAAGCATTCTATCTGAGGCAGTGGTGTTGTATGCAAGAGTGCTGCTCCATAATGTCTAGTGGGCCTCCACCTGAAAGACCGGGCATAGGTTCAGCAAGTACTGTTCGTTGGCCCTAAATCCAGTGGTTGATTCTTTGGTGGGCCAAGCATTTTGTTGCATAATCTGTTTCACTGAAGGTAAAGTTGACACTTACTTTCTATTTAATAATGTGCTGAGTTCTGCTACTCTGATTCAAGCTTGTGAGTCATTGAAATATCTAGCTTTGGAGAAGAAATCAATTACCAGAATCTGCAGTTATCTATTTTGGTACCTTTCAAAGATTCACATGTGATCCTCCCTCATCTTGGTCAAAGGCTCACTTTCCTCTCTACTTCTTTCATGCTATGAAATCTGAGTCATTGTGGCCCTTAGAAGATGGATGTGATCAGCACTTGAGAATGTGCTTCTGTGGAAATCTATCTTTTCTGCCTGATCACCCCAGATTTTTTTTATAGTTTTCTGGACCCTATTTCTGCAGGACTTGAAATTCTGTACACGGTTACCTCTACTAACCAGGAGTAAAATGGCTGTTCTACCCCATAAATGGTTAAATTGACTTAACTCTGACTGGCACATTCAACCTTCCTGTAAGACCATAGAATATGGTGCAGAAATACACCCGTGGCCTGGTGGGAAGTTAAATACCCCTTTTGGACTACAGTGTCTATTGTGTCATCCAATAACATGGCAGTGAAAATTAGTTTCAAGCCTTCCCTGTTTAACCTGATGGCAGCAACTGGAACCCTGTAGCTCAGGTCGGTCTGAATCACCTTTTGAAGGATAGGAAAACCTCACTTTAAATATTAAATAAATTACCTATAAACACCTGTTGCTGCCCGCAAGGTGGGTTGCGTAATATTTAAAAGTGGAGCATGTGTGACATTAAAAATTGCATATTCCTACTATGATTAGGCCCAAAATAGCATTGTTTCTTGTCAATCTGTAACTGGCACATTGAAAAAGTCAAAGTATAGATTATACAATTTAATCTATCTTTTGACCTGTACCAGCTACTGACACCATTCAAAGGCTTTTTTTAGATATTTTATAATAAAAATTAAAATAAATCATAAAGTCTGATTTTTTATTAACCATGTTAGAAATATAACATTTAGGAAGTAACCTTTTACCTTCCTGGGCTTTCGGAAGGCTAATTCACATTAGCCTCTGCCAACTCCCAGCGTGTACTTGGCCTGAATGAGAAATGAAGGAGGTGTGAAATTCCGCCCAGGAGCTAAACAATCGGTCAGTTTGATTGAGAGGCTGACCTAAATGGGCAGGGTTGACTGCTCTGAGCTCTGCAGAATATTCAGGGTGGGGGCTGGAGACATCCTGTTTGCACAACAGTGCCAACTTCTGCTTGATAGGTATTTCTGAAATGCATGTAAAACTTTGGTGCATTGAAAAGAAGAAAACAGCATGTCTGGACAATTCTTGTATATCAACTGTCTGGGTGCTGCAGGACCCTGCTTTTGTCCTATCAGACATCTGTTTCCTGGTTTGTTGTGGGTACAAGCCCTGCTGCAACCTGGATTTTAGTGTTAGATGTGGGAGGACACTAAGATTTCCCCATGATACTCCCACACACACACCTAGCCCTCAGAGCCCAATCTTATTGTCACAGAAAACTTTCGCTGCCTAGAAACTTCCCTGTACTTAGCATTTTGGCCCTGTTTGCAACAAAGCTAGCAGAAACTACTGCAAAAGTGGGTAGTGGTGCCTGTGGGAACATTTACACCTTTGGGAGGACCAGGAGTAACTATCACCCATTAGGTGGTCGCAACACTTACTAAACTTGTAGAAGAACAGAAGAAGACTTGACTTGCTGGCTGTGACCTGAGAGGAACCCAAAAGGACTGGACCTATTCCCCCTTGTTCCTACGACAAAGAAGTGGACTCCATGGTTCAGCTGGCTAAACACCTGTGTGACTACAGAGACACAACAAGCTTCAAGAGACCTTTTCTCTAAATTGCCCAACTGACCATTGCCACTGGACATGGACTGGACTTTGCTGTTGGTCTCTGCCTGATACAATAAGCATCTCTAAGTGCCTTGCCCTTAGGTCCTGAGGAGGCTTACATGTGCACTCCTCTGGTTGTTGGAGCACCAGAAGCAGAAGAAAGTTTGGAAACTTTTAAAGACTTTTGGTTCAGATCTGGAGGTTTCAACTGGACCCATTTGCTTGTTGTATCTGAGCAGGGCTTCGTCACGGCATGCCTCGAATCACACATAGGCCCCAGTCTACCCCTTGCATTACCTACTATTGGCTCTTTGTACTTAAATCTTTGAAAATTCACATCCCTGGATGCCAGGACAAATTCTTGTACATCTCCTGTCAGGGTGCTAGAGGACCCTATATGTGTCGTACCAGACAACCATTTCCTGGATTGCTGTGGTTATGGGACCTGCTTCATCCTGGATGTCAGTGTTAGATGTAGGAGGACATTAGTAATTTCCCTAATGAAACTCTCACAAACACCCCTAGCCCTCAGAGCCCAAGCTTAGTTTGGCTGAAGACTTTCGCTGCCTTGAAACTGCTCTGGTACTTGGCATTTTGGGCCTGTTTGCAGTAAAGCAAACAGAAACCACGACACAAGTGGGTAGTGGTGCCCTATGGAACTTTTACCTCTTGGGAGTGTCCAGGAGTAACTACAACCCACTAGCTGGTGACAACCATAAATGTGACATACCAAGGTACATTTCTCAGAACACTTTCTAGACTTGTAGAAGAACAGAAGAGGACATGACTTGCTGTCTGTGACCTGTGAGGAGCCCAGAAGGACTGGGCCTGCTCCCCCTTGTACCAAGGACAAAGAAGTGGACTTCAGTGGTGAGCTGGCTAACCGCCTTTATGGCTACAAAGACACAACAAGCTTCGAGAGGCATTTCCCCTAAATTGGCAAACTGACCAGTGGCAACTGGACTTGAACTGGACTTTTCTGTTTGCTTCTTCCTGATACCCTGAGCATCTCTAAGTGCCTTCCCCTTAGGTACAGGAGGGGCTTAAAAGAGATCTCCTGTGTTTGCTGAGGCAGAAGAAGAAGATGTGGAAACTTTTAAAAACTTTTGGTCCAGAACTCAAGGCTTCAGATGGACCAATTTGCTTGTTGTCTCCGAACAGGGCTTCATCATGGCTCGCATAACAAAACGTGCCTAGATCCTGGTCTATCGCCTACATAGATTACCATTAGGGTCTTGTAGTTTTTGACACTATTTTTGCTTCAATCTTTAAAAATTATTATCTCCGGTCTCTTGATTGGGTTTTTGTCATTTTAGCATCATTTTGTTTATTAAATTTTGCTCTATTTTTCTAATTTGGGCTGAGATTTTTATTATTTGGTGTTTTGACTTTGTTACTGTTTTGTATTGCATAAATGCTTTAGACATTGCTCTAAGTGACGCCTGTGTCCTTTGTGCCAATACTGCCAGAGGACTGAGCTAAGGTTAATTTAGTGACCTTGAGGGTTCACCATGACAAGAGTTTGATTATTCCATGAGGTGAACAATCACCCACCCCTAATGATAATCAAATTTCTCACAGACACTAAAAATACTTTTGTGTGCCTTATTTCAATTTTAATACTGTTGACTGTTATATTAGAGCACTGAGGATGCTCAGCTGAGAGTGTTTCAACCCTGTGAATCTATGAAGCATATGAACGCACAAGAACTGTAGGCAATTCATTACCATGTAAGTGATCTAGGCCCAGATGTAGGTAAATCTGAAATACTGATTTCTTAATAGCGAATTTTACCGATTCGCTATTAAGAAAACGGTATTTCCTATGTATGTAAACATTTGGTAAAAAATACTGAATCCTTAATATTCCTTATTACCGAATCGGTAATTGAGATTTTGTAATAAAGAATACCTACCCATTCATTTCTATGGGCTTGGAGACCCATAGGAATGAATGTGAAGACATTCACTATTAGCGATTCGGTATTACCGAATCGCTAATAGCGGGAGCACTTTCAAGGGTGCCAGGGTGTCAAAAGGACACCCTGTTGCACCCCTGAAATGTGCATGTGTGCACATGTGGCACACATCCATGCCCTAAGGGCATGGTTGTGTGCCACATGGCACTTAACAAAAAACAAAAAAGTGATTTTTTTAAAGGAAATCGGTAATTGCCACCAACTTGAAGTTGGTGGTAATTACTGATTTCTTAAGGCTCAAAAGCTCTCTTAAATGTGCTTCCTACATTGCATTTAAGGAATCAGTATTACCGATTCCTTAAATGCAAGAGCAATAAGGAATCGGTATTTACCAATTCCTTATTTACCGATTCCTTATTTACCGATATCTTACCTACATTAGGAATGGCTAAATACCGGCCCGTAACGCTGAAATTTACCGAATTTCGGCGTTACCGACTGGTATTTAGCCACCTACATCTCGCCCCTCGTGAGGGTTACCAACAAACACTTGGCTGGATCTGATGTGGGGGCTGCTCCAGGTTAAAACACTACATTTTGATTTAGATATTTTTGTTTTTTTTATTGAAATGATGTCAAATAATTTATCCTGATATAATGACGTTGGAATATTTTGTGGGCGGTCTTACTGGCACATGCATCAACAATGCCATTTGCGATTCCTTATTAGCGAAAAATAAGGATTCGCTAATAAGGAATAGCAAAAGGCTATGCATGTAGAAATCACTTACAAAATAGCGATTTCTAAACATTCCTTAATTGCGACTCGCAAATTGCGAGTCGCAATTAAGGAATACCTCCCCATTCATTCCTATGGGCCTGGAGGCCCATAGGAATGAATGGGAAGACATTCTCAATTTGCGATTCTCAATTAGAGAATCGCAAATTGCTCATGCAATTTCAAGGTTGCCAGGGTGTCAAAAGGACACCCTGTTGCACCCCTGAAATCTGCATATGAGTACATCTTGCACACACACATGCCCCAAGGGCATGTGTGTGTGTAAAATGGAACTTTGAAAAATGCACTTTAGTGCATTTTTCAAAGTTTTTGCAAATTACCATGAAGTTCAACTTCATGGTAATTTGCTCCCCCTATTAGCGAAATCGCTAATATTTTTACTTTCATGCATTGCATTTAAGGAATCTCAATTTGAGATTCCTTAAATGCAATCGCAATTTAAGTAATCGCAATTTAAAGATTACTTAAATTCCGATTTTTGCATTTGGGATGATGCATCCCAAATGCATAAATACCGGTCGCAAAGGGGCAGATTCTGAGAATCTGTCCGTTTGCGACCGGTTTTTGCTTTGATGCATGTGGGCCTTAGTGAACACTTTTTACAGGATTTGAAAATATCAAAGCAAGACACAGACAAGAAAGCGCAATATCTGACAAGACAAATAAATGTTTTAGGCAAAATGGCGTGTTTAAGCACCTTTCATTGTTTCTCCCGCATGGACAAATATCAATCTATTGTCAACAATCTTAGGGTTCTCACACAAAAAAACACAGCGCTACAACACATTATTTCCAGTACTGCACCATTCAAATGCATATTCTGCGACTGGTTCAGCAAGCATTTCAGAATTTAGCTCTGCAGATTTTCAGGTGGCATGCTCCTCAGCAGGCAATAGCTATTCCCAGCAATCAAGACTGAGTATCACTTCTTTGGAACGAGTCCCAAGTGTCAAGAATGTAAGAAAGAGGCAGCGACAACTCATCCAATGCCCTTTCCACATTTAGCAAGTATAGCCGCAAGAAATTCTTCTTTCCTGCGCGGTTGCTGACATGGGGGCTATTTAGTTTTCCATTGATGAGCATCACTACTCGAGTCCCATATTTTTCTGCAGAGGCCCCACTCCCCCTTTCAGTAGGGAAATATTTATGTCTTTCTTACCAACTCTACTTCCTTCCAGTCCAGGCTGGCCCACTTCAAAGGCATTCTGGTACCCTAGTACACCCTTCCCAGAGAGGATTTCACAGAGCCGGGGACACCAAATGTCTGTGTGAGACTCACAGATGAATTACTCTAGGTGAGAAAATAGCTATATAGGCCTAAATGGCCGGTAAAAGCCAAAAGAGATAATTACCACATTTTTAATTTGGGGTGTAAAAGGTGCAGATTTTCATATAAAAAAATTATAGGAGATAATCTAATTCGTTCCAAAATGTGTACGTTTAAGGAAAAACTGCAACAATACTGAAATGAATCATTCGGTAACATTGATAATGCGAGAAATGTGCCATTGTGGGAGGAAAACAGTTAAAGCTACCAGTTTAACCTTAAATATCAATAGTTTACTAATGTTTTTTTTCAGCTTTTTACTGATTGTCACCAAAACATATGCCAAACAAATACATATATTGATATGGAATAAATACTTCAAGATCATCTACTATATGCTTTTGGTTTGTATGTGACTCACAAGTTCCATCAGTCACCTATGGAGGGACTAATGCCCTTGTGAAGGACTTTACTACATCATATCTACATTATGTATCCTAACTCACGTTAAACTGTATATGTTAAACCTTACTAATTACCCGGACTAACTACTTCTTAAGATTTAAGACTATAAAGCTTATTGATATTTTTCTGTTTACATTTTTTTATAACGATATGATGGGTGCCAAGAGAGGGACTGATTTAGACTTAGGAAGAGAGGTACTCCATCGCAAAGGCTATGGAGTACCCTCACCACCAAAGTTCCACCTGCCTCATTTAGAGTCGGGCAGAACTTCAGTATGTAGACGTTAAAGACTACTCTGTCTCCACTGCCTACATACACCTCCGACAGCCAGACTGAGTAAGGGCCAACCGGAGGTTTGGCCATGTGTCCGTCCACCCTACATAGAGTGAGAGAAAACATGACCAGTATTCACTGTCTGTTGCTGCCAGGAAAACCTGGCAGTAACGGGCATTTAAAACTGAGCAGTGACCCCCTCACCATTGGAGAAATCTTCCATGGTGGGGTGGGTCATTGTTTTATTTTTCAAAACGAAAATCCTGCTGTGGCATTTTGTTTTGGAAAATATAAAAAAAGTTGAAAATTTGACATACGACTCTGGTCAAACTGTGAATGCATTTACAGGAACCGCCATTCCAGTAAATACAAGAAATGTCTGCTGTGCTGGCGACATCACTAAAATTGGCAGGAGTACCTTCGCCGTGGAGGGAGTACCATAGTCTGCCATGGCGACAATACTAAATCCATCCGCCAAACTCAAAATCAGGCCCAGAGTGTTTTCTTATGGAGAACTGTATATGCAGATTGTCTTCTGTCCATAATAATATGAATGGTTCACTAATGGGTTTATACTGGATTATCATACAGACTCTCTTTAATATGTTGCTTGCCATGTCAGCTCGCCTAGCAACACGTCACTAAGGGACAATGCCAAGTAACGGGTTACTAAGTGCTCTCACCTATCACAGGGGTACCAAGCACCCTTGTCTAGCTATGGTATGCTTTATCGCCCTCACCTGGCAAACCATTGCATCCAGGCACAAACACTGTTTAACCCACCCCTCCTAATATGAGGGGGTAGGACCAGCTACACACCTAGAAAAGGTGCAAATAAGCCAGTCTATTGTCAAATGGGATGTCCCAAGGCATGCAGGTGGTTTTACATGACTTAGAAGATCTCAGACCAATGTAGGCTAGGATGCTCTCTAATCCATAACAATAATTGGTATTTTTATTCTTTTTACAGTAACGTTATTTACCTTTGCTAGTGTTTGCATTGATATCATGTCTATTCTAATCCATATATTCAACAAAAGGTTATGATATAGTAAAATCTCCTTAGTCATAATTACCTATTGGGTAGATTTAGGGATCTAAAACGGGGTAACCCACTCACATTCCCTCTGAGTTTTCTGGCAGGTCTGTTGTCCTATAAACACATTTCCTTCCACTGATTATGGCCCATAACCTCACTTTCTCCAACTATGAAAGGCTATGCGCACAATTCTGGGGAGAAGGGAAATCTAATGAGGAATGCTCCAAAAAGGAAAGCAGATATCCAAAAGACCCTTGTTTATCACCAAATGTACAATTCTTCAAAGCTCGAATGCAGCATACTGGCTTTATCATCTACATGCCTTCTCTTCCCCTACTGTTCCTCACCTCTACATAAAGGGTAAAAGTAAAGGTTTTAAATGTGCAGAAAAACAACAAGAATGCTTATTAGAAATCAATGGAAATGTTACAGAAGGAAACAAAGAAATAAAAATCAAGACGTGCTTGAAGGTAATAGAGAAATCCCTGACAATGAGAGCATTATTTTGACGGCAGATGGTAAACTACAGGACTTGCAACAGATGCTCTCTAATTACATTATAGAAGCAATATATTCGAGGTTGGAAAAAAATCCAAACGTCTGCTGATTAAACAAATGCACAGTTTTCATGTTCTCAGAATGACAGATACAGAACAGAGAATTGTAGAGAAGTCACTCTGTTGGAATTCTTGAAACCACCGAGGCATTAAACGCGGAAAAGGAGAGACATGTTTTGTCAGAGGAGTGAATCAAATAAGAAAGCCCTTCTGGAACCTAAACACAAGATGGCGAAGGAAAGGCTGCGCACACAATTAAAATGTTTCTCCAAAGCAACAGAATGTAATATGCTACAAAATATTGATTAAGTATAATGAAGGAGCTGTATTACGAACCATGTAATATCCTTGCGTGGAGTGGGAGTTGCAGCCCTGAAGTACAGAATGATTCCTATTCAAGAAATGGAGCAAGCACCATTTTAATATCAAGACCTCCTCGTTCAGTGCCTTCTTTGTGGACTCAGCAAAGAAGGTGCTTTGCTGTAGTTTCAAAAATATGCCTTTGTATGAGGTCCATGCTGCTTCGTCTGTTGTTCACTTCTTGAAATGTTGATGAGAGGGACAAACACAGGGCTCTAAGATCACCATCTAGGTAGAACCTTGTTTTCCTTCTTGAGTAAATGGTACGATTCATGTGGGGTATTTGTATTTTTGTACTTGTGGGGTTAATTTCCTTAAATGAGTGTAGTTTTTCATTTATTATATCTCATGGTATCTTGTTTTCTGGCATACTTCGAGTGTCTCTGTATTTTTTCTCTGGCGTTCTTCTCTTTTGTATTGTGATTCTTGCGATGTTTGTGAACACATGTGCAAAAACACTGCATGTTGATATGAAGAGATAAAAGGTCATTTAATTAAATGAAACTCCCAGATGAGATACCAAACCCATGGACTAAGTTTGAAGCCAAACTTATTTAAAATACACAAAACAACCTCACACATTTGCTAAGCTGGAGAATTTATCAAGGTAACTTAAAGAGAACATAACATAACATCGGTCTGTCTGATGTGAGTTCAAAACTAATGTACGTATTATCCTAGATAAGCATAAAAATGGCCCAATTTGTAAAGAAGTTGTAATTCTAATAGGTAACTTTGAATATTCACCCTGTTTTCAGAAACTCTTGATGCAAATTACTTTGCATGTGAAGACTTTCCATAACCCAACACCTATTACACTATTTTAGCACCATTTATCATTGAATCTAACAAACTTTTGAAGTACATTGGAATGAGGGAAAGTCATATAAAATGTATGTGAGTTCCAACTTCTCCGTGGGTGATCACATATTTATTATTGACTACTCACCTAACACTCCCTTAGGGACATCCATGTCCCCGCCCATTGGCGCTCTCAGCTGCAACAAATTTTACATGTCACACTCTGACCTAAAATTTGTTATATATCAACCAGTAACTCTTCCTGTGTACTGGTCACTTCCTATAAACTTTACAGTGAAGTATCAACTAATGCGCCTGAGTGTTGGCTTAATACCACTCAAAGCATACATATACGACTGCCTGACTGGGACCCTAGACACTTTATGTAGGGGCTGTGGTTTTAAGCAGGAGTCACCATTACATGTGTTATGTTTGTGCCCTTTTTAATTTCACCCAGCCGATATTATCTTTTTCTAATTTTGAGGCAGTTGAGCATCAGGCCGTGGAAAACAGATGTAATTAAATGTCTGAATGGTGACTAATGCCAACTGACTGCAAGATTCATTAAGTTCATGACAATTGCCTCGTCAATGCTGAAAAAATGTTACACCTTGAAAGCAAAGCCCATAATACAATGTTGGGCCACGTCCCCTCTGTGATGGTCCGGGCGGCCCTACTGTTAATTGCAACTGGCACTTCTAACACTTTATCTTTAGTATACATACATTGTTGGTCCTCTCTCTTCTGTAGGCCCTGTTTTGCACTTGCAAGTTTATCTGCAATTGTTTTAGTCTCCCTGCAATATCCTGTTGATGCTATTATGTATGGGGTTTTTGCTGCTATTTTTTTATATTATTATTCATGTGATAATGTGTACTTTTTCTTGCTTGTGGTATCTTTTATAATCAGCATGATACAGTCTTTTAGCATCCATGTGATCTTTTTATTGTAATGTTTGCTATGATTTTTATTAATCGTGTAATCAGAATAAACTTAGAACTTGAACAAATGTTACATAGTTGTTGGAACTTCTGAAGTTGTTACAGGCACTCTTTGCAAATTCGCTTACAGCGTATGAGATTCTGGTAGAAAATCAAACATTTGGGGTGGGCAGATATAGAGTGGTGTTGATTTTGTAGGTGCGCTCCATAAAAAGGAACAGGCCTAAGGAGTAGCTTAAAGACATAGGGGGATATTGACAAGGATCTATCTCTGATTTAACGGCACTTTAGCGCAGCCAAAGTCGTGATAAATTTACCTCCCCATTCACAAGCCGGTGCAAACAGCCCACATCACCAGTTTACCCGCGATAGCAGCCGCAAAAAACATCACCACCGATCACCCCCCGCAACTATCGCTAATGAGATACAGAGTAGGCATTACCATGCCAAAAGCCGCGACAACACCCCTCCACAACATTCACAAGGAACAGACAGAACTGCGCTAAGAACACAAAACAGGCGATAAGGCGCGTTAGCAGCAGGAAAATAACACCTGCTCTGACCTGGTGCAAAGTCAGCCCACAGCCTGCACCACAAAAGGGAGCACAGTCCACAGCCACATCAGAAGGACAATAGATGCACCCCGGCAACTGAACATGCAGCCCGGAGGGCTGAAAGGGCAACAACACCCGCTGCCACCACCCCCCGGACCCTTCCTCTCCGGCACCCCCTCTGACAAAAGACATGCAACATCAGCTACACCTAAACACGTCCAAAATAATCCGCTTAATGTTGCACAATCACAACTGGTGACATGCATGTGTCGTCACAAAAATGAGCATTACACATTCACTTTCGAAGCAACAAATGAAACTTTCATTAACATGAACACTGAAATGAAATGAAGACACATGGCAGCTTCCCTCGGGACGATCTGTAGGTCACAGCCTGCAAGACAAAAATCACAATGAGAAGGTGTGTCTTGCGCACATCAAAGGTCAGAGAGAGAGCGAAGGAGAGAGAGAGGAAGAGAGGGAGAGAGAGAGAAAAGAAGAGAGGGGGAGAGAGAGAGAGAGAAGAAGAGAGGGTGAGAGAGAGAGAGAAAGAAGAGAGGGAGAGAGAGAGAGTGCCGCCCTTGTGCACCCAGGCCACACTGCTCACCTGCTGCCACCGGTGTGTCTCCAAGCACTTGCCGGTATGTACAGCAGTACACCAGGTCACACATCTGAGACAGACCCGTTATCTGAGTCCAGATACACGATTGGCACAGTACACACAATTGCACAAGACAACATCGCCAGCCCACCCTTGCACACCCAGGCAGAGGCACCCCAGCCCCTCCCGCCGCCCATCGGTGCATGCCCACCCATGCACACCCAGGCCTCACTGCTCACCTTCTGCCACCGGCATGTAGACAGGAGGTCCCACTACGTGCCGCTGCAAGCCACACGCCCGGGGCTCATGGACATGGCACCCTCAACACCATGCAACCCTGCTCCGCAGGCCACTAGGTCTCACGTTTGATGCTGGGTCTTGATTACACCATGGCACAGGACATACCAGTGCACCTGGCATCATCGCAGGCTGCTGACCCGCTCAGCCCAATGAGTGCCACTAAATCTGAGAACCCGGAAGCGAAGCCACGTGGCGGTAGACCCACGCTGTCCACTGGCTCTGGCCTATTCTGCGGTACAGCAGGGCACACAAAACCTGAGCTGTCCGGACCACCGGAATGGGGCATCATCGCAGGCTGCACACCCACTCAGCAGCTTAAGGTGGCACTGACTCAGTGCACCCAAAGTCACCGTCCCATGGCGGGGTGCCTGTGCCGGCTGCAATGTGCCGGGTGCCACTAACCCTGTGCAACGCCAGTCAGCACCACGTGGTGGTAGGCCCATGCCGTCCGCAAGGCCTCTGGTCCCACTAACCCTGTGCAATGCCAGTCAGCGCCACGTGATGGTAGGCCCATGACGGCCGCAAGGCCTCAGGTGCCACTAACCCTGTGCGCAACATGGTCTTTATGATTGAGAACCGTGGAGCGTCCGTCATCCAATCAACACCGGCAGAGGGGAATGTGACGTCGTCGGCCCCCTTATGTTGGCAGAGTCCCATGGCCTGTGATGCCTGTGCCGGATGGGTGTAGTGTGAGTGCAAACCTGCCCTCAGGGAGTGGCTGAGACATGCAGACAACTAGACCAGTGACCTGCACTGCGTGTACACCTGTGACGGGTAGCAATGAGGGCTGCCCCTTGGGGCGTAAGTGGAGTGGCCTGGCCTTACGTATGCCGGACCAGTGCAAAAATGACTCGTGGTCTCTAGGCGTGGTTCAGTCCATGTCCGGACATGGAAGTGACTGATGCGTGTGTCCCTGTTGTAGTATTCACGGTACCCGTACACAATATGCAATGTTGCAACCTCTGACTGGCATCCCACAGAATGAGCATCATTGACGCAAGGGAAATCACTGTCCCTATATTCATCCACACATTCATACATGAATGATGAAAGACATGACACAGCAGTGCGTCACTGGATGTTTATTGCACATCCAGTGCAGTTCTGCAGCTGGAGCGGTACAGGGCAATGCTGAGCACACTACACAAAATGGGCCCGTGGAGGGCCAGCCAGAGTACATCCGGGGATGACAAGTACTGCGGAAGAGGAAGGGCACAGTCCGCTGTCTGGTCGCCGTGTCATTGGTCATCAAAGAGAATATGGCAGTCCAAGTCACTGTCCAAGGAGAGTGCATCGGAGTTTATTGGGGGTCAGTGGACGGTCACGAGGCCATGTGCGGCACCAAGGAGAAACAAGCCAGGTGGCGGAAATTAATGCTAGTGCCTCCTGATCACAAACCCATTCACGTCCTCATCCCTGGTTGTGTGCTCTGCCCCACCTGTGGGTGTTGCAGTACTGGCTGAGGCACTGTGTGCCACTGACACATCAGGAGTTGATACGTCTGCTGCACTGTGAGGCAATGGCACACCAGGGGGCGGAGATGTGGATGGTGTGGGGGCAGCAGCATTCATCTGCGCCATGCCTTGAGGCAGCAATGCCATGATGAGGATCTGCAGGGCAGGGTAGATCCCAGATACATTTAGCTGATGTACAGCGGTGGCTGCCATCCTTTCCACCTCCATCCGCACCATGTCCTCCATGAACCTCCGCATGTGTGCCAGCTCACAGCTGGTATCGCTGGTGCCCCTCTGAGCAGACAGGACTTCTTCTCTCCGCGTCAGGACTCCAGCGATGTCAGTCAGGGCTCGTTGGAGACCATGGAACGGGTCTAGACACCCATGGATGGCGTCCAGTTTGGTGGCCATGAGGTCAAACCCTACGTGCACCTGCTCAGCTGTCTCCCTCTGGGCCTCCAGCACACAGCGTTGGAAGGCCATGTGTTTTTCCTGGGAATCTTTGGATACTGCTGGGGCCGTGGGTTCCTCCTGTTGGGTGGTTTGGGTGGTGGGTGGGGTCTCCTCAATGCAGCTGGTCAGCCCTGATCCTGGAGGTGAGTCACAGATGAAGTCAATGATTACAGATGGCAGTGGTGGTTTATGCATTTGATCTATGTATCCAAGTATTGGTGCCCCTCAAGGTTCTGCTAACTGCACCCCACTACCTAAGGTGCAAAAACACTGAAGCTCATTCGGACCCAGTGAGAACGTGAAATGGATATGTCAACCTCGGCACTCTAGTACAATTATAGTATCAATTCATATAGTTGTTTTAGCACAAATGAGTTCAAAGTATCAGCAGGACATTGATTCAGTTCTTGCTGTATCAATTTAATACAAATATATCACCAAATTTTAAATCACAAGTTTCAAATTTAAAACACAATATCAATGTGGTTAGGAATAGAAAGCTTCATGTGAAAATCCACCTCTTTAAGCGTTGAACCGGCATCCGACAAGTGTTTTGTTTCAGGGTACTCCGTCACAGCCCTCATCGACACCGGAGCATCGGTAAATGTCATGGGAAGTCAACACTACAAAAAACTAAACCCTAAGACAGCGCTCACGCCATCCAAAGTAAGAATCCTCACATATGGCATCCAAACACCACTTCCGCTCAAAGGAAAGATGATTGTCCAAGTAAAATCAGAAAGCCACAAAGTCACGACAACATTTCATGTAGTCAACAGGGAGGCAGACATCCTCGTGGGAAGCCACACCGCAGAGGACCTGAGCCTGGTGACGTTCGCAAATGCCGTGAAGACCTTACAGACAGAAGACATTCTAGAATTATTCCCACATTTGTTCAAAGGATTGGGGAGCATGAAGCGACCACCTGTACAGCTACACATCGACACGTCAGTAAAGCCCGTTGCTCTGCGACACCGGCAGATCCCGTTTCACTTGAGACCGCTAGTAGAACAAGAACTACTAAAACTAGAGCAACAAGGAGTAATAGAGAAAATAACAGGACTGACTCCATGGGTGTCCCCCATGGTTATAGCGGAAAAGCTGAAACAACCAGGACAGATCAGACTCTGCATAGACATGCGAATGCCCAACCAGGCAATACGAAGGGAAAGGCACTTGACACCTACGGTGGGCGACATTCTGGCGGACCTTAATGGGTCCAGGTGGTTTTCCAAGCTGGACCTCAATGCAGGGTACCACCAGCTGAGGTTAGCTGAAAAAAGCAGGTACATCACCACCTGCTCTAATTACTTACCCCCTGACAGGCTGGTCAGAGCGGAGGAATCCACATGCTTCCTCGACATCAGCCTCGGACGTACAAGCGCCCATTATATCTACTGTCCATGTTTCAGTGACCCACGAGAGCGCCACAGTTCCCCCATCCTCACCATTCACTTCTCTAAAGATCTGTTGATGTGAAGAACCGTGATCCCATTACCTGACACACACACAGAGGCAGTTAAAAAATATTAGCCTGAAATTAGGGTTTATTTACACAAATTTATTTATTTTTCAAATTGCTCCGTCCAAAATTCCTTTTTTTATTGAATTACAATATGTTTGTGTGACGATTAATTTCCTTCTGTGGGCTTTGAATAACTGAGAGGCATATTTACATGCTCCTATTGCCACCACAACGTCACTTTCAGTGACGTTGTGATGGCGATAGGGGCCTCGCATTATTTACAAAGCAGCGTTAAGCCACTTAAAATGGCAGCGTTAAGTCACTTAACATGGCTTAATGCTGCCTTGTAAATAAGGCACTCTTTCACACTGTATTTAGTGTGAAAGGTGAGGGCAATGAGTGTTGCGGTGGGCGTTCCACCGCAACACCCATTGATTTTGACGCTGCCTGCTGTTTACAAGGGCAGCGTAAATAGGAGGCAGCACCAGAATTAAGACCAGGGAAAACCTGGTCTTAAACAGGCGAAATGAGGAGAAATGTTTAATTTCTCCTTGTTTTTGCCGTTTTCAAGTGTGCTGCCTTGTGCAGCACACATAGAAACAGCAAAAAGCCTATTATTGTTTATGTGCAGGAAGGTCCCCCTTCCTGCATATAAACAATCATTTAGAAAAAATGCAGTTTTGCAACTTCTATGTGTGCTGGATTGAGCAGCACACATAGAAGTTGTAAAACAGCATTTAAAGATTGTTTATGTGCAGGAAGGGGGACCTTCCTGCACATAAACAATCTTGCCCTCAACACAGGCTGCGTTTGTGCTAGGCAGCTAAAGTTAGCGCCAGCGCAGGGGGAAATGCAGGGCTGCACCATATTCTAGTAAATATGGTGCAGCCCTACGTTTAAAAAGTGATGAAGCGTGTCGTTAGCCTTCTTGGCTTAACGACATGCTTCGCCACTTTATTGTACATATGCCCCTTAGTTTCAGTAAATTACTTATATAAAGTCGGTGTACTGTTATTGCCTGGCGGAGGGAGACACAGCCTGTGGTTTAAAGAGGATCTCTTGAAAAGCATGTGGTACCTGTGTACGAAATGTTTTAATTGCTCATTCCGGTGCTTTTATAATTAAAGTTATATATGTGTGACCTGTTCTTTGTGAGGGAAGTTTGCAGTTTGCCTGTTCTATCTTTTATTATAATAGAACCTGTGCACTAAGGTATTGCCATTTGTTACCTGTTGCAAGGAATTATGGCACAGCTACCTCCTTATGGGGGGCCCTGGATCTGTGGAAGGGACAATTAATCTACAAGTGGTTGTGATGTGGTTGTATTTGAGTGAGAAAAATGCACTACAATTCCCCCTATTACACAGGTTATTTGTGAATACTATATATATTGTGCAATTACAGGCTTTGTGTGCTCTACTGCTACTTATTCTTTAACTCTTTTTGTGAGGGAAGCTTGCACTGCTTGTGACTGGACTCTACCACGGTTGGACTGGGACAAAAAGTAGGCCCAGGCAACAAAATAAAAGTAGCCCCCATTAGAGAATCAGATGTCTACAAATGTCGCCCTCTTTAACAAATCAGGCCATTTTTGAACTCGGTAAGACATTACATGTCGGTATTTTGTAAGGTATGAGATACTACATGCATTTATGTTTGCTGCGGATGATGTTTGTTTTAATATCAGTGTTAGAAATTGGGGTTCTGGTTGCCAGAAGTATGCCCGCTGTCCAAGCAGGAACCACAGTCCTAGTCAGGATAAGTCAGAACACACCCTAAATTATCCTGTGCTCATCCTCTGTAGCTTGGCTGAGGTCAGTCAGGCTTAACTTAAGAGCCAATGTGTAAATTATTTGTGCAACACTTCAAACAGAAACACCGTCATGACACCACAATAAGCCGGTACACCATGTTAGAAAAAAGAGAATAAGTCTATAAATAAAACAAGACCAAAATAACAAAAATCCAATAAGTAGAAGTCAAGATATACATTTTTAAAGAATAAGCTGAAAAATAGCACTGAGAAGCAATAAGCGATTAAGTGGGATATCTGGTTGCGCTGGATCGGGAAAAAGTCAAAATATCAGGCTCAGCATGATGGATACTGCCAGTTAGGCCAGCTGAACAAAAGTACCTTCATCTGGACTTCGTTGTCGTCGACTAAGATGCGAGGTGCAGCTGAAGTGATGCTTTGGTGTCGAGCCACTCAGTGGACGAGATACGTCGATTTTCTCCATGCAACTGTGGCAATGTGTTGGTTCCGAGGGCGATGCACTGGTTCTCAATGAGATGCATTGATAGTACTCCTACAGCAGGTGATGTGTAGGCTCTCAGGGCGATGCACTGGTTCTAAAGGCAATGCATTGGGTTCGCTCCACACAACTACGAGGATGCCCCGGTTCCGATCCATGCAAAGGCGAAGATGAGCTGGTTCCAATGAGGATGCGTGGCTTGGCTTGAAAAAGCACCTTAGGCCTCACTTCCTAGAGTCCAGTACTGGGGTGGCACCACTTGGCTGGGCAGACTCACAGATATCAGAGTCCAGGTGCAGATGCAGGTAAGATGGAAGCCTTTTATGTCTCTGAGACTTCAATCTGGAGGAAAGCAAGCAAGTCAGTGGAGTCACTCTGGGTTCAACTGATGCAGTTCTAATCCTTCTTACCCCGGCAGTGGAAGGGCAGGCAGCAGGGCAGCACAGCAAGGCAGTAGTCCAGCAAAGCAACAGTCCAACAGAGTGGCAGTCCTTTCAGCAGCACAGCAGTTCTTCTTCCTGGCAGAGTGCTCAGAGGTCCAGAAGTGTACTGAAGTGGTAGTGTCAGAGGTCCAGTTGTGCTTTTGATGTGGGGCAGACTCCCTTTCTGTGCAGCTGTATAGAGAGAATGCACACAGCCCAGTGTTAACCCACCCCAGACGAGTATTCAGAGACAAGCCGCAGGCTAATGGCTAAAGTAAGAGGACCACTTCAGCATCAGTTGTGATTTTAAATTGTGAGTCCAGAGACACTAACCTTGAAGAATCTATCTCTTCCTAATTAGGAATTACACTTAAAAGATGTAATAAGGTAATTCCAATGTTATATATGGGAGAGATAGGCCTTGCAGTAGTGAAAAACGAATTTGGGAGTTTATCACCACAAGGGCATGTAAAACATAAAAGTACACACCCTGACTTTTACATACATTGCAACCCTTCCCTCTGGGTTATCCAGGACTTACCTTATGGGTGATTTATATGTATAAAAAGGGAACGTTTAGATCCAGCAAGAGGTTTATCTTGCCAGGTCGAAATGGCAGTGGAAACTATACAGACAGACTCTGCAATGGCAGGCATGAGCCATGGTTAAAGGGCTACTTAAGTCTGTGTCACAAAGAGTGCTGCAGGCCCACTTGTAGTATTTAATCTACAATCCTTGGGCGCATGTAGTGCACTTTAATAGGACCAATTGTGGATGGGCTAATATCCCCATGTTTAGGGGAAAGAGCACAAGCACTTTAGCACTGGTCAGCAGTGGTAAAGTGCACACAGTCCTAAAGCCAGAAAAAACGATGTCAGAAAAATGGAGGGAGGCAGGCACAAAGTTGGGGAAGACCAACCTAAGGCTGTCAGGTCTAACAATCAGGACAATTAACAGTAAACACTGACCCAACTAGCCATAAAACAGACCCACAAACAGCCAATAAGCGGCCTATGCATTGACCTATCACACCAACCTGTCGGGCACTGCCTGACAGCCCTATAGTCCCGTCCGACCCTGGTTTCTATCTTTTTTGTGAGAGACACTGGCTCTGTGATTTGCTGGAATGTACCTGGTCTTGTGAGGGAAGCTTGCAGTGAACTCTTCCCAGCTGTACCTTTTTTCTTTGAGGATAGCTTGCAGTGTTCTGTTACAAGACCGTCTTCCCTGTCTAAAGAAAAGTTGCTCAATGTTGTTGTCAGGCTGCACCTGTTCTGATGGTTTGCCATATTATTTTAAGATTAAACTCTCGTGGGGATAACCCCCTCCAAACCTACCTGGGTAGGAAGATGAGATCGCTTGTTTTAGGCCATCGGTGCAATTCGGGATAGTGCCTCACTAGTCACCACTGATTTGACCCTCTACTTTGAATAGCGTCTGCTCATGTATCTAGATATTCAAGACTGCGAAAACAACATTAATTATTGGCTGGAAGCAGAAAACAAGCTTTCAATAATTTGATTGAGTGTGCTGCTTTCTGTCTGTTCTTTTGGATAAATAATGTTGACGAGGGAAGACCAGCGAACAATGTGCAAGAATTATAACAGTTCATAGAACAAATAAATACCAAATAGAGGTTTTGAATTGATTTGATCACCAGCATGGATTAATGAGGGAGGATTAAACATTGTGTGTTCAATATTGGAAGCGCTATTATAGGCCTGTCTTTCTGCCTCTTTGTTTACTGAGTTATACAGATAGTGCACATGAATCCTATTATATTAATGTTTATATTACCCTATCAACTCATACTTATTGTCCTGCATGTTATTTATTGCTTACCCAGACATTTTTAAGAAGAGTAATTTATTCCAGGCATCTATGATAATTAGGCAAATGTTTTTTCTGTTTTACTTTTAAATCCGCAGTAAACCTAAAGCTATTGTCACTCCAACTTTTATCAAGTAGACAACCAACTTTGTTTAAGGCAACTGTTTTTGTGAGTGCTAAAATCAATTTGTAAGGGAAAGGGGTATTCAAATGGCATTCCTTTCTCTGTGTCACTTGCTAGTGTTTGTATCATTGCTATGCGACCGCTCATCAGGAAGTAAAGTGTAGGCAGATGGCAAACATGTACAGTGTGCAAGCTGTTTTAGGTGGACAGATTGCACAGTGTATATCACATCTGCCAGCATTGAGACTGCTGCCTGATCCTCGTAGTGCTGCTTTAGAAGTGCATCATTGCCCGTGATATTTGACCACTGCCTCTTTAACTGGTTTGACTTATGCAACGAGGTACACAGTCAACTATTGACTCAAACATATCAATGAGTGCAGCTCATTGCATTGGGCCTCTTTGCACTGTACCAGTTAGTACATGGAGTGCAGGGCTAACAATTGACCATCTCACAGCTCAATGTAAAGGTAGCTTAGAGTTTCGAGAAGCCAAGTCGCACATCTGGCAGTTTGTGCATGACTGGTGCATGCCCTGTTTTGTCCCTTGACATTTCACATATGTCAAGCACACGTTCGCTCACAGAGTGCTTGCAACTTGTAACCTTTCACCTTTCCATCACAGCAGTAAATACTATAGCCAAGCTAGCCATTTTGTCCATCCATGACTTCAGTTCTTTAAATCTAAGCTCGGCGTTGAACAGCAGGCCAAGTCTGAATGAGGATGTAATAACACCTACTGACAAGAAGTAACACTTCAATATCTACAGCAGCCATACTAGATTGAAGAGCATCGGGCACTTTCATGGATCACACCTTTTTATTAAACATACAATATCGCTCCTTGGAAAGAAAAAAGCAGAACCTATAAGAACTTTTTTTTTTTTTTAACTGAGTTTATTGCCGTGTGTGGTATATTCATACACAACCCTGCATATAAAGTATTCAAAGGTGCTACAAAGTGTTAGAAATTGGGTTTCTGGTTGGCAAAGGTATGCACCCTGTCCAAAGAGGAACCACAGTCCAAGTCAGGGTAAGTTAGATACACACCTTTAAATTAACCTGAGTTCACCCTCTGGTAGCTTGGCATAGGGCAGGCAAGCTTAATTTAAGAGACAAAATGTAAATTATTTGTGCAACACTTCAAACAGCAACACAGTGAAAACACCACAAAGACTCCACACCAGTTTAGAAAAATATATTATGATTTTATAAATAAAACAAGATCAAAACGACAAAAATCCAATAAGTAGAAGTCGAGATAAGAATTTATAAACATTAAAAGTGAAAAAAAGCGCTTAGAAGTAATAAGCACCCATGAGATTATCTGGTTGCACTGGCTGGGGGCAAAGTTAAGAGTCCAGGCCAACCGTGATGGAGCGTGGGCTGGATACAAGAGCCATGCAAGGCCAGCTAAACAAAACCTTGATCCTGGCCCCAACAGCGAGATGCGGGGTGCAGTCGAGTGATGCATCATTCCCGCAGTCTAGGTGATGCGTAGATTTTCTCCATGTGATGATGTTGATGCACCAGTTCCGCTGGGTCTGCGATGCGTTGGTTCTGAAGGTGATGCAGCGTGTTTCTCCAAGCAGTTGAGGGGATGCGCCCATGGTCTCTCCCTGCAGCGGAAGCAATGCAGTGGTTCTGATGCGTCAGTTCCTGTGTCGAAGTACTGGTTTCAAGTGTGATGCTCCGGTTCTGATCCCGCAACAGCTGCGATGCTTCAGTTCTGCTCAGGCAGCAGTGGAAGCGTCGGTTCCACTGGAGCAAGCACCAGGATCCCTTTCCAATGGACCAGGCACAGGAGCAGGGTGTAAGACTTTTATATCCTTGAGTCTTAAAACAGGAGGCAAGCCAACATGCCCTTGGGTTCAAGTCAGAGTCCAGTTCTTCCTCACCAGGACAGAGGGTAGCAGGCAGCAAGACAGCACAGCAGCAAAGCAGTTCTTCCAGAGTAACAGTCCAGCAGAGTTGCAGTCCTTGTAGCAGCACAGCAGTCTTTCCTCCTAGCAGTATCTTTCAGGTCCAGTAGCGTTTAATTTAGGGGAGTCATCGCCACAGTACTTATACCCAGTTGTGCCTTGGAAGTGGAGGTAACTTCAAAGAGGGGATTTGAATTGCACAGATGTCCTCCCTTAGCTCTGCCCCATACTCACTACAGGGGTCATGCAGCCCTTTGTGTGGGGACAAGATACTGCCTATTCAGGTGTAAGTGTCAGCTCCTCCCTCCCACCCTGCCCAAGATGACCCATCAGGATGTGGATGGCCACTCAGTCACACCTAACCTTCCATTGTGTGTGGCTGTCTAGAGGGAATGCACACAGTCAAGCTGTCACCCACCCCAGCCACGTATTGAAGACAGCCTGCAGGCACACAGTGCTAAGAGCAGAGAATTGTAATCTTTCTAAAACAGTGGCATTTCTAAAACAGGATTATGATAAATTTAAGTTTGTCAGCAAAGATGATTTATCATTACCATTCTAATGATATGAAACATGATTGACCTACTCTTTCTCAATTAGAAATTACAACGTTTAAGTGTACCAAGGAGTTCCCAATGTTAACCTACAGAGGGGTAGGCCTCACAGTAGTGAAAAACGAATTTGGGAGTTTTTCACTACCAGTACATGTAAAACTTAAAAGTGCATGTTGTTGGACTTGGCCCTTCTGGCAGGTTCCCCCCGAAACTTTTTGCTTGTAATTGGTAACTTGGTGTAGTGATTTTGGGTGTCTGCGCACTTTACCGCTGTGTCCCAGGGTAAAGTGCGTGCGTGTTGTGAGGTTGGCCTGCCCTCCCATAGGAATGCATGGGGGAATGTAGATGTCCCGGTAGTTCCTGATGCGTGGGGTGGGCAGGCCCGTGTTTGGTATGTGCGGACTCGTGGGAGTGAATGCTGCGCGTTGATGTGTGCGGCGTGCATGTACCTGGTGTGGAAGTGCCACTTCTAGAAGTGGGCACTTCAGTGTGCAGTCTGAAATGTGTGGCGTGTCTGGTGATTGGCTGGTGAGGTCAGGTGACGGACTAGGGAATTCCCCAGAGTCAGGAGGAGTCACCCAGTGGTGAATGGGGAGTTAGCATGTAGATGGCTGGGGAGGAGTGTACCTGGGTCCTGAATAGGACAGGGCTCCCCCACACAATGCTGGCGCCGGCCCCTGTGGTGCGTCTAATGACCCTAGCCCTGCCAGTGAATAGAGTGAGGGGCTGAGCACATCAAGGGTGCTCCCCAACCAGCTGCGACTGGTTTTCCCCCTCACCCTGAACCCAGAACAAAGGGATTTGGTGTATAAAAAGGGTCTGTGTCCCCTTACAAAATGTTCTCGTTCTGTACTTGAATCTGCCAGGGGCGTGCTGCTGCTGGGGCCCAGGGGAAGGCTTGCCTCCCTGGGCCCTGCCCAGCCCCTGGATGCCCTGGACGCCGGAGGACTTCTGGGACCATTCTTTTTGCCATTGTCCCTTACTTTCTAAAGGCCTCTTTGCTGGGAGCTTTGCTGCTCCATTTCTTTATGCCAGGACATCTGGGACCGTTTTCTCCCCTTTGACTTTGCCAAGGCTTGTTACAGCCTACCAAGCGCCTGGGAGCGCGTGGGCCTCGCAGCACGGCGCTGCACAACGAGCAAGAGAGAGGGAATCCCCAGCGTAGGGATTCCCCCATGATGCGTGCTTTCGCGGGTGCCCACCCCGCTTATTTGGTCCCTTAATTTGCGGGTGCCTACCCCGCAGTAAATTGTAATTTACGGGTGCCACCCCGCTTTATATCTGTGTTTCGCGCGGGTGCCCACCCCGCTTGTGGACTGTTTCTATACCGAGGGAGCCTACCCCTCATATTGCCGACATCGTGAGATCACCGCTGCGGCCCAGCAGGAAGTCAGGCACGGGTTGCCTGGGACGTGGGCGGGGCCTGGTGAGCACGACCCGGAAGTGACTGGGGCTCCCGTTTGCTGTGGGAGCCCCGCGTGTTGCTGGCGTCCGGCGGGAGCCACCCCGCCTTGATGGATGCCCCGGGTGAAGGGAGCAGTGCTGCTGCGAGAGGCGGGAGCCCACCCCGCTCTCGCGACAGAGGAGAAGTGCGGCCGCCGCCAGCGAGGCTCTCGGAGGTGAGAGAGCCCCGCCCGTTGCACCGGTGAAGCCGCGACTAGAGTGATGGCAGCTGAATCCTCGGCGAGGCTCTCCTGAGCAAGAGAGAGCCCCGCCTTCTGCCTGCTGTGTCCCGAGGAGTCCAAGGGACCGGGTGAGAAGAATGCAGGTGAGAAGGGGGGGCTCCCTGCGTGCCTCTTCAAGGCCCGAGCGCCAGTGCGCCCCAGTGGGGGCATGATCTGGATGAAGCTCTCGTGGGCCCCAAGGGTGGGAGGTGAGAGCCGTGTCGATCTTCAGAGCGGCCCCGTCTGGCAGCGGGCCGCTCCAACGCTGGGCAGCAGTATTCCAGAGCCTCGTGGCTCCAGAGGGGCATAGCTGTTTACAGAGCCCAAGGGGGCTCCCGCATACTGGCACACAATTATTTCGCTCCAGGGGGACATGTTATTTTCTGAGCCAGGTGGCTCCAGCGTTTTTGATAATGTGTTCAGGGGCCGGTGAGAGCCCCTGCCTACTATGTGCCTTCCCCAGCTGCGCAGCACTTAGTGCCAGCTGCAGCGTTTAGGCCCTGTGCTTGTCCCCAGCTGCCCAGCAAGTAGTGGGCAGCTGCTACGTTTAGGTTCTGGTGCGACCTGGACTATAATGTGCTTTTGAGTGCTAGGAAATGTACTGTATATAGCATGTTTTGCGCACCCTGTGTTGTGTACCTCTAAATGTGGTCTTTTCTGCCTAGGAGGTTGTTTTACCTGCGTAGGTTGATGGTAGGGAGAATGTACTTCCCTGTGTTATGTACGCCCCTAGTGTAGGTATACTTAGGTGGCTAGGTCTAATGCGTTAGACTTGCGAGAGATTGCATAATGTGATTTATGCCCCTGTGATAGATGCAGGATAGGTTTTATACCTGATGCTAGTGTGATGACGCTGAGGTCATTATTGCGCCAGTAGAGACTGGCGGTGTTCTACAGTTACTTTGTGTTATGTTCTACATTTACTATTGGTGACTTGTGCTATGTTCTAAGTGCTAATTCCTGACAGTGGTCCATGTGGCCCTGTCCCCTGTATATATAATCCCTTGTAAATTCTGCCCGTGCCTGTTGGCACATTGTAAAGTGTGTGTTTTTATCTAATGTGTTGTGTATAATACAAAGGCTATTTTTATAGAATACCTTGTGTGGAGTTTCCTTTGTTGTGGGCCTTGGGTGTTGTTGCTGGGTGCGCGCGCAAACGCTTTACACATCGCCTCAGGGATAAGCCTGTCTGCTCGTGCCAAGCTACCAAGGGGGTGAGCAGGGGTTATCTTTGGCGTGTAACTTCCTTGCCCTGACTAGAGTGGTGGTTTCTGCCTGGCTTTGGCGCAAGCCTCAGCCAACCAGAAATCGCCATTTCTAACATTGGTGGCAGCGGTGGGATTTGGACTTGCGTTTACGCTGTACCGCAGCGGCAACTGGCCGCACTACAAAACTCTGCATTTAGATAAATCACATGGTATAGGGATTATTGTTTTAAAGTTTGCTTTTAAATGTCATTTCTTTGGAAATGTGTTCTTGTGCACTGTGAGTTAGGTGTCCCTAGCTCGGGAGGGTAGATCATCCCCCTTAGTGCATTGTGTTTTCTGGATTCACCAGAGGGTGGGATCCAGTGGTGGCAGCAGATGTGTGTCCAGTGCATGTATTCCCATTCCCAGTTCCAGGGGTAGTGGTACCTGTGTCACGTGGTGGTCAGGTTGAGAAATCAGGGGCGGTAGAAACTGTCTTACCAGTCTTGGGAGGGGTTTGGGGATGAATGTGTAATGCGCTGGATGAATGTGAATGTCCCATTCCCAGTTCCCAGAGTAATAGTACCTGTGTCACGTGGTGGTCAGGTTGAGAAATCAGGGGCGGTAGAAACTGTCTTACTAGTCTGGGGGGTGTGTGTGTGTGGATGAAGGGTGTGAGTTCTCTGAAATAAGGAGCTTGCTGGTTGATTGGGTGTGAGTTCTCTGGGATAGGGAACTTGCATTGGGGAGTGATTCCAAAAGTAGTGGCTGAGGTGTCTTCCAGCCCAGCGTGGTGGAAGAGGTTCAGAGTAGCCCAGCTAGGTCTCGGTGTAGGGGCTCACGTCCTGTCTCTGCGGAGAAGGAGTGGGTGGGACTGCGTGTCTCCAGGTGCCCGAAACCCAGTGTCAGGGCCTGGATGGTTTCTTTAGGGAACATCAGGTCGGGGGCCTAGGCTGTACCAATAGGTCATTTGAGGAGGATCTCCCAATGTCTAGAGGACGTGGAGCGTCTGTAATCAGAGCTCCAGTAGTCCTGGTGTCTGGCGGTACCGCTCCAGTTGGGAGGGTGCAGAAGTCCAGAGGGAGGGGTGAGAGGGGGAGGGATTCCCCAGTGGGAACCAGTAGGTCAGGGACCAGCCGGGAGGGCTGTGTCGCCACTGAGTGACCGTGGTGTCGCCACTTCTGTCCTGGGGGGTCTGCACGCACTGTCAGATGGACAGGAGGTAGTGAGATCAGCGCCAGGCAGACTGTCACATGACCCATTAGTTATGGGTCACCCTCGTTAAGTCCTGGTTCGCCAGGCATCTGACCAAAGGGTACGTCCCTCGGTTGGGGAGCCAGTAGTCGGTGTTTCCGGATCTGGACGTAAGGGCAGCTGTAGTCCTGAGGGCAGGTGGGGCTCATCTTAAGTGAAGAGACCCTGCTCTACAGTGGAAGGGGGTGCAGAGGGAGGGAGTCCTCGCCTCTGACCCCTTGGATCCCAGGTGGTAGACCAGTTGGTGGAGAGAGGTCCTAAACTGGTGGGAGAGTTGTGTTCTGGTGGGTGCTTCCCTGGGAGGGTGCGGAACCCCAGAAGTAGAGGTAGGGTGGGGCATTCTTGCCCGTGACCTCTGGTCAGCCTGAGGGTGCGGACCCTAGGTTGAAGGATCAGTGGTAGTTGGGAACTACACTGAGAGGGAGAGTGGAGAATGGCTTGTATGCCAGGGGTTACTACCCCCCACTCTGGGTTTGGCAAGGACCAGTGGTATCTGGGTGGCCTAGAGCCTGGTCCTGGCCGTGGACGACTAGGTAGTACCAGTGGGGTAGCCTAGTTGGGCCTGAGTTCTTTTCGGTTGTTTTTTTTTCAGATGGAACCATGTTGATGGAGAAGGGCGTAGAACCGGAGAGTGTCCCTGCAGTGCGGGCCTGCGTCCGTGTTCTATCGCCCCAAGCAGGGAAGACCATCACGGTGGTGATTGGTCTGCCCTGCGTTTTGGCTGGAAGGGGGTTGTGTTGGACTTGGCCCTTCTGGCAGGTTCCCCCCGAAACTTTTTGCTTGTAATTGGTAACTTGGTGTAGTGATTTTGGGTGTCTGCGCACTTTACCGCTGTGTCCCAGGGTAAAGTGCGTGCGTGTTGTGAGGTTGGCCTGCCCTCCCATAGGAATGCATGGGGGAATGTAGATGTCCCGGTAGTTCCTGATGCGTGGGGTGGGCAGGCCCGTGTTTGGTATGTGCGGACTCGTGGGAGTGAATGCTGCGCGTTGATGTGTGCGGCGTGCATGTACCTGGTGTGGAAGTGCCACTTCTAGAAGTGGGCACTTCAGTGTGCAGTCTGAAATGTGTGGCGTGTCTGGTGATTGGCTGGTGAGGTCAGGTGACGGACTAGGGAATTCCCCAGAGTCAGGAGGAGTCACCCAGTGGTGAATGGGGAGTTAGCATGTAGATGGCTGGGGAGGAGTGTACCTGGGTCCTGAATAGGACAGGGCTCCCCCACACAATGCTGGCGCCGGCCCCTGTGGTGCGTCTAATGACCCTAGCCCTGCCAGTGAATAGAGTGAGGGGCTGAGCACATCAAGGGTGCTCCCCAACCAGCTGCGACTGGTTTTCCCCCTCACCCTGAACCCAGAACAAAGGGATTTGGTGTATAAAAAGGGGCTGTGTCCCCTTACAAAATGTTCTCGTTCTGTACTTGAATCTGCCAGGGGCGTGCTGCTGCTGGGGCCCAGGGGAAGGCTTGCCTCCCTGGGCCCTGCCCAGCCCCTGGATGCCCTGGACGCCGGAGGACTTCTGGGACCATTCTTTTTGCCATTGTCCCTTACTTTCTAAAGGCCTCTTTGCTGGGAGCTTTGCTGCTCCATTTCTTTATGCCAGGACATCTGGGACCGTTTTCTCCCCTTTGACTTTGCCAAGGCTTGTTACAGCCTACCAAGCGCCTGGGAGCGCGTGGGCCTCGCAGCACGGCGCTGCACAACGAGCAAGAGAGAGGGAATCCCCAGCGTAGGGATTCCCCCATGATGCGTGCTTTCGCGGGTGCCCACCCCGCTTATTTGGTCCCTTAATTTGCGGGTGCCTACCCCGCAGTAAATTGTAATTTACGGGTGCCACCCCGCTTTATATCTGTGTTTCGCGCGGGTGCCCACCCCGCTTGTGGACTGTTTCTATACCGAGGGAGCCTACCCCTCATATTGCCGACATCGTGAGATCACCGCTGCGGCCCAGCAGGAAGTCAGGCACGGGTTGCCTGGGACGTGGGCGGGGCCTGGTGAGCACGACCCGGAAGTGACTGGGGCTCCCGTTTGCTGTGGGAGCCCCGCGTGTTGCTGGCGTCCGGCGGGAGCCACCCCGCCTTGATGGATGCCCCGGGTGAAGGGAGCAGTGCTGCTGCGAGAGGCGGGAGCCCACCCCGCTCTCGCGACAGAGGAGAAGTGCGGCCGCCGCCAGCGAGGCTCTCGGAGGTGAGAGAGCCCCGCCCGTTGCACCGGTGAAGCCGCGACTAGAGTGATGGCAGCTGAATCCTCGGCGAGGCTCTCCTGAGCAAGAGAGAGCCCCGCCTTCTGCCTGCTGTGTCCCGAGGAGTCCAAGGGACCGGGTGAGAAGAATGCAGGTGAGAAGGGGGGGCTCCCTGCGTGCCTCTTCAAGGCCCGAGCGCCAGTGCGCCCCAGTGGGGGCATGATCTGGATGAAGCTCTCGTGGGCCCCAAGGGTGGGAGGTGAGAGCCGTGTCGATCTTCAGAGCGGCCCCGTCTGGCAGCGGGCCGCTCCAACGCTGGGCAGCAGTATTCCAGAGCCTCGTGGCTCCAGAGGGGCATAGCTGTTTACAGAGCCCAAGGGGGCTCCCGCATACTGGCACACAATTATTTCGCTCCAGGGGGACATGTTATTTTCTGAGCCAGGTGGCTCCAGCGTTTTTGATAATGTGTTCAGGGGCCGGTGAGAGCCCCTGCCTACTATGTGCCTTCCCCAGCTGCGCAGCACTTAGTGCCAGCTGCAGCGTTTAGGCCCTGTGCTTGTCCCCAGCTGCCCAGCAAGTAGTGGGCAGCTGCTACGTTTAGGTTCTGGTGCGACCTGGACTATAATGTGCTTTTGAGTGCTAGGAAATGTACTGTATATAGCATGTTTTGCGCACCCTGTGTTGTGTACCTCTAAATGTGGTCTTTTCTGCCTAGGAGGTTGTTTTACCTGCGTAGGTTGATGGTAGGGAGAATGTACTTCCCTGTGTTATGTACGCCCCTAGTGTAGGTATACTTAGGTGGCTAGGTCTAATGCGTTAGACTTGCGAGAGATTGCATAATGTGATTTATGCCCCTGTGATAGATGCAGGATAGGTTTTATACCTGATGCTAGTGTGATGACGCTGAGGTCATTATTGCGCCAGTAGAGACTGGCGGTGTTCTACAGTTACTTTGTGTTATGTTCTACATTTACTATTGGTGACTTGTGCTATGTTCTAAGTGCTAATTCCTGACAGTGGTCCATGTGGCCCTGTCCCCTGTATATATAATCCCTTGTAAATTCTGCCCGTGCCTGTTGGCACATTGTAAAGTGTGTGTTTTTATCTAATGTGTTGTGTATAATACAAAGGCTATTTTTATAGAATACCTTGTGTGGAGTTTCCTTTGTTGTGGGCCTTGGGTGTTGTTGCTGGGTGCGCGCGCAAACGCTTTACACATCGCCTCAGGGATAAGCCTGTCTGCTCGTGCCAAGCTACCAAGGGGGTGAGCAGGGGTTATCTTTGGCGTGTAACTTCCTTGCCCTGACTAGAGTGGTGGTTTCTGCCTGGCTTTGGCGCAAGCCTCAGCCAACCAGAAATCCCATTTCTAACACATGTCCTACCTTTTACTTATGAAAACAAAAGTGTACTGTTCCTCTGTGGATAACTAGATCTAGCAGATGCTAAGTGAAGGAGAGTGCTCCTTTTAGAAGCAATGGCCCTCACATACCCCTAGAGGTGTCATGCTTTATCATCAGGCAGCTCCTTGTTGGGCCGGTGCTGCAATACCCAATGGGCCCCTCGAGGGGGCTCTTTACCGGAGATCTTCTCTTTTTAGCCAATGTATGTTGCATGAGTAAGTAGTGAAGTATAAGTAGGATGGGTGAAAGTGAAGTGTATTAAGAATGACTACAGTGATTTGAGCGTAGCATAGATATAATGGTCGACATTATCTCTATTCTACGCTCAAATCACGTTTTTATCCTTGACAAAGGCATCCTAGTATTAAAACTTTGTTTCCTGTTCAGATACCTTTAGTCATTTTTAATACACTTCACTTTCACCCATTCGACTTACACTGAGGATGACATACAGAAGCTCAAAGGGGCTAGATCCTACCCCCTTCTGTGGTACCTTTCTGTAAGCAAAGAGAATGCATGGCAAGAGAATGTCCCATTTATGCCTCAGGGCCCCAGGCTGGCCTTTGATGATGCTGTTGAGGGTCCTGTTGAATCTCTTAACAAGCCCATTGGTTTGTGAATGGTAAGGGGTGGAGAACTTGTAAGTAACTCCACACTCCTTTAATATTGACTGCATATAAGCAGACATGAAGTTGGTGCCCTTGTCAGACACCACTTCCTTGGGGAAATCCACTCTGGTAAAAATCCCCATTAGCGGCTTAGCCACTGCAGGTGCAGTTGCAGTTCTCAGAGGTATAGCCCCGGGATGTCTTGTGGCATGGTCCACCAGTACCAGAATAGCACTGTTGCCAAAGGATGTGTGAGGATCCATACTCCCTACAATGGTGATGCCTATCCTTTCAAAGGGGGTGCCACTGACAGGCAAGGGATTAAGGGGGGCTTTTAGGCCCTGCCCTGTCTTCCCACTGGTCTGGCAAGTCCTACAGAAAGTATCTGAGAAATTCTTCATCTGGGACCAATATGAGTGGGGGGCAAGACTGCCAAAGGTCTTGTCCTGCCACAGATATCCTGCCAGGGGTATCTCACGAGACAGCTTCATTAGGAAGGCCTTGTAGCATTGGGGAACAACCAGTGCCCATGTTGTCACATGCACAGGTGCCTAAGGCTCACTATACAGGAGGATTCCCTCCCAGTAAATGCAGTGAATCCCAGATGCATCACCTGCTGCCTGGGCTTTGGCCTGTTGCCTCATGCCCTCCAGGGCTGGGCACTCTTTCTGTGCCTTGCAGAACTCTTCCCTGGGGAGTCCCCCTTCTAATTACCATTCAGCAAGTTCAGGCAGGTCACAAAGGGAGGCAATGTCCTCCTCAGAGGGCTCCAGGCTTACCTCCTTTTGTGCCCCATCCACCTCAGCTGGGAGACATTCAAGGACTGGTTTCCCATGCCCCTTGTACTTCCCTCCTTTGGCAGCTGTCTGGGCCATTCTTCTATGTACCAGACTTCCCTGACTCCCTTCCTGGACAGCCATGGACATGTTGGTTGCACATATCCACTCAGGCAACCCTAACATTTCCAAGTATGCCTTAAGCTCCACTTCCGTCCAGGTAATGTGCTCAAGATACTTTCCTAACCAACATCCCACAGTCATTGCTGGGGTACCAGCAACTTTCAAAAGACCTGAGATCCCCCCTCCACTCACGTCCACCGAGAGTTGCTCTTCGCTTGTAGACCCACTTAGGAGGAGGGGATACGCTTCGTATCTGCTCACTTTCGTTTGGTGCTTGGAGCTGCTTGGTGCCGCAACCGTCAGCGCCAACGCCCGACAGGACCGCGACACGGAGCTTGGAAACAGCTGGCTAGGGTCGGCAAGATCAGGTGAGACCGGTGGTCAGCAACCGGTGCCGGTGCGGGTGCCAGAGTCGCCGGCCGGCCGGGGTTAGAGCATGTCCGCCACTGAAGACTTGCTCACCCGCTCACTCGCTCACCACTCACCTGCTCCTTCACACCAGAGCCGGGGGGACGGAGATAGAATGGGCCCCTTTGCTGAGGATTTGCTCTGCTCATCCTCGTCGCTTACCTGCTCACTTGCTCCTTTCGCACACCGCAACCACCGCCACCACCTCTGCCCATCACCGGCCCACCCTGCTTTCACTTTCCTTGCTTCCCACTTTCCTCACTTCCCTCGTTGCTTCCCTCCCTCGCTCGGAGCTAAAGGCAGGAGCCAAAAGCAGGAGGCAGGAGGCAGGAGGTAGAAGCCCACGAAAGCCCGCGTAACAGAGGAAAAGCGGACGGGTGTTGAGCTGTGTTGAGCCATGTTCGCACCGGATGCTGGCAGCTGGATGCTGGCGCTGGCGGATACCGGTGAGACGGACGGGCAGAATAGAGAGAGAGCTTGAGTTTGAGCATGAGATTCATGTAGGAGGCTGGATCGCTTGCTCACATCTGTTCACTTGCTCCTTTGCTTGCACACATGACCTATCCTGATCCTGTGCTCACAACATTTGCCACAGAAGTTCGCTATAGCCAGATACAGCCTGCTACAGCCGCAAGTGTTTACTGGAGCCACTGCTGACTCGCAGCCCCGAGAGGCCATCTAGGATCAGGCAATCACTTCTACAGCACCCCTCACAGCATCCCTAAGGCACCCCTACGGGCACAAGTGCTGAAGCGGTTGAGGCTGAGGCCGTGAGGAGGGCAAAGGGCGAAGGGCGAAAGGCGAGCAGTGGGGCATTGTGGCTGTCGACAGAGGCAGACTGCTGACTTATAACATATCACAACACATCACAACACAACCTGCCTGCCTGTATGGAACTTTGAGCCACTTGGACTTTTTAAGCAAAACACGCGAGGCTAGCTGTATGACCTCTGCAGCAGGGGCAAATTGCTTGAAGGGTACAGGCCCATGTGAAAAGTCCTGCAGGGAAGGAAGAAAAACAGCTGTGGCAATTGACAATCACAACAAGAGACTGTCAGAGACTGTTAGCCGGCAAGTGGGCTCAGGGTGGGGCACTTTGGCCCTCTACAACAATACCGGCTCAAGCACAGGCTCAAGCACATGATGCGATCAGGGAAGCAGACTAATATACCCCCACAAAACAAAAAGAAACGGAGAGGAAAAACTGAGACACCCAGTGCTGCCATTGATCAGATTCTCGGCCTGTCACCAAGCGCATCTGGAGGCATGATAGCTAGCGCATCCCACCCATATTCACAGGAAGCCAGTTCTGTGGGATATAAATCATCTGGTTTCCAACCAAAAATAACGACAACATTTTCCTTTGTGAAAGACGCTGGGTCGGCTGTCTTCTCAAGCAACATGAAAATCACGGGGTTACCTGTTCCTCTGAGTCCCATAGTGACCATCTGCAAGGACAGTTTAGGTGAGATTACAGAGTCAAGTAAGCCACTAACACACCAAGTAACTGCCATCGGCAAGTTGGATGAGGCAGAACCACAACAGGGGGGAGGAGACCCTAATATAACCACGCTGAGCAGACTAGCAGTCCTATCTTCAGTCTTGGCTGCAGAACGCACACTACCAACGAACACGCTAATTCATCTAGAGCCAACGAGTGACTTGGCAGCCAAAAACACATCCTTTCCCCAGGTCAGTTCAGACCTCAAGCCCGACGACGTCACGCAACCAACAAAGGGCAGTACAACCGACGCGATGGAACATGGAGAAGACTATTTTTGTAACTACACCACTGGCACCACAAGAACATTCACTACTTTGGGGGGAGGGCGATACAGATCTAGCCCAGCCCTCAAACCAAAGGCAGAGCTGGTCTTTGCCTCTACCAGGTGAGGCAGAGGCTCACGCCGTGGAGAGAGACCTCTCCTTTTTTTAATCAAAAAAATGGGATAACATGCTTACATCATTTGGCAAAGATGATCCTGATCATCCCAGGACATCACCAGTCCCAAATGAGAGGAAGAAGGAGGACTTCAAACAGGAGACGGCATGGGCCACCGCCTTGGACTTCTTACAAAGGTCAGCTGACGCCATGACCTACCAAGCCAACAAAATGGACATAAAAATCCGTCTGTTAAACACATTGGCGGTGTATGTCGCTAACATAGACGAAAAAATCACAAACCTAAATAACCCCCGTGACAAGGCTGCGACTGCTCACCAATGGTTGAGAAAATAAGTACGCTGCCAGAGATGATGACAAAACTGTTGGATGACATAAAAGAAACTACAAATGCAAAGCCTCTCCCCTCAAGCAAAAGAGAAGATGAAACATGCCCCGTAAACGAGGCCAAGGCGGTGGCAAAACTAGGGGCAAGAGGGGCAGCAGTCAGGGTCACGACACCATCTCTAGAAATTCCGACCACCGGCAGTATAACAACCGACCAACAAAAACTCCCAGCCGCAGGCAAAGTAGACACCACCCTACTATCTCATTTAGATCAAGACCTAGATGATCTTAATGGAAAGGGAAAAAGACAAAAGAAGCGAAAAGGCCGTAATAAGAATCGCCGGCCCAGGCAAGAGCTGAACCTCTACCCACTGTTCAACACCCACAAACGAGCAGATTCAATTGGGCAAAACGACCAGACAAGAACAGACGAGGAAATCAAGGGAACAGAAACCCCAAAAATCCCATCAAGTCATGCAAAGCAGCATCAAATGGGCTCTCCACCCCCTGAGATGGAAAAAGAAACCGCAGGAGCGGACCAGATGCACTCAAGAAAAGGGGGGGAAACTGAGCCAAGTACCAACATCGAAGGGCCATTATCGGACCCTACCCCCTCGATAGGAGATGTGGGTCATAGGCGTACTAGGCTTATAGAGTCGCCAGGCAGCACTAAAGCACACAGTCAGGCCCAAGTCAGTAGCCAGCAAAATGCTCATCAGGACAACTCTTTACCATCGGCGCAGGACAAAGGAGACAAAGCGCAAAATGAATGTGATGCAATTTAAAAGAGCCCTAGAGCATTCAACAGGTCGACTCCCACACCCGTGCAAAAAACAATGAAGGGGGGAATACTTGGACCCTCGACAGGACCAGTCCCAACCCACTGTGTGACAAGATCTGAGTCTCTAACCGGGGCTGACAGGGCCCCTTCTCACAGAGCTACAACCGTCACGCTTCTATATCCAGAGTATAAGTCCAAAGGCAGCTGCGACATACTAAACCGCGGGAACATCATTAAACTGATAGAAGCCATTGGTCTGTCTAACGTTGTAACCTCACAAGATATCATCTCGATAGAATTTATAGCACCAGGCCAGGGGCAAACAAATGAAACCACGAAGGTCACCTGGCGCTCGAGTGAGGTAACGAATAAGATCTTAAGCCACACTGAAACTTTCAATCAGTGGGGCATCACTATGCTCCCCGGCAGGGAACCAGGATACCCGCATGTTCTACAGAAAATCCAAGCCATCGAGCACCCACGAGCTGAACAGAGAAAAGTCTACTTGGTCCTGAGGAGTGCCCGGGAGAAGACTCCCAACCCGACTCGGAAGAACAAAAAGCAAGAGACGGCCAGCATAAATCAAAAGGGGGAATGGAACAGACCTGCACATGGTCATGGTTGGCGGGCTCACTAAACTCAACCCAGCTGCTACGCTGACAAATCAGCAGCCAAAAGGAACAAGAAGCCTGCCCACTTAGGGTCTGTTCTTGGAATATCAATGGGATATCAAACAAACTGGGAGAAGAAGCCATGATCTCTTACTTACGGAAATTTGGGATCATACTATTACAAGAGACATGGCTGGTAGAGCCGCAGCATTTGGAAGGGTTCAAAACTCACCACACACCAGCTATCAAAGTGAAATCACCAGGACGAGGCAGCGGAGGTCTAGCTATTTTTATATCAACAAATAATCCAATTACATCATGGGATCTCGCAAGCCCTTCCTACTCTTTCCAGTCTGTGGGAATCTCCTTTAATACCCCCCAGGGCCAGCCCAGGACCATAATCTTACTGAATGTGTACATTCGTCCAAATTCCGGGTCGAGGCAAAAACTCTCAGAAGATTTGATAGCGACAGTGTTAAGAATAAGATCAGGGCTCCCGAATGGCGACATCGTATTTTCTGGAGATTTTAATATGTGACTAATGTCGGACCTCCAAAAATACAAGGTAATAAAATCACAGGAAAGTGTTTGGGCTATACCACCGCAGGATGGCTCCGGATGGCGCAAGGATGACGCATCCTACAAGGAAACCTAGAACATCTTGGCCTCAGAGCCCTCAATGGGCGTTTCACTCCGGACAAGCCACCTGGCCTCTCATTCTTATCAAACACCGGTGCATCTCTAATCAACTACACTTTTGTCAATCTTCCTCTCTTGAACCAAGTAATTGCCTTCGGGTTTGGCGACAGACCTGAAAGCGATCACAGTCCTCAAAAAATTTTGTTTAGCACCAGAATGGTGCAACATGATGCGGCGGGAGCACTAGCTTTTGAAAGCTTCACGATCAACTTAAAACGTATCAAGTGCTCAGTCAACAACCTACAGCAAGTATCAAAGGAGGCAAAGCACATGATAGAGATCATCGGTGAGGCAACTGTAGATCAAATTGCCAACTGGACTAGCTTTACAAGCAAGCTGACAGCCAGATATGCAAAGCCAATAACGCATGTAAAAGCAACGGGTTCCAACAGTCGATCTCATGGGATCCAGTGATACGATCGGTGAAAGAAAGCATGAACCGGCTATGGAGGGATTTAAAAACAAATCCAATGGACACATTAATCATAACCAAACTGAGAGGAGCTCGCAGACTTCTGACGGCAGCAAAAAGAGAACATCAAAGGGCTCACTGGAACTCCTTCTGGTCCAAATTATATCAAGATATAAGGTCAAACAACTCATTGAGATTCTGGCATACTGTAAACAGTCTTGGGGGTCATGTCCCGAAAGCTGCCTCATCAAACATACTGGAGTCTGAGTGGTATTTCTTTCTGCACAGCCATTTCAACGACCGACAAGACCACACCCTGAATCAGGTCACTGGCACAAAGTGCAGCAACACTCTGACAGAGTTAACTTACTTTCAGACCGCTCTCGAATAGGGTTAACAATGGACAAGCTTTCCCACAAAAGCATAAAAACCAAAAAGGAAAGAGAGAGACAAAATCATGATAATTGCACTGAGTATAGAATAGTTCTGAAGGACCAAATTGAAAGGCAGATAAAAAAGGGTCCGAAAGATGGGGCCCCAGGACCAGGCGGAATTCCTCCGGCTTTGTTCAAGGAGGACCCAGCCTTTTGGGCGTCCAAACTAGCTCCACTTTTCACTTCCATTCTAGCAAAGAATAACATTCCACCCTCTTGGCGAGGATCGATCCTTGTTCCAATCTTTAAAGGAAGAGACAAAAAATCCCCTTGCGATTATCAGTTAGTTGCTCTCATCGATAACGAAGCCAAGTACTTTGCAGTGATTTTGCTGAATTCATTATAGGACTGGGCCGAGGAACACTCAATAATCCCTCTAAACCAAACTGGTTTTACAAGTGGAGCTGGCACTATGGTTAACCTCATGGCTCTCTTGTGTCTGATAGATCAGGCAGAGCTTAGCACCAGATCGTTTTACATGGGATTCATAGATTTTAGTTCAGCGTTCGACAAAGTCGATAGGGACAAGTTATGGCAGAAGCTTCTCGCATTGAACATCCCAGATGGTCTACTAAGATCCCTACAGCTACTGCATCAGGACACATGGGTCAGGATTAAGATTGGTGACGGTTCTAGACTGTCACGACCAAATTTCACAACAAAAGGACTGAAACAAGGATGCGTCTTGGCCCCCACACTTTTTAACCTATTTTTAGCAGATCTCCCGGAAGCCCTCAACACAATTAATTCTCATGCTCCTAAACTAGGGAGCTTCCAGCTGTCAGATCTTTTATACGCAGATGACGTGGTTCTCCTAAGTAGCACAAAGGTGGGCTTACAAAGACTTATGGATGCAACTGCAGCATACTCAAACAAGAACGAGCTCGAGATAAACAACAAGAAAACTAAAATCTTGGCGGTACGCCCAGGAAGGCCAAAAAAGCTGACATGGGTTTTAAACTCTGAAAGAATTATAGAATCCAAATGTCACAAGTATCTAGGAGTCCTCTTCAATAATAACGGAAGATACAAAAGCCACCTGGGAGAGCAAAAAAAAGAAAGGAACAGCGCTAGCATTTGCTCTCAGTTCCATCCATAAGGAATTACTCGGCCCAACATTCAGCAAAAAGTCATCCCAACCCTAACATATGGAAGTGAGGTGCTTAAAGAACTGGACAGCGGTCAATTAGACACAATCATAGCAACATTTTTTAGAACAGTCTTCCAGTTACCATCTTTCACGTCACCGGCACAAATCATGCTGGAACTGGGCATCTGCAAACAAACATTGGGTAGAATGACAAATTTCCTAAAGTGCTGCCATAAGTTGAGGCTATCAAAAGAGGGCAGTTTAGCGGAACACCTATGGTCCAATCTGAATACAAAATGATGGCAAGCAGGTCATCAATATCTGTCAAGTGGGCTAAAAACCATAGGTCGGAGTGATGTATGGGACCTTCACGTCAGCCAAAACGAGTTTAAAAGGCAAGCAAAAATAAGCACAAAAAAGCTCTCCTCAGTGGAAGACAAGGCGAGCCTTGCAAGAAGAAGCCATGGTTGGATGACTCTCACTTCATACGATCAGCTGACACCTCAGAGCTATTTAACTTGTACCTTCAACGCATGCATTAAACTCTGTCTTTTAAAACTAAGATTGGGGGTGGTCAACTTGTCCTGCTACCTTCCCAAATGGAAAAGAGAACAAGCCCCGGAGACATGTCGATTTTGTGGCAACCATAGGGAAGACATAATTCACGTTGTGTACCTGTGCCCAAGCCTCCTGAAAGAAAGAAGGTCCCTCCTACGGAAGGCCTGGAATAACAAGGAAGTCAGATCATGTAGATCTGTAGTATTGGCCTGCTTCGACCCACGGAACACACACTTAAATTGCGCACTGGTGAGGTTTATGGACTGCGCAGTAAAAAAACTAGGGAAGGGGAGATGTTGATCGCTACCTCAGCCAGAGGCGCAGGTCCATGGACCTCCATAACAATGAGAATCTTGCCCTGCCGGCACCCCAAAATACGAAAACCCGTCAGAACTGCAAAAGCATAACTGATATAAACAAAGGGCTATGCGCACAGGCTGGACACCTTTGGATCGCAAAACACAAACTTGGTCACAATTGTCTTGAAGGGTTCGTTTTCAAAGGTATCTGTGGTGCAGGGCACAAACAAGAGAGCTTGGACGTGTGGAGGGCTGGGCATTTTTTAAAATTTGTATTTAGTTTTATCAATTTAATGAGTATCAAAAATGTTATCTCTTGAGGAGCCTAGCGCGCAACCAAGATGGCCGCCCAGGTGCGAGGCTCCCGAGGACCTCCGCAACCTCCCACGTTTATCCTCTCTTCATCCTGAATCGGTTGAGGGGACTGTGTCGGTGAGCCTGAGCCGAGGTGGTACCCGTTTTCCGTTTTCGAATCGGACCCCGGGTGCCGGGGTGAGCACCGACTGAAGTTTGCGGCCTACTTCTCTCCTGACCCCGGATTCGAGTTTGGGGGCGACCCAGTGGCGAAGTGAACAACAACGGTGGGCTGGGCCTGGCGAGTCGCGTACCCCACACTTTCACTTTCGCTTTTGAGTCCCCTTGCCATCATCGCAAGTGGGATTACGGCGCTTCTTTGTCTGGGGGTGGCCTCGCTGGGAGACCCTGCCTGCCTGCCTGTGGTGATCCGCTCTGCCGTCCTGGGGTGACCCCCAGGGCTCTCGGCCTTGATTGCTTGCTCTCCACTGCGTGGCTGGTGAGGGTGCGAGACACACGACGATGGCCACGAAGCAGGATGGGGATCGGTTGAAGGCCAAGTCGACCCGGCGTGGCACCGCACATCAGGCCAACATCATGGACCGCTACACCCTCCCGAAGGGGTCTCCCGGCAGATCGCACAAGTCCTCCGAGTGCCCCCCGGATGCCCCGGATTTGCCTACGGATCTGACTTTGCAGGACGTCATGGGCGCCATTGCTGAGATGAAGACCTCAGTGGGCCAGCAATTCGACACCTTGGCACACAAACTCGACGCGGTCCTCATCGATGTCAACCTTGTCAGAGCCGATCTCTCTAAGACAAATGACCGGGTCGATTCCTTGGCCCACACCGCATCGGGCCTCACGACTGAGGTAGCGGCCCTTCAGACGGAGGTGCACCAGCTCCGTCAGGCAAGTGCGCTCATGGATCGGCGCCTGGAGGACTCCGAGAGCAGGGCCCGGAGGAATAATATTCGCATTATCGGAGTGGAGTCGGCGGCGGATCTCTTTGTGGAGGACCTGATCTCTACCCATCTCCAGCCTCGAGGACTGAGTAAATTCTTTGCGGTGGAGAGGGCCCATAGAGTTCCCGGTGGCAGGCCGAAGGTCGGAGCCCCTCCGCGGCCTCTTATTGCCCGTATTTTCAACTTTCGGGACAGGGATGCAATTTTGCAAGCTTCCAGACTGCAAGGGCCGATTAAGCTGGAGAACATGGAGGTGAACTTTTATCCTGATTTTACGCAGGCGGTCCAGAAGCAGAGACTGAGTTTCCTGGGCGTCAAGCGGCGGCTTCGAGGCATGAACTTAAAATACGCCATGCTCTTCCCGGCCAGGCTGCGGGTGGAGGCGGATGGTCGCACTCACTTTTTTGACCGTCCTGAAACGGCCGGGGACTGGTTGGACACTTTGTCTGGAGGACATGGTCGGGATGGGGGGGGCGACGGGAGGAGAGTGCCCACCGGACCGGGTCTGAGGTACTGACACGGGGGCTCACCCCGGATGATGCCACTTTCAGGCCCAGCTTAGGGTCTTTTGACTGTTGTGTCTGGTTTCCCCTCCATTGGGGGTGGTGCCGGGTCTCGAGGGGGTTCTCCTTCCTCCTCTAGGGGGTCTTAGTAGTTTAATTTACATAGGGGCGACAGGCACACTGCAAGTTGGGGGGGCTGTTTGGGCTCATGCAGGGGTGCAGGGAGGGGGGAGTTTTGTTGGGGCTGTTGGGTTGGGGTTGGGTATTGTTTATTTGTACCACAAGGCAGAAGTATTGTTGTGCTATTTCTAAAGTGCTCTCTGGGGGAGATTGATCGATTTCGGCTATGATGGGGGGTAGGGGACTGAGTCTTTTGTCCTGGAATGTTAATGGACTGGGGGACAGGATAAAACGGGGGGTGGTCCTGCAGTTCTTAAAACGAATTTCACCCGATATAGTATTTCTGCAGGAAACACACCTCATTGGCAACTTCTTTCGTGCCATGAACAGACGGGGCTATCGCCTTATAGCCCACTCGGGCTTCACGTCTGGTTCGAGGGGTGTGGGCATTATGGTTAAAACCTCGCTCCCGTTGGAAGTTGATGAGGTGCTCCATGATGACAGGGGACGATATACGGCTCTGGTGGGTAGATTGGAGGGTAGAGTGATTGTTTTCGTCTCTGTTTATGTCCCGCCAGGGTTGCAAACAACTACTTTTGCTGATCTGGGGCGCCTCCTCCTTGGCCTTCCGGAGGGGATTCTAGTGGTTGGGGGGGATTTTAACGCTGTAGTTTCCGGGACTGAGGATCGTCACCCTCCCAGGGATCTCCCTGTGCCCAAACTTGGTTATCCGGCCTCTTGGATACCTTGGGGCTGGTGGATTGTTGGCGGCTGAAGCACCCTACGCAGATACATTACACCTTTCATTCCGGGGCTCATGGCAGTCTTTCGAGGCTTGATTATGTCCTGATGCCAGCGGCACAGGCGGGGAGGGTTGGGGAGGTACGACATTTGGCGCGGGGTATTTCAGACCACTCCCCGCTCCTGTTGCACTTCGACATTGTCCCGAGGGGGGGGGGAGGGTGGTCCCGATTAATCCCTGGTACCTTCGTGACCCCACAATTGGCGCAGACTTGGTCAAATCTCTTGAGCGATATTTTGAAGACAATGTGGGGTCTGTGTCGTCTGCGGTCTCTCTGTGGGGGGCGTTTAAGACGGTACTCCGGGGGGAGGCCCTATCCCTCATTTCCCATTCCCGGAGGCGCGAGCGGGAGGAGGTGACCCGTATTGAAACTGAGATAACTGAGTTGGAGGGTGATCTGGAGTGTGGGGTGACGGATGATAAATTGCATGCTCTCCGACTCAAGCAGGCGGACTACAAGGCCCTCGTCACGCCATTTTGGCGTCCTTGGTCGCCACTATGTTGTTCGACACGCTTGGGTGGCCATATATTTGGGCGACGCTGGCTAAGTTTGGTTTTGGCCCGGGATTCATTGGTTGGGTGAAACTGTTATACTCCGGACCGCTGGCGCAGGTGGCGGTGAACGGTAGAGTGTCGGCTCCGTTTGAACTGGGCAGGGGCACGCGGCAGGGCTGCCCGCTGTCGCCGCTCCTCTTCGCGCTTGCCTTGGAGCCCCTGGCGGAGTGGCTGCGGTGGCATCCTTCTATTCGTGGTCTCCGATGGACCCCCGAGTATGAGGATCGCGTATCCCTTTACGCGGACGATATTCTTTTATACCTCGCTTCCCCGCGTAAATCGCTGATTGTGCTAGGGGATGTTTTGCATTCATTTGGCCGCAACTCCGGCTTAGTCATCAACTGGGCTAAATCCTGTGTGTATGTCCTCTCTGGGGAGGCTCCTATCCTTCCGCGGGGTTGTCCTATCCAGGTCGCTCCGCAGGGATTTAAGTACCTGGGTATCTTTATTACCCTGGACGCTGAGGCCCGATATAAACAGAACTTGCTCCCCCCCCTCCAGCGCCTGAAGGAGGACGTGGCGCGTTGGAGGCGCTTGCCGCTCTCACCGCTCGGTCGTGCGGCATTGTTTAAGATGATGTCGCTGCCACGTTTCCTATACGCTTTACAGAACACGATGGACGTTGTCCCGGCGCGCTACTTTCGCGAGGTGGAGGGTCTGCAGCGACACATGTTCTGGGAGGGGAGGCCGCGTATCGCCCTTGCGAAGCTGATGCTCCCGTGGTACGACGGGGGGGTCGCCCTCCCAGACATCAAACGGTATTACTGGGCCTCCCAGCTGGCTGCGATAAACAACGGCCTTTATGGGCCCGCTCTTAACCCGGCCTTTGAAATGGATAAACTGTTACTGCCGGGTGGTGACTATAATCGGGCGCTTTATTCTAGATCGCTCGACGCACGTCTGACGGGCCCTACGCGGGTCGCGGTACGGGTGTGGCACGCGGCGAACTTGGCGATGGGGTGGAAGGATCGGTTGACCCGGGCGACGCCACTGTATGCATCTGAGCGGCTGGGCTCCCTGTGGACCTCGAAAGGCTTTGAGAAGTGGGACATGATAGGCATCAGCAAGGTGGGCGATCTCTGGACGAGGGGGGGATTCAAAACGTTCGATGTGCTGCAGACGGAATTCCAGTTGCAGGACAGGGAGTACTTTCGATATATACAGGTCCGTCACGCGTTGTGCTCCGTATTCCCGGATGTTGCCTCCATCCCGGAGTACTCCCCTCTGGAAGATAGAGTGCTAGATGGGCATGTACCGGATGGCACGATTTCATTGATTTACAAAAAGCTCATCAACGATCGCTCGGGACTGCTGACTAGCCTTCGTGAGGCGTGGGTCGCCGATGGATTGGAGCTGGATGACGAGGACTGGGTGTCTGCGGTGGCCTCCCCGAAAGAGGTGGCCATACCGGCCCGCCTTCGCTTCGTCCAGCTCAAAATACTCCATAGGGTCTATGTCACGGGGCCGGGTCTGATGCGTATGGGATATGCCGTGGACGGGCTGTGTAAGCGTGGGTGTGGTTCTTTAGGGACCTTCTTCCATATTTTGTGGGAATGCCCGGAGGTGGCGCGATTCTGGCGTGGTGTGCATGCGGTGTTGCAGGCGGTCACGCATGTGATGCTGCTTTCCGAGGCGAGGAGATGTCTGCTGAATGTGTGGGAGCCGACTGACTACTCAGTGCCGCAGACGTGGTGGGTGACTCTGGGATATATGGTAGCCAAGCGTGACATAGCGCAATTGTGGGGCTCCCAGAGGTCGCCAACGGTCTCGGCGTGGAAGGACAACATGGATTGGTGTATGTTTCGGGAAAAGGTAGTGTATGTTGCGAGAGGTAAGCCTGGGAAATGGGTGAAAGTGTGGGGCCCCTGGAACTCCTACCGTGGCGGAATTTGTACCCCGCCACTGACGCCTGAGCTGGCACTGGCCCCGTCTCCCTAGTCTGCTTGTCGCCTTGGTTCTGGGAACTGAATCCACTTTGTTTCCGCCCCGGCCTATCCCCCCCGCTATTCCTGTGGATCGGTAGGGTCCTCCCCAGGGGAGCTCGTACTGCTGCTATGACTTTTGCTGCCTTGTGGATTTGTTTGTTGTTTCTTATATAAAAATGGAACCGCCATTTGGGGGGTCCGGACGGTGTGGCCGCCAACGCTTCTTTCAACTCCTGTGATCTCTCCCACGCTGCAGCGTGTGTTTACTAACTGTATTTTATGCTCTTACTGTTTGCTAGCGGCCGGCCCGAAGGTTGTAGGCCCATCTTTGTATATCTTTTGCATTCTGTAATAAAGGTTTAAAAAAAAAAAAAAAAATTGTTATCTCTTGTTACCTGCAAGGGTTTTTTTTAAATCAAGCAATAAAGATTTTTTTTTCTGTCTTTCTTTCTTTCTTTCTTTCTTTCTTTCTTTCTTTCTTTCTTTCTTTCTTTCTTTCTTTCTTTCTTTCTTTCTTTCTTTCTTTCTTTCTTTCTTTCTTTCTTTCTTTCTTTCTTTCCCTCCACTCAAATGTAACAAGGGTCACTGGATAGTTGTCAGCAGATATCAACAACCTGATGGAGTGTATTGGGTATAACTTGCTCTAGGCCACCAGCTGTTTCCTTACCATAGTCAGTCTGTGTCCCTCAGAGCCTCAACCTCTTGCCCGGTGATGATAACCCACTGCTTACACTTTGCAGTATTGGAGGGCACATAGGTTTTAGGAACCATCTCAATGTCACCCAGGGACACTAGGGTAACCCTACTAAGCTCCCCCCACTTACTGGGACAAACTCCTCCCAGACACCAGGATGCTTGCCACCCCTGGTGTCTGACCTCCAGTGGGAGGCTGTGCTCTTATTGGGCCCTTGGTATCCCCCTTGTAAAGCTGACCATACTTGAAGCACTCCTCATTTGAGATTCTTTAGCTGACTCTTGTCAGGGAAGCTCTTTTTCTGGTAGCCGGATTGGAAATGAGACCCTTTCCTCGGTGAATTGTTGTGGGGGCCTTGAGAGAACTCCTTTTTTTCCCCACCTCCTTCTTCTGGTGGGAAACACCCTTTTGGGAGTCCCCCCCGATGCTTTTTTGGACACTCTGGTGCTGACCCAGATGTCCTCCTCCTCAGCAAGCTTCTTAGGGTCAGCCAGCTTGCTATCAACCAGGTGTTGGCGCAGCTCTGGAAAATATATAGCATGTGCTCCTTCAAAATCAAATTGTACAGCCCAGAATAATCATCAACCTTGCTGCCCTTCACCCAGACCTTCAGTGCCTTGCTAGCATAATCAAGGAAGTCCACCCATGTATGTAAAGAGATTTTGCGGCTGCTCCTGAACCTGTGTCTATACCTCTCAGGGGTCAGACCAAACTTACTGACTAGAATGGCCTTCATGGGGGTGTACCGTGTTTAATCCTCTACCTCTAGTGCCAGGAGTGTGTCCCTTCCCACCACGGGCATGTATCTCCACAAGCTACCCCCCCAGAACCCCTCAGGAAACTTGTGCGCCCTTAGAGCCACCTTATAGGCAGAGAACCATTTGTCAATGTCATCTCCCACAACAAAACTGGGTACCAAATCCTTTGGGATGCAAACTTTCCCTTCTCTTGCAGACCCTGAATGTACGCTACCACTACTACTGCGGTACTCAACTTGCATGGCTCTAATGTCCAGCTCTCTAAGGCTTAGGTCATGGGCCAACCTCCTCTTCTCCATGGCCAACCTTTTCTCCTCTAGAGCTTGCTCCTTCACCAACCTAGCAAGCTTTCCCTTTCTCCATGGAATAATGGCGATGTACTGGTTCCGAAGGCGAAGCGTTGGGTATGAGATGCGTTGGTTCCAAAGCTGAAGTTCCGGGTTTCTCCACGCAGTTGAGGGGATGTGTCGATAGTTTCTCACTGCGGAGGCTGCAACAGTTGTGTTTAGGATGCAATAGTTCAGATCGCGATGCACTGGTTCCAAGTGTGATTTGCCGGTTCTTTTCCCACAACAGCAGAGAGACGTTGATTCTGCTTACACAGCAGAGGATGCGTCGGTTCCACTAGAGCAAGCACCTGGATCCACTTCCAATGAACCAGGCACAGGAGCTGGGTATAAAACTTTGATATCCCTGAACTTTATAACATGAGGCAAGCCAACAAGCCCTTGGAGATCACTCTGGGTTTAAATCAAAGAGTCCTGTTCTTCCTCAGCAGGGCGGAGGTTAGCAGGCAGGAGGGCAGCACAGCAGAAAAGCAGTTCAGTCCAGCTGAGTGGCAGTCTTTGTAACCGCACAGCAGTCCTTCCTGTTGGCAGAGTTTCTTTACAGGTCCAGTAGTGTTTGGTTTGGTGGGGTCAGAAAGCCCACCAAACCAGTTGTACCTTTGAAGTGGAGGTGGCCTCAAAGAGGAGCTTTGTAGTGCACAGAGGTCCTCCCTCCCAGCTCTGGCTCCAGACCCACCACAGGGGCATATGCATCCCTTTGTGTAGGGACAGGGCACTGCCTATTCAGGTGGTAGTGTCAGCTCCCCCCTCTCATTCTGACCAGGATGACCCATCAGGAAGTGGATGGCCATTCAGTCACACCTAACCTTCCTTTCTGTGTAGCTGTCTAGAGGGAATGCACAAAGTCAAGCTGTCTCCCACGCCAGACATGTATTGAGACAGGCTGTAGGCACACAGAGCTAAGAGCAGGGAAATGTCATCTTTCTAAAAGTGGCATTTCTACAATAGCAATGATAAATTCAACTTTGCCAGCAAAGAGAATTTATCATTACAATTCCAATGGTCTGAAAAATGACTGACCTACTCCTTCTCAATCAGGAATTACAACTTATAAGTGTAATACAGAATCTCTAATGATAACTTATGAGAGGGGCAGGCCTCACAGTAGTGAAACATGAATTTGGGAGATCTTCACTACGAGGACATGTAAAACTTAAAAGTGAATGTCCTTCCTTTTACTTACATAGCACCTTGCCTTATCTGCTACATAGGGGTAGTGTATATATAATAAAAGGGGAGTTTAAGGCTTTAGCAGTGGGTTTTAAATGCCAAGTCGACATGGCGGTGCAAACTGCACACACAGGCTCAGTAGTGGCAGACCTGAGACATGTTTTAAAGTGCTACTTGCGTGGGTGGCTCAATCACTGCTGCAGGCCCACTAGTAGCTTTCAATTTACAGGCCCTGGGCAAAGGGAGTGCACTCTACTAGGGACTTATAGGCAAACTAAATATACCAATTGTGGATAATTCAATCAAACCATGTTTTTAGGGGAGAAGCACATGCACCTTAGCACTGGTTGACAGAGGTAAAGTGCTCAGAGTCCTGAGGCCAACAAAAAGAAATCAGCAAACATGTGACGGAAACAGGCACAACGTTTGGGGAAGAACGCCCTAAGGCTATCAGGTCTAACACAAAGGCACAGTAATACAGTTAGCATTCAAAAGACTTGTAGCTACACGTAATGTTTCCGACTTCCCTGAGGATTATGGCATTGTGTGCATGGTGAGTCTCATGAACAGTCTGAGTACCAGTGGCGTCATGAAAATTGAAGGAGCCCCCCTACAAGGTACATGGAGGGACCCCACTCTGGAATTAATCTGGAGCTTTCAGGCCTTAGTACTGTGCTGACTTGTTTTATTTGGGCCTTTCGAGGGGTACGTCTTTCATGGAAGAAGTTAAGTAGAGGACTCCATGGGGGAGGCCTAGCCTTGCCAGACCTTAAGATATATTGCATGGCATTTCAATTTAAAAACTTTTGAATGCTCATAGGGGAGCCTGAGACTACTTGGGGACTAATTTTGAGGGAATTGATAAACGACTTTGAAACAGCCTTCTTGTATAAATCTGGGGCTCAGAAATTTTAAAAAAAAGTAAGATTAAAAGATTTGATGCCATCCCGAAGTTTATGGTGTACAATGAGAAAGATGCTAAGCATAGGATATTTCTCGGAATTTGCTCCCATCTGGGACTCGCCCGGCACACCGGAATGTCTAAAAGATGCCTTGGCGTTACCATTGAAGCAAGCCGGGTTGATTAAGTGGGGCAAACTTTTATTTGAAGGCAAACTGGTCCCCTGGGAAGTATTGAGAATTAAAACTGGGAATAAACTCTAAATTCAAATTCATCCAGCTAACTTCATGGCTTTCCACAATTCCTCAAGAGACAAGTTCACTATGGGATTTCAAGAATGATATTCAAGACCCAAGGACAAAAAACAAAGAAGTCTCCATGTGGTATACTCAACTGCTGGAAGCGGAAGAAAGGAAAATAGATCCTCCATATACCATCTGGCAAGATACATTTCAGGAAGAAGATTTGCAGACACTTTGGAAAAGCTCTCTAAAAATGTCATACTCTCTAGTCACACCAGCAAATCTTAAAAGGCACCATTTCTTCACAATAAATAGACTATATTGGACGCCATTCAAAATAGCTAAGTTTGTTTTTCTACCAATCCCCAGCTGTAACAGATGTAAAACACCAAAAGCCAATGATATGCACATCTTTTTTACATGCCCTGAAATAGAGCAATACTGGAAGGTGGTAGAATCAACGATTAGTGGCATCCTGAAGATTGTCAGCGGCTCTTGTGTTTTTCGTGGTCTATAATGATTTAGAAAAAACGCTGGATAGTAAATGAACGGGGTTACTTTATTATCTGATATTGTTGGAAAGATGAGAGATCAGCAAATACTGGATAGATCCTGTACCACCACATCCTAATGGTTGGTTGGTAGCGGCCAGGTCGATATGTAAAACAGCAACAGATGGTAATTTGCCGCGAATAAGGGATGTGTGGAAGGCCTTTGTAGACTGGTCGAATTAGCTGGGCAGCTCCCCCCCCCCCTTTTTTTGGAGTCCTATGATTACAGCAGAAAATGGGGAAGGTGTCTGTCATTCGGGATGAAAGAACCTCTTTTAAAGGTCTGGCTGAGGAAGGTAAGGGTCCATACGATAAAAGGACGCCAGGATATGGTCCTTGTCCCGAAAGAAGCCATGCTGACATGAGGACAAAAAAAATAAAAAAAGTTCTCTGCTGAGGGGATCCCTTGCAGCTCGGGGCCCCCACTGCACCATGGGGGATGCGGGGGCCTGTGTTAAGCCACTGCTAAGTACATAATGGAGTAAACAGTAGTTTACTCCATTATGTAGTTTTGGGGGTTCAGTGCATAATCTGTGTCTGAGAATCCCCCCTACTAATAGTGATAAAGAAGTCAGTGGCAAAAAGTTAATAGCATAGCAGATCACCAGGAGGCCCTCTAAACGATAGCCACCATAATAAAAAAAATGAAAACTTAAAGAACCATTAAGTCGGGAAGAACTCCCAAACCTGTGTTTACTATCAGAAAGCAGTAATGTGTGAAGGAGACATTCAAGGCAGGAGGGTGAGAGCTTAAGGACTGCCGACCCACCACTTAGCCCTAGCATGGGCGTCCAGTTGTGGGAAGCATTACCGACACATGGGGGCACCCACCCCCACCAGGGGATCAGAATACAGCCCCCACTCACTCTTTCACTCAGCTGACCTCCAAATTCATCTCATCTGATGTGTCTGAGCCTGCCTCGCACAAGCCAGTATCGTCTGTGGAGTTTTCTCACACTTCCACAACCTCCACCCACAATCCCGCTATGGGGCGTCGGCACACCCCTCTGGCTTCCTCACGTAGCAGTGCTCTTTTCTTCGCCCTTGCTCAAGTGGGCACATCTTTCTCACAAACTGCCAAATCGGAGCTCAAACTGGATTTCCAGGCTGTTGCTATCCAGCGTTTGACCAGTTGAATTGCTAGGTCTAAAAACCTCTTTCCAACTTTTTGGGCCTAGGCCTGGGAAATGCACCTAGGAGACAGGTCTCTATCATGCATGAAATGGAGCTATTGAAGACCCGAATTAAGTTGTCTAGGACCTTGGTCCAGTAATCCTGCAATCAGAGGCACCCCTAAATCATATGGCATAAGTCAGAGTCCGGTTGCACACGTCGGGGGCATCCCGATGGCTCGCCCCCATAGATGGCTCTTATTCTTTGTGGCTTCAAATATGGCATTGCAAATCTTGTTTTTGTTTGTGTTTAACTTCATGAGATGTCACTAAGTTCCTCAGCTCTTCCATCCATCCCGGCAGCAACATTTGGAGCAGGAGGCGGTCCAACAATGCCCGCACTGCCCCAGCAGATACCGGATCTGGGCATTGATACAGCCGTACATAATACTCACTGAAGGCCGTGTTAATTACCTTAGGTGAGTACAGAGTCCCTCCAACAGAGACTTGCAGCTGGGTGATACGAGTGTCCCTGGTTTCTGGTTTATTTGGCCATGCCAAGAGTCTACCAGCCTTGCCCTCCTCTTCATTTGCCCTAGCAACATATTCTTTGTAGTTGTGGTGTTTCAGGCATTCCAGTACTTCAGTGTCTCATTTCTTTACAGCCTGTAGCCGCGTGAGAGTCACTGGGTCAGCCCCCAGGGCATTATCACAGTAATGTAGTTCCTTCTCTAGGTGTTGCAGTTCCCTATATAACTCTTTCCGGATGCCCACGGAATTACCCAGGCAGTGCCCTCAGACCACCACCTTGAGGGCGTCCCATTCGATTGTGAAATCAGTTGTCGTACCTTGGTTGACCTCAAAATATCTAGCTATGGCCACCAAAAGTAGTCCCTATACTGAGCATCAACCCGGGCTATTGGTTGTAGCCACCACGTGGAGCTCTCCGGGCACACTTCCCCCGGTCGAAGGTCCAGAAGTCGCGGACTATGGTCCAAGAGGGTGCAGACCTAATATTCCATCCGGGTCATGAATTGCCTCAGTCATGCCAAGCAAACATAGTGGTGAAGTCAGGTATATAATTAGTGTATGTGGTATCAGTAGGAGTAATTGCATATCGCACCATGCTGCACCCTCTAGATATACACCATTCCCCAGTCACTTAGCCAGTCCTGAAATCCAGCACCCGTCCTAATGGCCGGCACCCCCAGGAGAGGTGGAATGGAGCGATCCGTGTCCACATCCACCACACAGTTGAAATCCCCCCTAGCAACAATGCCTTGTTTGAGAGATGGGTTACAACAAACAAATGATGGACGGAATGCTGACAATGAAGACATTCTCCCCCAGTAAAGAGATCTGGGTTAAATCCATCGTTCTTTTGCCCACTACACCACCCCAGTTCAGACATGGCCATATGCAAATCAGTCTTGACCCTGTGCCTCATGGGAACAGTCCAGCCCAAACTGCCAAGCCATGTCTTCCCTGGACCGGAATCAAGCATCCTAGGACCGGTTTCTGGCTATCAGCCGTCATCAGCCAGGATAGCTTGACTCCAGTGGCGTAGTGAGCATGGGACCCATGTCTGGGCATACCCATCCCACTTAGGGCGAAAAGCGTTACAACAAACAAATGTTTGAGAGATGGCTCAAGGGTGCAGAGAGGGTGTGAAGGAATATGACCTGGTCCTGGTTTGGTGCGTACACGTTCCCCAATGTGAATTGCCTGCCAGATAAATGCCCCACTACCAGGACATATCGCCACTCCTTGTCAATCTTGGTGTGTGTTTCTTCAATGGGGATTCCTGCCCTCATCCACAGGAAGGCCCCCCTAGCATATGCCAAGTATATCGTGGCAAACACCTGCCATGCCAACGGTGCCATAGGTGCTCCACCTCTACCCCAGTGAGATTAATCTCCTGTAACATAGCTATATATACTCCTCTGCATGTGAGATATCTATGTATAGCATAATGTTTGCCTGCCAACCTCATTCCCTGAATGTTCCATGTCAGGAGTGTGACGTTACATCATGGGTCAGTCATGTGGCAGGATGGTGGAGGAGCAACCAAGCACCTCCCTCACACACGCCCAGCCCCCCCAGCACAGCATGCATGGTGGTCCCCGAGACATTAAATATTCAAAATAACCCAAAACGTCCCATTCCAAGAGCAGCCCAGCAACGGCTGACAACACAAACTGTAGCAACATAAGAGCTGTAGTTTGATGGCCCAGATGGGTGCTGTGGCAAGCTTGTTTGTGCAATGCAGTACCACAACAGCCCCAAATAAAAATAATTAGAGTTGTGGATGGAGGTCTGTGCCTGTTAATTAAATGTAGTGAGAGGAATAATAATTTCCAAAACTCACATTCTATTGTGCTTGGTTGATAGGATGTGTCACCTTTAATTATTTGTTCCAATAGTGAAATCACACGAAAAAACAACTGACATGTGTTTTGCCTGATGGTCAGTTGGCGGATGTCATTCTCAAGGAAGGGCGTCCGGTTTTCGGTCCTATACCCGAATTCATTAAAGCGACGTGGTCTCTGCGGTCCCAGGAACACGAAACTGCCGAGACCACGTTGCTTTAACCAATTTGGGTATAGGTCCGCGAACCGGATGCCCTGCCTTGAGAAAGACCTCGGCCAACTGGCCATCGGACGAAACACGTGTCGGCTGTGTTTTTTCATGTGATTTCACAATATGGAAAAAATAATTAAAAACAACACATCCTGTCAACCAAGCACAAAAGAATATGAGTTTTGGAAATAATTATTCCTCTCACTACATTTGATTAACAGGCACAAACCTCCACCCACAACTCTAATTATCCTCTTTCCAATGTATCTTGGGTGTAGCTATTCGTGAGGTGCTGCCAACGTGAAAATTGGGTCTTGACCACTGTAGCGGGAATCCTAGATTCATTCACCCATCTCAGCAATCCCCAAATAAAGATAGCATCCCACAGTTACCTAAAGCATCTAGGTATGACCAGGAGTCCAGGCCAGGGAGTAGCCCCCTGCACCAACGAGCCAAGTTGTCATGGTGTGCAACCCCCAAGGATCCTACATGTCAAAGCACCCCAACATCTCCAGCCCGTGTACATCAGTCCAAGTGCTGCTGCTCCTCTCCTACTACTGGGGGCAAAGCCCAGCACCAGTTCATCACATCAGCATCAGCCAGCCACCAGCCACCACCTACACTCAATCAGAGCAGGTTTTCAGACATCTGTGGTGTGACCAAGGGTAGGTCGCCACCCTCCGAGGGTGATTTGTCAGAGAGCGATGCCATCGAGCACTGGGCCGGTGAGTGACTGCTCTCTGATTCAATGGGACTCTGTGATGCCAGTTCTGCTGCTGCCAAGAGTGCTGCTGCCTGTTCCTTATCTGTCTGGGACCTGGTTGGCTTTTGGAGTGACTCTCTGCGGTGGGCTGGGCTTGAGCATTTTTGGGCTTTGTGGTGTGTCACCGTGCCTGTCCTCCATTCCGCGGGTGGGCCGCCTTCTGCTCTGTATGTAATATGTGATTCTAGCCACTTCCAAGCCTCTGCTGGCTCAGTGTAGAAGTACATGGTATCTCCCATGATAATTTTTTGTTTAGCAGGGAACACCAGGGAGTATTGTAGACCATCCGCTCATACTGACTTTTTTACTTCCTGGAAAGAAGCTTTCTTAGCCTGCACCGCAACTGTCTAGTCTGGGAACAGGAACACCCAACTGTTTCCCATCAGAAGCGGGCTTCTTGCTCTTACCATCTGTAGCAGAGCGTCCCTGTAATGGAGCAGCTTGGCCACCACGGGCCTGGGCAGGCGACCTCGGACAGAGGGTTGATGAGGTACCTGATGCATCCTTTCCAGTGTGAAGAAAAGAAACAGCTGTGTCTGGGCCACCTCCACTCGCAGCCATCCCACCAAATAGTTTACCATATCACCAGCTTCTGTGCCCTCTGGAAACCCCACTATACTAATATTGTTCCACCTGCTGCACCCCTCCACATCTTTGACCTGGTGCTCCAGAACACGCACCCTGTCTGATAGATCCGTTACCTGCAGTTTCAATGTCAGGTGTCCAGGCTGTAGCTCATCTAGTCTCGCTACTGCGTTCTTCACCTTGTCATTGAGTTTCTGATGAGTGGCATGCAAAAGCCTCACCTCATCTAATATACTGAAGATCTCACACTGAAGGATGGCATTGGAGTCTGCGATGGCCTCCAGAATCCCATCTAGTTGTGACTGCAGCGGAGAAGACAATGGCTACAGGGCCCCAAACTGCACTGCTGGGTCTCGGGTGGACTCCATCACTCCCAGTAGTCGGCTCATAGCTCAGGTTTTTGATTTACCCATCAGTTTGGTATCCCTGGCAGGGAGGCGCATAGTGAGTCACCGGCCGCCTGTGCTCGCAGGGACAGACAGGAGCAGAGGGGGGGAACAAACAGGGTGGAAGGAGGAAAAGTGGTGTGAGAAGTTTTCAGCTCAGGCTTGCATCAGGGGACACCTGCAACAGAAGAAAAAGCATCAGCAGTCTGCGGATTAGTAAGGAGAGGGGTCCCTGTCTGCCCCCACCAGTTTCTTCCTCGCTCAAGAGCTCTTCACAGGCTAGGGAAGGATAACAAGTTCAGGGCCTGTCGGGCTCCAGCCCAAGCCCCTCCACTCACTACACGATGTCCATGCTCCAGGAGGGTTTGAGCGCTGCCATCTTTGGGCTCTTCAAGGGGGGAGAGGGAAGAGGGAGCACCCACCGCTCAGCAAGGCCTGGCACCCCGGTCACCCACAGCCCCAGATCCACCGCTCCCCTCGCTCTCACAAGTCCACACCTACCTCGCCACTGGGGCTCCTATTTGTGTGGGCCGCGGTACAATGCATGCCTCAGTGGTTCTTGCTTGCGGTCCCCATTACTGCGTGCACTCCAACCACAAGTGCTGGCGCAGGTGGCAGGCAGAAGGCGGTCCCCCACAGTCCAAGCTTCTCTCAGTCTAGCCAGGCCCGGCTGCCATTTTCAGTCGTGGGCCCAAGCAAGCTGCGCCTTATTGAGTCGCACAGAGGCGTCCAGGGCCGCAGGTCTGCAGAAGCACCCTCCCTGGAACACAACTGTCCACAGCTGGCAGCACTTCTCTAGGATTGATGTCGCTCAGTGCGGGAGATTTAGCAGGATAAATTTGGCCTGCTAACCATGCCCCGAACCTATAAGGCCTTTTGATGGTAGACGTCCCAAATCTGGAGAGATTGTCCAGGAGACTGCTCTTATCAATATGGTATCCCACCCTGAACATATAGCATCGATAAAGTTCAACATCATCCATTCTTCTGCTATTTCATGATAAGTAAAACAACCTGTTTGGATTAAATCGAGAATAACATTCTTATTAACAGCATATTTAAAGAACTCTTTTCTTTAGGTACATCATTGCATATACAAGTGTAAGTTCCAAAGATAAGACTATAGATATTCCTATGCTGCACCAAGAGTTTGTTGACCTGTTCGATCAACTACCTCTCGCTGGTCTTACGACTGTGTTATTGATCTCATTCCTAGAACCAAGATTATAAAGGGATGGATTTATTAATTTACCCAAAGAAAAGAAAACTGAACGAACTCCAGCAACATATCAATGACATCCTTGCCAAGGGATTTATACATTACTCCACCTCAACGGTGGGGCACATATAGTCTTGGTACCTTAGCCGTATGGAGCACTACATCCCAGCATAATGTATAGGTGCTTGAATACCACAGGATTACATAATCCCTATCCTCTTCATTTAATATCTGTTTTCCTTGACCAGCTGCTCAATGGTTTACCACTGTAGAGCTAAGGGGTACCTATTACCCTTGCAGGTACATCAAAAGACCATATCCAATACAAAGTACGGCCATTGCGATTACTTAGTAATGCTTATCTAACACTCCTGCACCATCCAATCTTCTCATTAATAATGCCCTGTATGTAATCTTTGTAGTGATATACCGGAACACCATGCTCAGCTTCTCCTCATCGCTAATGGAATATCGACTAGACATCTGTGAGGTCCTGAGACATCTGCAACAACACTATTTGCATGCCACACTTTCAATAAGTGTTTATGAAAGTTTTTCTATTACCTTTTTGAACATATCATTTCTACTGCTGGCTTCACTATTGACAATGAAAAAGTAAAAACTGCTCTCAAGTGGACAGTTCTAGCAAGCATCACGATAGACAATGTATTCAATCTTTCGCCACTATTAACCTGCATCATTCAACTGAGACAAAAAAGGTAACTTCATCATTCAACTGACCCAAAAGAAGTACTTTTTCTCTGGAGGCCTAAACAGGAAGAATCATTTACTGCTCTTTAGAAGGCATTTGCAACAGCAACAATCCTAAAACACACTCGTATTTCCAAATCATTCATTGGTAAAATTATGCATTATCAGTAGCTATTAGGGTGCAAGAAACAAATTGACAAGAGCTTTACTTCCTGTAGCACACTACTCACTGACACTCTGGAGGGGGAACAACATTATACCATCAGCAGAGAACTGTGAGAAAATAGACTCCGTCAGACATTGTCAACACTACCTGGAGTCTGTCAAACAATATGCTACCATATGAAGGGATTACAAAATGTTAAGGTTTATCTAATCGATGAAGTGTGAAAATCACAGATATGCCAAATCCATGCTCTTGTTTTCACACTTTGAATTTTGATTCAACTACAGACCTGGCAGGCATCACTGAAAGACTACTTTTCTCTCACGAATTCAAACCGCAATAGTCACATTTCACATGACATTTTATACAAGATAGTTGAAGTTAAATGACGCATAACAGCCACAAATGAATACAACATAACAAAGCATATATTAATATATCATCAGAACAAGATATTTGCATTTAGAAAAGAATTACAGGATCAAGTTCTGAAACGGTGCCGCAAGACCTGTAATGCATGCGATCCATTGTTATGTCAAATGGTCTAATTGATCTAACACTCCTTTTGGTGGCACTGATTATGGTACATGATACACAATACGTTTCCACATGTGACCATTGTGTAAGCCAAAGAGCATGCCTGTAGGACATAAAGAAAAAAGCCTGACAGTGGAACCTTCTACTTAAAGCACCTAACCTGTTTTGACACTCCTCACGTAATAACCCATCTATTCCCAATGGGCTTGATGTGCACACTGAATAGTACCCACCATCACAGTACTTGTTCCCGAAGGAACTTAGACAATTGAAAACAAAGCACAGGTGCACCACTTATGAACATCTTATGTCAAAAAGTAACAGACACATTTTGTACATCCAAATTCATCAAAGAAAGCTCTTAAGTTTGTTCTTATTTTTCTTGATCTTTTTTATTATTTCACTTTCGTTTCGCGTTGATGAAACACGGCGTTTAACACACAGAACAGCCGACGAGTTTCGTCCCCTTGCAGGACTTCTTCAGGGCTGTTAAACATAAACAAATACAATGTACAGATATAAAAACATGACTTACAACAAATATAAAAAGTATTTTTACACAAAAGTCCATGTACTTAACCAAAGACAAACCAACAGATTGACAGAGAAAAATAAAAACTACTATTTACATTACACAAGCCATACATAACACCAAGTGATTATCAAAAACGAAGAACTTAGTCTAAAAGGTACCAGCCCGCACCAAAATTGACCAGAATTGTTTCCAGTCTGTTTAGTTTCTTCCGATAACCTAATACTTATATGCCCAATTAGGGCTAGGAAACTGGAGGTAACAAGAAAAGAAGAGCCAAGCTACTTGAAACGTATAGAAGTAGAAGAGAGAGAGAATTTTGTGAGTAGGAGAAAGTGCCATATTAACATAAACTTTACAGGATACATATTAAGGTAGAATGACAGGGCACGGAAATTAAAAGCAGGAAGGGGGGGTATATGGAAGTTATATAAATTCCACATCTCAATCAATCATAACCCCGTGTTAGTGGGGCATCAAAGAGAGCAACAAACAAATGAAAATTGAACGTCTGAGGGAGAGCTGGTACAGAAAAAGAGCTAGTACAGTGAAAAGTGTGTCAGTCATATACCCACCAATTAGAATAGGTGGAATCAGGCTATCTGCAAGGCGTATTATTATGATTAGAGGAATCTCCAAGGGGAAATGCTTCCCCATCCAATGAGATCTACGATATAAAATATAAAAATCAAGAGATCGAAAATAGTTTCACTAAAATGACATCAACTAAGATTGAAACAAACAAGAATGGTGGATCCTATTCTGCTGCACACTTACATGATGGCAAATAATGGCGCCGTCAAAATTCACAATAACGGTCACTCAAGTGCTGGAGACAGAGAATCCCACTTTAGTAATATCACGTTCTATCTCTATGTGTAATTTTCAGGTGAGGTATAGTCCCTATCCAAGATATTCTGAAATTCGAAAAGGAGAATATATCAGAATGAGAGGAAACAAACATAACCTTGCCCTATAGGCATAACGAAAAGAAAACTTTCACATCAGCTCCAATTTAAAAGAGACAAATATATCCAGATTCATATATTTTAAGCGTCCTAATATAAGGTAAATGCCTTGCATGTCAGTCAACCCAGCATTCCACTAGGAAAGTAAATAAAGCCCCCTAATAAGGGAAATATTCAAAAGGCTAATAATAGGCATCACACCAAAAAAGAAAAAAAGGAAAAAATATATAGTCAGGTATGCCAGACACTAGGGATTCGGGTTTACTTCACAGGGCACAAGCGCTACATTATTCCAAGTGGTTAGTACTGCTCATAAAGAATCGTACTCACCAGAGACCGGTGTATATCATCTTGTCTCTAATGATTCTAAACCAAGTAGATATCCACTTGCAATCATGATAAGCAAAACACCCCAATAAGGCAGGAAGAATGACAACCTGTAATCAGAAGATGAGGTTTTAAGATTTACCATTAATCCCAATCAGATAGAGGGCCACAGAAGACACCCACCTAAAGACAATAATCATGAAGGCCGAATTATGGCACATTATCGAAACAACGGGACAGGGCTATCAAAAAATCATACTCTATGCCACTATATATTCAAAAAGTTATAAAATCCCGAAATTCCCAACTATCCGTCCTTCAAAATAGTCTGCGTATGACCCACTTAGCGCCAAGTGCCCAGGGACAAAGTTGGAGGCACTAAGGGACACGATCAAGGGAAGACCGTTCCAAATTTAAAGTTAGACAGCAAGGTCTCTCTAGTCAACAAGTGCAGAGCAAGCGGTGATCAGAAAAGTCAATCACACGGGTGATCAGAAACAGGTGACCCACACAAAGATATAGTGTGTATAAATAACCCAACTAAGCTGAGGTCACGCTCACCGACAAATTTCAATGAATAATACAACACAATAGGGGCCCCACAATCACACTGCAAATAACTTACCTCGATAAGTCTGTGGATGCTGGCGTGTATTAAGTATTGCGAGTCAACAAATAAACCGGCAAGCAACCTAATTCAAGTCCGTCTCAGGTTTAAATAGCCCCGGGAACCTCAGGAAACCAAACGCCTGCATGACGTCAGAAAAGGCATTTCATCTACGGATGTAAAGTCCGTTTCATAATGGCGGCCATCTTGTAGTGGTAAAGAACATAGACTATAATAGCGTAAATACACGAAATTACATGTACGATATATATATTGCAAGTAAGACCATTATAGTATCAAGAGATTTCGGTCAATAATAATTGTAATAAAAGCTGTCTGCACATTTAATAATCATTCTACTGGGCAAAAATAGGATCCAAGCCACAATATCCTGGCATTCCTAATAACTAATTTATCAAAGGAAATTATATGGTATCTCTTAATTTCCTAAGGGAATGTATACTGCTAAGCAACAACCAAATTCAACTTTAGAAAGAAAGCCTCGTCGATATCAGTTGGGAAGTAAATCTAAGAGCGTCGCGGGTGTTCAAACGTGGCGGCCATTTTGTAATGACCAAAAGCTTAGCCACGAGTGAAAAAGATAGAAACAGTCTCATATGTGGCATTCATATTCCAAAATAGTCCATTAATACATCTAAAAATATAAAAAACAGAGAAGATAATAAGGTCCTTCTCAATATTCTGCAGTAATACTAATAGACAGAGACGTAATTCAAATAAGACGCACCCAATAACCACTTGCCTAAAAGAGTATATATACAGATCAGACATAGCAAAGCTCTTCTCAGGAGAGTAGCCCGACAGAATAGGTCAGGATATCGGACATCTTTGAATCCAGAGTTTTAGTGAAAACCTGGTGCAAAGACAGCCATAATGTACAGTACATGTCTCACAAACCTAATGGGGATCATAAGGATCACAAAACATACTACACATCAAAAAGATATTTTGATGTGAAATGCTAAATCCAAAATTCTGGTGGAATGTCTAACTACCAAAAAGAGGTAGGAGCAACCTTTGCTTGAAACCTATGGGGTAAGATAATGTATAGGTCATTCCTTGCAAGCATAGAGTAAAATGATGAATAACGAAATCAAAATAGATCAGACAACACAGTAAGAGTAAAAGGTAGAGCGGAAGGAAGGAGGAGGATAAGGATAGCAGACTTGTACAATAGTAAATCCTCACTCAATAGTCAAATTCAATGTTTGTCACAGACTGACAAATATACGGTATATCCAAGTTTTGTAATTACAGCATTAGCAGATAGCAAACTAATTTATACTCAAATCGTATAAGTTATAGCCCAGTTCATATGATTTAACAAATCAGCACCCATTTGGTAAACATCTTCTAACTCGGTGCTAAATGGTATATCCTATAAACTGAATGGGAACAGTACTTAATATGGAGGGAGAATGACAGATGGTAATCACAGGAAGTTCAACTTACATCGATAAAGGCAATGGAATATAAACCTTACAGAAAATAATGCATTTCATCTTCATTATTATGACCTAATTCAACACAGCGCAGTCTACAGATCCAACCTGATTCCTTCTTTCTCAGGGCCAATTCCCTGTTCCCACCCCTAGGGTGAAACGGGACATGATCTATCCCCATGAACCATAAGTCCTCATCATCCTTATGGTGTTCTTGCATATGGAAGGTGAGGGGATATTTAAGATCCCCATTGCGACGTGCTCTTACATGTTCTTGTACTCTGATTTTTAGAGCTCTTTTGGTACTGCCCACGTAGATCTTGTCACATGGGCAGCCCATGATGTAAATCACATACTTGGAATTACAATTAATCAAGTGATTTATCAAGTGATTTATTGTATATCTACACTTGGTATTGAAACGGAAGTTTTTAGTCTTGTTCCTACCCAGTTTGCAAACACTGCACTCACCACATATGTGAAACCCTATCATGGTTGATCTAAGCCAGGTTTGAGTTTTAGGATTGGTCACATAACTGTAATTCCAAGTATGTGATTGGTTGGATCTGTAGACTGCGCTGTGTTGAATTAGGTCATAATAATGAAGATGAAATGCATTGCTTTCTGTAAGGTTTATATTCCATTGCCTTTATCGATGTAAGTTGAACTTCCTGTGATTACCATCTGTCATTCTCCCTCCATATTAAGTACTGTTCCCATTCAGTTTATAGGATATACCATTTAGCACCGAGTTAGAAGATGTTTACCAAAGGGGTGCTGATTTGTTAAATCATATGAACTGGGCTATAACTTATACGATTTGAGTATAAATTAGTTTGCTATCTGCTAATGCTGTAATTACAAAACTTGGATATACCGTATATTTGTCAGTCTGCGACAAACATTGAATTTTAAAAACATGGCGGCCAGTGAGTAACCGGTCGCGGGTGATCTACCGGGAAAGCGTCCCCGGCAAACTAAATTAAACCAATACCCAGGATGAAGAGGCTTTAATCTTTTCTGAAAACCTTTCTGAAAACCTTCTTTCCCCTGCTGAAAAAGAAGAGAAGCGACAGAACTTAGCGGCACCAAATACCTTGCTTGGGAGCTCCGGCTGTTTGTGTGACGGGACCGTCTTGCACGCGTCGCGGAGGAGGAACGCCCCGAGCGACCATCGGAGGCTTGGGTTCTGGGCCTTGAGGAGGCTTGAGGAGGCCTGGTGTGCTCGGAGTGAGTCCAGGCTCAGTGCCCTGTGTGTTTTTCTCTCAGTGGACGACACGGCGCCGGAGCGGGCCTGGTGCAGAGCGGCCCTGGAGCTCCGAAAGGGGAGAGGAGCGGCAGCGAGAATCTCCTTCCGGGGAGGAGGAGGCAGAGGGGGCTTCCTCCGGAAGGAGTGTAACGGCGACTTGCAGAGGAGTGAGGAGGCAGCTACAAGGGATAGTTGTGTGTCGCTTGGAAGATGGGGGATCCACGAGGAGGAAATTACAGCGCCCCCACAGAAGCGTTACCCCAATACAGTAAGGAGAGGGAGAAAAAAAGCATTTATTGGGGGTAAGGCGGAGGGGGCACCTATATATGCCCTCCGTAGTCTGTCAGACACACCTGGGGACAAGGCAGAGGGGGAATCCCTGAGCAGTAATGAGCTCATTGCTGGACAGAAGAGCAGGCAGAAAGGCATTAAGAGGGAAGGAGGGGACAGAAGTGATAGGAGCGAAAAGAAAATAGAGGAGAGCGAGCAGGGGAGGGCTGGAGAGAAGGCTGAAATAATAGGGAAGGAAAAGGAGATAAGTACAGAGGCCCCCGAGATCCGGTGTACTCTAGTCAAAAATATACCACCTTCTGATATAAAATTGAGACACAAAAGGTCCGTACCAGGATCCTCAAAAAATAACATGCTAAATCCTAAAATTAAAATCACCCCCTCTCTTAAAACCTTTTTTAGAGTTCTGCCTAAAGTATTAATTCTAGGGGAAAGCACTATGGCAGGTTTAAATGATTCTTTAGTCGCTGGGAAGAAGCTTACATCTCCGGAAGTCTTCCCAGATCTTCCAGTCCGAAGGGTTGATGAAGCATGCATCTCAGAAACTAATACTAGTAATATCCCAGGAAAATTTGGAACAAAACTCGACGAGACTCCTATACTGGTGGATAAAGAAGATAAATCAGTGGGGGCACTTCTAGCAGGTTTGACGGCTGAAATTAAGAACAGATTCGAAATATCAGAATTTAACCAGTCTGAGATAAAAAAGGCCTGCGAGGTCATGGAGAGGAAGATAGATGATCTCAGTAGCAGAACAACCTCACTGGAGGAGGAGGTCAAGGAACTCAGAGAGACGGTGCAGGCTAATTGCGCCAAGATTGAGAAACTGAAGACTGTGGAAAAAGAGAATATGGACAGAGTTGAGAGGCTAGAAAATTTCCAGAGACTAAACAATTTAAAAATCTTGAAGGTGCCTGAAGGCAGAGAGGGTGATGATATTAAATCATACGTTGTTAAACTCATCAAGAATAAGCTCCAACTAGAGGAGTCGGAAGAAGACCTAGCTAAGGACATACAGTCCATAGAGATCCCTTTAGACTTAATGCAAACAGGTCTAAGCCCAGGAGAATCCTATTAAAGTTCCTAACTTACTCATTAAAAGAGAAAATCCTCTCCAAGGCTCTGGGGTTGAAATCAATCGAGGAAGATGGGTCCAGATACGAGATAAGATCGGACGTCTCTGTTACCACCTCCAACAGGCAATGGGAGATGGGGCAAAGGATCGAGAGCTTAAAACGCTTGGGCGCTTCAGTCCAGTTAAGGTTTCCAGCCTACTTGAAAGTCATGCTGAATAATAAAATGCATATTTTTTATTCTGTGGATAAGCTAGATGACATCATCAAAAGTTTCCAATCAGGCAGTTAGGAGGAAGGAAGGAGGAAGGGAAAAAATAAAAAATAAAAAGCCATAAATATAATCTAACCAATTAAAAAATATCAATTTGTTTTTTACTGGGCACGCTTGAAGGCGGGGGCACTCATATGGTCTTGAGCCATGTAGTTACAGGGGGGGGGGTTTCTATGAAGTGGGAGGGTGGGGGGGGGACACAGGGTGGGGAGCAATGGGAAAAAAAAAAAGATCCTCTAGAGCCTCTGAAAATATTCCTAACACCTATGTTTTTTTTTTTTTTTCTCGCCACTGTACGATTTTAAAAATACACGAAATGAATGACTGAGAGAAGCAAGGCTGTAATAAGAGTACTATCATGGAATGTTAACGGACTTGGGGTACGAGGGAGTAGGTATAAAATCCTACAATATTTAAGAGATTGTCCAGCCCAGATCATTATATTACAAGAGACCCATCTATCAGAGAAAGAGGGTTTAGACCTCTTCAGAACCCAAAGTTGGATCTCCCAAGTAGTCTGTTCATCTCAGTCGGCAGTCACCAAGGGAGTGGCGATTCTTGTTAAAAAAGGGCCGCAAGTGGTGTTCGGGACACATATTTCAGATAAAGCAGGTAGATGGTTAGTGGTGAAGGCAAAGATCTCAGATTACCCTTTCACGTTAGCGGGATATTATGGCCCCAATAGGGATGATGTCTCTCCTTTGGGAGAATTAGTAGCTGAACTGGTGGACTCCTCTGATCCAATCATTTTGGCCGGCGACTTTAATGCTGTTCTGGATCATACTCTAGATAGGTCATTTGGTAGTAGGGCCTGCGTCAACCCAAAAATGTCAATGCTCATTAAACAAGTTATGACACAGTTGGGACTTCAAGATATCTGGAGGCTGAAGGCTGGACTAAAAAAAAAAGGTTTCACATTTCACAATCATAAATACAGACATCAGTCTAGGATAGACTATTTCCTCACCGATAGTAGCTTAACTAAGTGGATTCAAAAGGTCGAGCATGTGGGTGCCCATCTGTCAGATCATTCGGCAGTGCTTCTATATTTAGATTTATATGAGAAAGTTTCCCAATCAAGATGGATGCTAGATCGCACAATTTTACAGGATGAGGATATAGTGGCCACACTCGCTAGAGAAACGGAGGAGTTCTTCCTGTTTAATAAGGGCTCAGCCACATATGGTGTAATCTGGGATGCCTACAAAGCCTTCTTGAGAGGTAGGCTAGGTACACTAGCGGCTGAGAAGAGGTGCAATTATCATAAAGAGCTGTCAGTAGTGGAGGAAAAGGTCCAGTCCCTAGAGAAAGATCTCTCTGACCCTAAGATACAGGAAGAAGCCCGGGGAATTCTTCTCCAAGCGGTACCGAGAGAAAAATCTAAATTGTCAACAATTTTACAGGACAAAATGGGAAGCCAGCAAGTTAGCTCACTTTGAATACAGTGAAGGCTGTGGCAAGCTGTTGGCCTGGAAAGCAAAAAAAGAACAGGTGAGGAACAGGATTGACCAGATCCACAGTGATTGTACAGGTGCCCTTACCACTAACAATGAGGAGATCCAACAAGTTTTTCATAAACACTATAGTAAGGTGTACCATGAAGATTTAAAACCCACTCAGGAAGAGGTCCAAGTATGGCTATCCCAAGGTTTAAAGATTTCAGCCGATAAATCTAGGTTTTTGAATCAGGAGATAAAGGAAGGGGAAGTTGAGCTTGCATTACGACAAGGGAAGAAGGCCAAAGCCCTGGGCCCGGACGGGTTACCTTCTGAGGTTTATAAAGCTTTGGCGAACACACTAATACCCTTCCTCTTAGAGATTTTCAATGATCTTTTTATTAATGGCGCTGAAATGCCAGCTTCATGGAACGAGGATAATATCTCCTTGATTCTAAAGCATGGAAAAAACCCAATAAATTGCGACTCATATCGGCCAATTTCTTTATTAAATTGTGACTACAAGATCTTCCCAAAAATATTGGCTGATAGATTGAACGGTCCTATGGTAGAGCTGATCCACACAGACCAGAAAGGATTTATTCGTGGAAGGTTCCTAAAGGAACTAACTTACTCACTAATAGGTTCGATAGACCTTGCAACCACCTACGTGCTCCCATTGGCGGTAATTGCTTTGGATGCCACTAAGGCTTTTGATCGAGTTAATTGGCCCTTCCTACAAGCAGCAGCAAGGTCAGCAAACCTGGGTTTAAACTTCTGTAGAATACTGGGAGCTATATATAGTCATCCAAAAGCCAGATTGTTGATTAACGGTTCCTTAACAGACCCAATTTTTATCAGCAGAGGTACGAGACAGGGGTGTCCCCTATCACCGCTTTTGTTTAATCTGTATATAGAGCCTCTGGCCAGAAGAATCAGGGAAGATCCTGAGATCATACCTTTCCATTTCCAAGGTTGGAACAAGAAACTGGTACTCTACGCAGATGACATTCTCATTTACACAACCAACTTGCATAAAACTATGGGTAATATTAACGCACTAACAAGGGATTTTGGGAAGGCATTGGGCTATAATGTAAATAGAAGTAAGACGGAAATTATGTCCTGGAATTTAGAAGGGGGAGAAGGTGTTCAAAAGGAGGTAATGAGATACTTGGGAGTTTTGATCCCGCAAGATCTTTCTAAACTAACAAAAATGAATTTCGAGAAGGCAAAGAAAGAGATTAATGGGCTTTTAAAAATCTGGGCGCACCTTCAACTCACTTTGCTTGGCCGAGTCAATTTAATAAAAATGATGGTGCTCCCAAAACTATCTTTTTTGTTTGATGCCATCCCCCTACCATTTGATAAAGAAGCACTTAAAAAACTGCAGGGCCAAATAAATACTTTTATTTGGGCAAGTAAAGGCCCAAGAATAGCCTGGAAGAAGCTGAGACGGAGGGTTGATAAAGGTGGCTTAGCATTGCCAGATTTACTATTTTATTCATGGGCATTTCTACTAAAAAATGGAAAGATGCTTTTTAATACTCCCACAATATCGGAACTTGGAAGGCTGTTTGATGTTATGGCAAGTGAGGAGTCTGGAACCAGCCAGGGTTTTTTGTTCAAGTACTCTGACCCCAAATACTTTAAGAAAGTCAGGCTGAAGATCCTGAAAGGCCTGGCAGAGACCTGGTACAGGGTCAGAAAGGCTCTAAAGATACCATATTATAGCTCCATGGCTCCCATCTGGGACTCACCAGGCTCACCGGGTTGGCCTAAAGATATCCTAGCCAGACCACTGAAAGAGGCAGGCCTAACCAGATGGAATCACATTCTGCCTGAAGCACAATTAATAAGCTGGGATACTTGCAATCAGCTAACGAACAAGCAGATATCTAAATTCAAGTATATCCAAATACAAAGCTGGTGCCAAGATCCTATCACTGTGATAGGAAAACAGAACGATCTTGAAGATACATTTATGAAAGAAGTAACTATTAAAAAGGAGCTGGCTATTATCTATTGGCTGATGGTTGAATTGGAAGATGGAGCTTTCACTCTTCCAACAGAACTGTGGGGAAGATTCTTGCCGGCGCCGTCGCTGGAAAATATGTGGCAAGTATCAATGTCTATGCTTTTTAAAACAGTTAAATCTGCGCATCTAAGAAGAAATCACCTTTTCTCCATCCATAGAGCCTATTGGACACCACAGAGGCTGTCAAAGTTTGGAAGAGGAGGTGATGTGGCATGCCCTAAGTGTGGGAGCCTGAAAGAAGACGATGTACACATGTTCCTGGAATGTCCCGAGATCCAGTTATTTTGGAAAGACGTGAGTAGTGCTCTGTCCAAGATGCTAGACATCAATATCAAGGTAAGCATCTTGACGGTTATCTTTGGATGTGTGGACTCCTTGGAAAAGGTCACGGAGAATAATTCTAAGTTGTTCTTTTACACCATGTTATTGGCACGCAGAGAGATCTGTAAGCAATGGCTAGCTGCATCTCCTCCTAAATTCTCTGATTGGGTGCTTTCTATCAAATATGTGGCTGGGCTAGATATGAGAGCTTTTAAGAATCACCATTTCTGGTCTCCGGCTTTGGAGTGGTGTGATCAGCAAAACATTTTCTAATATCCGATGATTATGCATGCTAAGCCTCGTCCAGCTACCTTGGTATTTCTCCATTGATGCTTCCCATTCAGTGCTCAGGCACTTGGGGGAATGCGGTGGAGGGAAAAGCGGGAAGGTGAGGTGGATCGCGACGCTCTTAAAAAACCTGGGCCATAAAGTCTCGGAGCAGAACATCCTCTCCTTCCCTTCCTGTTTCCGTTTTTTCCAGCACGCAAGCACAGAGGGCCATGGCTATTTCCAGTTAGGTGTGCAAATGGAATCTGGTTATCTTTTCTTGAGGCATATGAGGATAAAAAAATTAAAAAAATAAAATTAAAAAAAACATTGAATTTGACTATTGAGTGAGGATTTACTATTGTACAAGTCTGCTATCCTCATCCTCCTCCTTCCTTCCGCTCTACCTTTTACTCTTACTGTGTTGTCTGATCTGTTTTGATTTCGTTATTCATCATTTTACTCTATGCTTGCAAGGAATGACATATACATTATCTTACCCCATAGGTTTCAAGCAAAGGTTGCTCCTACCTCTTTTTGGTAGTTAGACATTCCACCAGAATTTTGGATTTAGCATTTCACATCAAAATATCTTTTTGATGTTTAGTATGTTTTGTGATCCTTATGGTCCCCATTAGGTTTGTGAGACATGTACTGTACATTATGACTGTCTTTGCACCAGGTTTTCACTAAAACTCTGGATTCAAAGATGTCCGATATCCTGACCTATTCTGTCGGGCTACTCTCCTGAGAAGAGCTTTGCTATGTCTGATCTGTATATATACTCTTTTAGGCAAGTGGTTATTGGGTGCGTCTTATTTGAATTGCGTCTCTGTCTATTAGTATTACTGCAGAATATTGAGAAGGACCTTATTATCTTCTCTGTTTTTTATATTTTTAGATGTATTAATGGACTATTTTGGAATATGAATGCCGCATATGAGACTGTTTCTATCTTTTTCACTCGTGGCTAAGCTTTTGGTCATTACAAAATGGCCGCCACGTTGGAACAACCGCGACGCAATTACATTTACTTCCCAACTGATATCAACGGGGCTTTCTTTCTAAAGTTGAATTTGGTTGTGGCTTAGCAGTATACATTACCTTAGGGAATTAAGAGATACAATATAATTACCTTTGATAAATTAGTTATTAGGAATGCCAGGATATTGTGGCTTGGATCCTATTTTTGCCCAGTAGAATGATCATTAAATGTGCAGACAGCTTTTATTACAATTATTATTGACTGAAATCTCTTGATACTATAATGGTTTTACTTCGCAAGATATATATATCGTACATGTAATTTCGTGTATTTACGCTATTATAGTCTATGTTCTTTACCACTACAAGATGGCCGCCATTATGAAACGGACTTTACGTCCGTAGATGAAATGCCTTTTCTGACGTCATGCAGGCGTTTGGTTTCCTGAGGTTCCCGGGGCTATTTAAACCTGAGGCGGACTTGAATTAGGTTGCTTGCCGGTTTATTCGTTGACTCGCAATACTTAATACACGCCAGCAACCACAGCCTTATCGAGGTAAGTTATTTGCAGTGTGATTGTGGGGCCCCTATTGTGTTGTATTATTAATTGAACTTTGTCGGTGTGCGTGACCTCTGCTTAGTTAGGTTATTTATACACACTATATCTTTGTGTGGGTCACCTGTTTCTGATCACCCGTGTGATTGACTTTTCTGATCACCGCTTGCTCTGCACTTGTTGACTAGAGAGACCTTGCTGTCTAACTTTAAATTTGGAACGGTCTTCCCTTGATCGTGTCCCCTAGTGCCTCCAACTTTGTCCCTGGGCACTTGGCGCTAAGTGGGTCATACCCAGACTATTTTGAAGGACGGATAGTTGGGAATTTCGGGATTTTATAACTTTTTGAATATATAGTGGCATAGAGTATGATTTTTTGATAGCCCTGCCCCGTTGTTTCTATACTGTGCCATAATTTGGCCTTCATGATTATTGTCTTTAGGGGGGTGTCTTCTGTGGCCCTCTATCTGATTGGGATTAATGGTAAATCTTAAAACCTCATCTTCTGATTACAGGTTGTCATTCTTCCTGCCTTATTGGGGTGTTTTGCTTATCATGATTGCAATTGGACGTCTACTTGGTTTAGAATCATTAGAGGCAAGATGATATACACCAGTCTCTGGTGAGTACGATTCTTTATGAGCAGTACTAGTCACTTGGAATAATGTAGTGCTTGTGCCCTGTGAAGTGAACCCGAATCCCTAGTGTCTGGCATACCTGAATATATATTTTTTCCTTTTTTTCTTTTTTGGTCTTATGCCTATTATTAGCCTTTTGAATATTTCCCTTATTAGGGGGCTTTATTTACTTTCCTAGTGGAATGCTGGGTTGACTGACATGCAAGGCATTTACCTTATATTAGGATGCTTAGAATATATGAATCTGTATATATTTGTCTCTTTTAAATTGGAGCTGATGTGAAAGTTTTCTTTTCGTTATGCCTATAGGGCAAGGTTATGTTTGTTTCCTCTCATTCTGATATATTCTCTTTTTCGAATTTCAGAATATCTTGGATAGGGACTATACCTCACCTGAAAATTACACATAGAGATAGAACGTGATATTACTAAAATGGGATTCTTTGTCTCCAGCACTTGAGTGACCGTTATTGTGACTTTGACGGCGCCATTATTTGCCATCATGTAAGTGTGCAGCAGAATAGGATCCACCATTCTTGTTTGTTTCAATCTTAGTTGATGTCATTTTCGTGAAACTATTTTCGATCTCTTGATTTTTATATTTTACATCGTAGATCTCATTGGATGGGGAAGCATTTCCCCTTGGAGATTCCTCTAATCATAATAATACGCCTTGGAGATAGCCTGATTCCACCTATTCTAATTGGTGGGTATATGACTGACACACTTTTCCCTGTACTAGCTCTTTTTCTGTACCAGCTCTCCCTCAGACGTTCAATATTCATTTGTTTGTTGCTCTCTTTGATGCCCCACTAACACGGGGTTATGATTGATTGAGATGTGGAATTTATATAACTTCCATATACCCCCCTTCCTGCTTTTAATTTCCGTGCCCTGTCATTCTACCTTAATATGTATCCTGTAAAGTTTATGTTAATATGGCACTTTCTCCTACTCACAAAATTCTCTCTCTCTTCTACTTCTATACGTTTCAAGTAGCTTGGCTCTTCTTTTCTTGTTACCTCCAGTTTCCTAGCCCTAATTGAGCATATAAATATTAGGTTATCGGAAGAAACTAAACAGACTGGAAACAATTCTGGTCAATTTTGGTGCCGGCTGGTACCTTTTAGACTAAGTTTTTCGGTTTTGATAATCACTTGGTGTTATGTATGGCTTGTGTAATGTAAATAGTAGTTTTTATATTTCTCTGTCAATCTGTTGGTTTGTCTTTGGTTAAGTACATGGACTTTTGTGTAAAAATACTATTTTATATTTGTTGTAAGTCATGTTTTTATATCTGTACATTGTATTTGTTTATGTTTAACAGCCCTGAAGAAGTCCTGCAAGGGGACGAAACGCGTCGGCTGTTCTGTGTGTTAAACGCCGTGTGTCATCAACGCGAAACGAAAGTGAAATAATAAAGGAGATAAAGAAAAATAAGAACAAACTTAAGAGCTTTCTTTGATGAATTTGGATGTACAACATTTGTCCGTTACTTTTTGACATAAGATGTTCATAAGTGGTGCACCTGTGCTTTGTTTTCAGCATGCCTGTAGGACTACCACTTCCTTTTTCCACTCTGTCACAATCCTGGTCTACAGTGTCCATGGATATTATTGTATCTTGTAGTCGGGGATAGGCTGTTTGTCTAAGCTAGGTCATTTTGTACCTTTTTAAACTCTGACATCAGCACACATTCTAGCTAAACACCTCATGACAGAAATTGTATGCCTTCATGGATTGCTGAACATTATATTCACAAATAATGGATCTCAGTTTAACTCAGAATTCAGATCTGTTTTAATGAAGAATTTATGTACTCATTTCCACAAATCTAGTAATGACCATCTTCAGAAAGAATGATTAAATCAAGATATCAAACAGTATCTTTGTTCCTTTCAAACTATGAAAACTCTTTCTGTTAGCAGCTCACACAGGGGAGTCTCACAGCCTCACCACTACAGCCATCTGAAAGAAAAAAGGAAACAAAAACATTAGAAAAAGAAGAAGGGCTAAAACTTCAAGACATTAACATAGACATAGGAGGAATGATGGGGAGAAGGGAGAATTGGACAACAGTCATGCCCACGCCGTGTTTTGGAACACAGAAACCGAAAGCCAAAGGTGGTTATCAAGGAACAGAAGAGAGAGTCAACGTATGACAGGAAATACTGGGATGCCAGCACAGACGTTAGATCTGACATCACTAGGGTTCGAACTCAGACCGATGAGCACAAACCAGAGGAGCCTCTTATAGAAGGGCTCTCCCTAGATGAAGAGGCTTTCAAAGCAGACCACTTCTTCGAATGCCAGACCCTCCACGATCCCGAGGAGAGTCATGGTTTTCCAGGTGAGTGTAGAGGTGGGGACTTGCCACTTCACCTCCCTGTTTTCTTTTTATATTTTTGCTTCCCTGCAAAACGGTTCCGGGTCTAGGAAGCGACACTTGATTGTGGTGCAGAGAGAATAACAAAATTCAACGAAGAATAGAAAACAAGAAAACGGATAAAAGAAGATAGACTATAAGACAAGGAGGTGAGGTGAGAATTGCTAAGAGAGACACTCAACATGAAGATAAAGACAACCCAGGGCAGGAAAATAAAAAAATAACAAGAAATTCATAAGGGAAAGACTACAGAAAGGAAACATTAAGCGAAGATTTGATTTGATATTTCGCTAACACCGATACCTACCATTTGTTCTCTCGAGGGTTATCAAGGACGGAATTCTGCTGAGGTCCAGAGACATGATGCCTGGAAGAGAAAAGAGGAAGAGTCTGCATTATGGGAAAGAAGAGACCTATTAAATGGGAAACATTTAATGTTAAAGACTACAATTACTGACCATGAAGATTTGCCTTATTGAAAAAGTAGCCTAATAAATAAAATCAGCATACCCTGATACTCTATCTCCTCCTATTATTGGAAATTAACCACCCACCTTCCACACCTCACACTATAACAACATCAACAAGGCCTGTTTCATTGGATTCCTAGCATCAAGTCCATGTACAATACTTCATTGCACTATGCATTAAAGATATCCTCATTCTGTTGCACCCATGGATTTTATCCTTATATGCTCTGAATAGAGATCTCTATGTGTTCAGACCCAACAGCCAAAAAACGTGGACAGTCTTTTCATCCAATACATATACAAGTGTTACAGCATCAAAACCATGGCAAACACGTGTAAGAGATGTATTGATGCATTTCGCTTAGCTGCTCTTGAGTGTAAAGTAGTAGACTCTAATTGGGTTTCCACATGCTATTTGAATCTACCTATGTACAATAACACGTTTTCTCCATGCTATGTGTTTGCATTTCAGTATCTGCTTGGTCCAACCAGGTTTCAAATTGCCTATTATTGTGCTGTTATTGGTGCATCCAACATGTATTTCACAGCCATTGCTAAAGTCCACTCCTGCTCCTACTCCATGATCAGTTCATTATTAGAAAACATTTTTATTCTCTAGTATCAGTCATCACTTCCAGGACTCCTTCTGAATCAGCCTGAAGGTGAGGTCTCACTCAGGCTTCCAGGTAGTGAGTGTTGTATATGGTATGTTTTTGGTTATCCTGCTTCTGGTGTCATAGTGCAACCTGTACCTTAATTTATAGGCTGAGAAAATCTGAAATAAAAAGCCAGTGGTCCAGTGGACTTGTCTTCCTTGTTTCCCATAGGCTTGGTTTGGAGTGCTTTATGTATTCTTTTAGCATTATCTTCCTAGTTGTTGGGTCTTTCTTCTAACAATGAATTTGACTACTGGTAGTTGTGACATGCAGAATACTCCTTCACAAATATGGCAGAGTTCACTGTCCATCAACCTGATGGTCCTCTCCTCTATTTAGAGTAGGGCAGACCATCATTTTTCCACAGTAGTACTACCACTGGCTCTGCAGTCAGACATTTTGACCAGAAAAGTGAAAGATCAAATAGGGGTTCCACCCTATTTAGAGCAGATGGTCACATTTTTTTGTCTGTCCGTCACCATCTAAAAAACCTGATGGTACTAGACAGGAGAAAAGAATATTGACAGCCACAATCAGGTAGAAAACTCCTAGATTGTAGAGGTCACCCGTTTTTTGCTTTTCAAAAACAAACTTCCACTTTTGAAATTGTTTTTTGCAAAACAAGAAACTTGATGCATGGCCACTTGAAAAATTGTGTGATGGCAGATCCTCTGGAAACACAGAGGAACTGGGCCTGTGATGATCTCTAAATATGGTGGAGGGTGATTGGTCAGGATGAAAAGACATAATGTCCCTCACAGCACTGATAGATGGCAGCCCACCTTCCAAACGTTAAAACAGGTCAAAAATATTTTCTATGCAGTCAAAAATAATAATTTCTGGTTTTATATCTTTTGTGCTTTGGGACCGCATCTATTTCTCGCTCCTCCCTTGTCAGATCACCTCTAAACGTTCGAAGCACAAACTAGGCAAAGAAGAGTTGTAAAGTTTCATGAAGATGAATCATATGGTGCCATAGGTATTAGCAACACAACAAAACCATTCCCTAACAAAACGCTGACCTAACTATAGCTATCCCATGGCAGCCCTGCACACACACACACACACACACACACTTATTTTTAGAATTGATAAGCTAATGTTTTGGAGAAAAACAGCTGGATTTCCAGAATATATATTTAAAGCTGAAATCAAACAGTGTTGGGGAGACTATTACTAATTTTATTAACTTGGCCCTTAGGGGACTGCAGCTATGGCTCTTATGTATTAGCCATGTTGAGCCATACCACATTGGCAAAGCGTTTTTTTACATTACTGCTAGCAACCATGCCTCATGCACTGAGGTGATCGCTGCTGGTATACTTGCATATGGTGGCCATTAATGTAATCTTGTTTAATGTGGTTACTACTACACCTCTAATAATAGTCAGGGGTGTAACACAAGCCCCCGCAGCCTCCGTGGTGCGGGGAGGCCCCCAAGTACCCTTGCTCTGGAGGGGGCCCTACAACCACTTCCGAAGCCTGCTCACAAAGGCTGCAAGAAAAAACACGACAGCTGCTGCCTGGCTGAAGCAGTGAAGCCTGCTGTTACGGGATGGGATATCCCAGCACAGTGAAACACTCATAACAAACTTGCAAAATGAATTAATGTTGGCAGAGGAGCCCACGGGAAAACGCTCCTCCAGGTCTCTTTGTGTCAGTGAGGAAGGAAACATCCGCAAAGACCAGAGTGAGAGAGGGTAAAGACAACACAGGGAAGGAGGAAGGCAAACGAGAAATAATGGACACTTAAAAGGCACAGGTGAGAGAGGGAAAGAGAGAGAAAAGTGCGAGAATTAGTGTGAGGTAACAAAGAACAGGTTACAGAGAGAGGTGGAGATGTGGGAGAGGTGAGAAAAAGGCAGATGAGAGACGAGACAGGTGTGAGGCAGAAATAGGCGAGAGACCGCTGCCAGAGAATTAAAGTAGAGAGGTGATAAATAAGCAGGCAGGTGAGAAATTAATAGGGTAGAGAGACAGAGAAGAGACAGGCGTGTGAGCAGATAGAGAGGTTAAACACCATGAGGATTGATAGAGGGGAGGTCAGGTAAAAACGTACAAAAGAGACTGCGGGAAGAAAATAAATAGTTGAGAGAAAGAAAGAGAGACAGAGTGAGTGAGATGGCAGTTGGTAAAGAGACAGCAATGTTCTAAAGGACAACTGAGGATAACAGTGTGGAGGAGACAAATGTGAGAAAGATAGCAGACAAGTGAGAGACAGATAGAGATAGAATGGGAGAGAAGTGATAGGTATTAATCCATTTTGTTTCACGTGCACTTTATATTTTACTACTCTGGTCCTGAAGAATCACCAACAACCCCAATGGCGACGCAGGCGCAAAACATGTTGACCGATGACCCTTGACCCCCGGGCATAGTGTGCCTCCAGGGCAAGATTTTATTCAGCAGTTTTGTCTGCTAAGGGTATACAACTTAGATATTCGCTGCATGTCTACCCTTTATTAACCTTTTTTCCACTTGGCACACACTTTTTTACCCTCATTGGACACACACCCCACACACCTGCATGCACCATCCGGCAGTCTTTAAAAAGTTCTCTGATAAAGAGACCCTTCGGGGGACCCGTAGGGAATTGCAGCGCCGGCCCTACGGGGAGAAAATGCCCGATGATGAAGCATGACACCTCCTAGGGTGTGTGAGGGCATCAGAGGACAAATACGTGGTCTTCCATTGCATGTGTGGGTCCTCTTCTACTAGGAATCCTTTTCTTTTCTTTTTCTCTATTTTCTTTCACTTTCTTTTTATTATGCACGGGTGACTTTTTGCACCCTGAAGCATGGGTGACTTTTTGCACCCTGCTCTAGGAACAGTGTCCCCTTGTTGGTTTAGACGTAGGCATGAGGAGCATGGACACAGGACCTTAATTAGCTCCTGGGTCCCCCCTCTTTTGTGATATAAGAGAAGTGATAGAGCGAGAACAGTAAGAAAGAAAGACAGTTGAGAAAGGGACAGGCACTTTTTGGGAGGGAGATAAGTTAAACACAGATGAGAGATATGAAAGGAGAGATTTGTGTGAGAGAGGTGATATAGAGGAATATGAGAAATAGACAGCTTAAAGTACACACAGAGGTGGGTATGGGAGAGGAAGAAGGGCTGGGAGGGGAAGAAAGGTGAGCGAGATAGTGTGGGTGATTAGGAGAGAGAAGTGAAAAAAGGGCTGCAGAGTAGAAGAGACAGAGATAGGGAGGTGACAGGCATTTGAAAGAGATGACAAGAGGTGAAAGACAATTGAGAGAGGTTAAAAGGGTGGCAGATGAGAGAGGTTAAAAAGAGACAGCAAAGAAAGCAATAGTCTCGAAAGAGCATAAGAAGTCACAAAAGAGAGGGATGAGAAAGAGACATACAGGTTAGAGAGAGATGTAAGAAAGGGACAAGCTAAAAGAGGTGATTAAGATGCAGCAGAGAGAGAGAGAAAGAGGGGTGAAGTGATGGTGGACATGATCAAGATCAAGAGACAGGTGACAGACAGTGAGGAGAAAGAGTAGGGTAAACCAAGAGACAGATACAGATGAGAAAGAACTGAGAGAGAGGCAGAGAGAGTGTGGAGATAAGAGAGCATGGTGATACAGAGACAGGTTAGAAAGATACCAGAGGGGGTGGGTAGAGATAGCGAGTTGATAAAGGGACAGGCAAGCTCCCTCGCCATGGAATAATTATCTTAATCACAAAACCCGGTCTAAAGCTGATTACAGCCAAGCTTTGTACCTCAAATCTGAAAGGGACAGTTTTCCCTTTCCAGAAGAACAGATGGATCTATTGTAGCATAGGACACGGAGAGGTTCAATAAAAAAAATGACTGTCTCTGTAACATGCCCCAGTTGAAACCAGAATTAACATTTACTGAGTAAGTAAAACTTACAAACATGCTGTTGGACCATTTCATGTACCACTCCCTCCGACACTTGGTCAATACCGGCAAATAAGAACTTGGTCTAAAATTGGCAGTCATCCTTGGAAGACCTCCTTTTTTAAGATGGGGAGTCACAGCAGCTGTTTTAATCTATTGTGAGACCACACCCTCTTGCCATAACAGGGACAGATACCACAACATGCTGCTGTGCAGGGACCCAACAGTGCCTCACCCAGTGAGATATGGAGAAGAAATTAGAATTCCTAACTAGAGAATACTCATATTTTGTGCTGGATTATAATGATCTTGTGTTGAAAGGCAAGAGTGACAGTTGGTCATCAACCTCTGTGAGGGCATGCCATCAGGAAGAGGCCTGAAGGATGAGTAAGCTAACTGAACACCCCCGTAGAAGCTTGATGTTATGGCTTCTATTATTGTAGTTATATACTATAGCCTTATAGCCCGACGTTGCGGGCTATACCGGCTGTTGAAGGCCCGCTGCAGCGTTAAAGGCCCGAGCCGAAGGCGAGGGACTTTAACAAAGCAGAGGGACTTTAAAAGCCGGTATAGCCCTGCTACGGAGGGCTATAAGGCTATTGAAACATTCTGCCACTAGAGGGCAGAATGTTCTAACAAAACAAAGCCTTCAGGGAGCGCGAGGGGATTCAAATCCCCTCGGGCTCCCTGAAGCCTTTGTTCACAGCCAGAGCTGTGAACAAAGACACATTGGAATGTTGGTGCTCCGGGCTTATACCAGCCATTATAAGCCCGGAGCACTCCATTGCTTTCAATGGAGCTCCCAACATTCCTATGTTCTAATACATATGTTTGCCTTTTCCAGTTCCTAATGGAGCGGCAGAAGCCTTGTCTTCCTCAAATTCTCTCTTCCTCCACCTTCTTTCTGCTGTTCTACACATCTGCCTTTGGTGATAAATGGACGAACTAGACCAGGGTTTAAATTTATGCCTATTAGGTAGACTGGCTGCCTCAGACAGAGGCACCGACATCTTCAAATGTGTGTTTATTGCTTAATAAAAAGCCTCAAGGTTTCTGCCTACCATGTCCCCAAATCATGAAATAAAGTATTGAGCTTGTCAGTGCTCAGCGCTTAGTTGTTTTTCACGTTTGCACTACATAAGGCTCCCGATTGATTGATTTTCATTCTTGTCTTAAGTTCTTTGCATTCCGGCTCTGCCATTTCCTCACTTAAATAAAATATATTTTTAGATCTTCTGATTTCCTCTCTGCCAGCACAAGCATTGCATACACTAAGAACAATAGTAATTTTTCAAAGATACCTCTCTTTCTTGTATGAGTAACATACCTACTCCCCAGTTTAGCACCCAGTCTGGTTGATGCCATTTAGTGTGTGCAGCCTTTAAGCCTTTTTTCACTTGAGGTACATCACAGTCTCAATCCACAGCCTGAAGATTTGTGTCATCTGGGACTAGTTCTGCTGAAAGTGTCTATATGTTGTGCGGTTCTGAAAGGCCTTGAACAGGTGATAGGTGAGGGACATATATTGCATGTAGGTGAGCAGGACCACCTCATTACACCTTGCAGGGGGGCCCCCTAAGGTTTTGTTACGCCACTGATAATATTAGTAGCTCGGGTGGATTTTCATTGAGCAAAAGGAGGTCTTATTTCATTAAAGGTTGGTGACCCCTGCATTAAAGCATAGAGTGCTAGTGGGAGTAAGAGAAAGAAGGAACAACAGATGTGTGCATGTAGGTTTTATGTCCATTTTCGCCCGTTCCTGACAAAAGACATATCCAAGTTGAGGAAATTTTAGTGTCAATGTCAAAACATCCTTGGTTTCTCTTTAGAGAAAATGCATTGGCTAATAAAAGCAAATGATGACTGCAATTCCCCGTATGCACTGAATTGTTAAATGAACTTCCCGGGCCAAATTTTGGTAACTAGCATACGTTGAACAAGCTAGTGAGTTATAATTATTTTCACAATCCTGATTTCAAATGTTGGGGCACATTTATCAAAATATCGTGCTGCGCAGCAAGCCAACTTGCTGCGTTGCATGATAGGGAAAGGGCAGGAATGGGCCGTATTTCACAATATGGCACACTCCTGTCTTTTTCCTGCTCTGGTGCACTGCGTGCAGGCTAGTGTCAACACAGGCACACTTGCACCATGTGGCAAGGGTGCATGCTTTATAAGCAGGATTGTTTTGTACAGAAGGGGCCACCTTCCTGCACAGAAACAATTCTCTGAGGCATTTACCTGTTTCAGAATGCAGCACACACAGAAAGGGGGAATAATGAGGAGAAATAAAGATATTTCTCCTCACTATGCCTCCCGTGGGGAGACGTAGCATTTTGACACTTTCCCAGGTCTACCACTAATGGTAAATGTGGGAATGCACCAAAATCCATGGATGCATTACTCTAGATTTATCAAGGGACTCAGGGCCTTGCGTGGCTTGATACATCTTACTTAGGGGTTGCGTCACCCTTGCGCCCCATTGCGTGGTGCAAGGGCGATGCAACTGCATGATAAATACGCCCCAAAACAGGTGTAAGTGTTTCATAACATGAAAATGTTCGAGAAAATAGGCATTTCTTGAGGTTTTTAAACTTGCATAATTTGTCTTCCTAATGGAAGGGCTGTGATGAGGAAAGGGGACGGGATGGTGATTTGTTATACAGTATTCTCGGTAGGTTCACATCAAAAAGCCTGCCACCTCTGCCCTTCCGTGAGCCGGGTTCCTTTGCTGCAGGCAGGCGGTGTAATGCGACACATCTCCCAGAATATGCTGTTTCCCCGGCTGCATTATTTAAACAGGCCGGCGAGTGCTGAATAATGCATTTGAATTCCTTCCCTCCACGATAAGCAAAAAAAAAAATGTTTGAATACTGCCATTAATTTCCTTTTTTGTTAGACCAATAGTAATAAAAAAGGCTACCTGTGGAGCCTGACTTTTGTCCCCGTTCCCTCTTGCTGGTTTTGCTTTTCATGTTAATATTTAGACAAAACCTCAATAATGGTAGAACCGTGGGCCTGTCACAGCAAGCAAGGTGTCAGTCAGGAATACTGCAGAAGGCAAATCTCACAGGAACGGAGAGAACAGTTTATTCTCTTTTATGGCGAGCCCAGGGACTAGCTGACATCAGCAGTTGCAGGCATGTGCTGGTGATTTCATATTTACTGTAGTAGCATTTCTTTTCAGTGAACTGTAGAGTGAGCGTGTGTTATTCAGGCGGAAAGGCAGAGTCTTGCCCCTGCCCGGCTGTGCTCAATCTTTTTATGCCTGGCTGGCCCTCCTTAAGAATGTGGCCGTCCCACACCCAGATAACCAACCAGCTAATATTTTTTCACAATTATGGTAGTACATATCATTTGAAATAGTGGGCATTTTTGCAAAAAGAAACCGTAAGGGTTAGGGAGGAGAGTTGCATCTTATCCTGTACATACTTTTATTTTTTGAGGTTGTGTGTATGTAGTTTTGTGGTATTTGTACAGGGCAAATCTAGCCAAAAGTTAGGGTTATGAAGGGTGTAATTGGTGAGGTCATCAGGGGTTTTTGTGGGTTTTTCTGGAGTGAGAGGATCTGGCCTGTTTTGAGAGCTTCTTGGAGGATGCTTTGAGTGATTTAGGTATTGCCAATGACGAGCAGGGGTGAGAGAGCTTCTCCAGAGAGAGCTTTGATGAAGGATGAGGGTAAGCCATCTTTTTTAGATGAGCTGGCTTTGAGTGAGCTGAGTAGGTTGGTGAGATCTCCAAGAGGTAGGGCTCTAAGACGACCATTGCAGGGTGCTGAAAAAATGTGTGTGTCTATAAGGAGAAGTAGGCTTGGGGTTTTCGATGTGCTGGCAGATCTTGTTCTCCACAACATTGCTTCTGCCTGCTCTTAAAAAATACTTTGACAAACATTCACAAAGGGAAAGGGATCCCTCGGGGATCCACTCCCATTTGGAAGTGGCTTACCACCAAATTGACTTTGGTGGTAAAATGGGAATGGTTTGCGCCCATATGTCAGTTGTCAAACATTCATACACACCACTGCCAATCGGTATTAGGTAGGGACACCCTCAACACACCCCTAATACTGAATCGCAAACCAAATTGCGATCCGATACCAGGTTAACGAATCGCTATTAGGATTTGGTACATGTCAAAATTCCTTTTTGTGTATGCAAATATGCCAATTCTGTGAATTGGCCTGTTTGCGACCTCAAAAGGGCTTACTACATGTGACCCTATATGTTTTAAGAGTATTCATCGGACAAGGGTTAATTAACGCTTAAAGGACGTAGGCTTCTTCTCCTGCATTGACTCCCAGATCTGAGTCCTTTTTTTACATTTGGGTCAGTTCACTTTCAAGCCGTAATAAAAAAAAAAGTCAAAAAAGGTATCCACGCCATATTTGTGTCCTTTTTTACCACATGTTGGAGATTCTCAATGTAACCAGGGTTTATGTATTTCCCCTGGAGGGAACCAAGAAAATTGTCAGATTTTTGTTTTTGTTTTTTAAATGTGCTGGGCAAAAAAGTATGGACCTTTTTCATGAAATGCATTTTGTATTGCATTTAGCAGTACCACATAAGTACTACTTACATACAACAAAATGCAATTCACAGACAGATAACCATGTGTGTGGAGGTCCTCACATAAATAGGTGTACATTTCGGTAGGAAAGGAGGAAACGACCAGTGGGCTGAAAAAAGGGGAATACTAGCTCCTAAATGGGGGGGGGGGGTTAGTGAGGGATAAGGAAGGGTTTAGGGAGTGCATGCAAATACAAATACCCACCCACAAAAGAGCAAGCACATTGCTATTCACAAACTACACTTCTAACATTACTGGAGCCACAAATGTCCCACTGCAGTAGTACATGTATTCTAGCTTGGTCTTTAAATGTCAGGGACTCTGGGCAGAGCTTCCCTCAAGGTCAAGGAATATTTTCCTATGGATGTAGTGTAATGAAGCAAAGGAGCAGACAAAGGCATTCACCAGGAAAGGACAGAAGGACAGACAAAGCACTGAAACAGGATAGAGTAGGCAAGCAACCTTAGCATTAACAAACAGAAAAAAGACCAATAACGGACAAACACTCTGGGGTACCACTAGGGTTATACACAGGCAAGACTCAAAACCTCCCACAGCAATAAGAATGGCAATGCATCTGTGAAGATTACTCTTACAGACGGTCACCCTGCAAGCCCAATGGAAAGGAGGCAGCAGAAGTGATTCTGTCTCTGCACCCTAGGCACAAACAATGATTGTACTTACATACACGAGACAAGCCCTTATGGGTCCTACTGGTGACACAGTAGCAATTTCTAAGAAAAATAGAAATGGCACACTGTCACAGATAAGGAATTAAGACTTCATATAGCACAGGACAGAGGATGGGACTGAAATTGACTTGTGGAAACCAGGAGCCAATCCCTTACAAAGGAATACACTTATACACAAGTGACGACCAAACAGAATACTTATCAGGCACAAAAGCCCAAGAAGAAAATACAGAGCAAGCACTAAATAGGAATCTAAGAACTGTTGCAGATAGTCAGGAGCAAGATATTCATTGAAAAAACTGGAGAACAAACAGGCAAGTCAAGCACATGGAGTCTAGGTACTGAAACAAGCAAAATACTGGAACTACAAGGGAGCTAGAGACTGCATAAGAATCACTGAGAAAGAGAACATAAACTAGGGGTAAAATCTAGGAGACTGAGGAGCAAATACAAGAAAGTAGAAGCAAAACGAATAAGTAAATGAAAAATAATAGCAGGAGCAGAATAGCAAACTAAAAACAATTAGAAAGGGAGCAGGTGAGTGGCTACAACAAAGTGTAGAAAAAAAGCACTCAAAGGAGTTAAACAAAAGCAAAGCAGGGCTGGGTAAATCTGTAGCGCACTGCACAGGAACAGGACACAGACTCTGGCGGAAGCAAGCCGAATAGAGGTTCGGAACATAGAGGAACAAGCTTCAATGCAGGAACAAGGAGCTTCAGCAAATGGCAGCGTATAAGCAGTTATAGGCAGCAGCAAGCCTAGGGCAGAGTCACATGAACTGTGTTCCTTGAATTTAAAAAGTATAGGAACGTCATTCACCTCTGATCCCACTCACTGTGACCACTGGTCCAGGTGCTGGTTACAAGAGACTATTTCTTGGAGAAACTCTGGTGGTTCTGGGTTCAGTTTGCAGGTCCAGTCTACTCGCCCAGGCAAGAAGGTAGTAAGAAGCAGGGCGGCACAGCAGGCAGCAGCAATTCAGAGCAGCAGCCCATTAGAGTGGCAGCCCTTTCAGCAGCACAATAGTCTTTCTTTATGGCAGAGTCTCCACAGGTTCAGAAGTGCATACAAGAGCTGATGTCTGTGGTCCAATACTTATAACCAGTTCTGCATTTGAAGTGGGAGAGGCTTCTAGATGTTTCCCTATGAAGTACACGTGTCCTGTCTTCCTGGCTCTAGATTAACTACAGGGGTATACAACTCATTGTGTGGAGGCAGGAAACAGCCTATACAAATGTAAGTGGGGCTGGGCCCAGATCCTCGCTCCCATGCTGCCAGTGATGAGCCATCCATGCACACCTAGGCTTACTATTGTGTGTGGCTGTCTAGGAGGAATACACAAAGTCCAACAGTCAACTACACCCAATCATTTGACCCAGAGACAGGCTGCATGCACCAAGTAGCTAAGGCAGGAACATGGCAACTTTCTAAAAGTATAATTTTCAAAATTGTGATTTAAAACCCAACCTCACTATAAGAGAGGATTTTTCATAATCAAAAAGTTACTCAAATTACCCGCCCCCAGTACAACTCCCGACCCCACTGGTCAACGTTGCAATAAACTAGTGCAATTTTTCACTGACAAAGTTAAAACTATCATCAATTCCCCTCCTCAGAGGAATGACGACCCAGAGTGTCTAATTAATTCAGACACACTTAACACTATGCCCACTCTCAAATCCTTTCCCCCCCTTGTCTCTGGACACTCTGCTACCTTTGCTGGCTTCCGTAAAGAGTGGATCTCCTAGGGACCCTGACTATTTTGGAACAAGCACTCCCTACCCTAGCTCCTAACCTACTGTACCTGATCAATACTTCGCTCTACACTGGAACGGTCCCCCTGAACTGGAAAAAAGCTATGGTCAAGGCCCTACTTAAAAAACCAAGCCTAGATCCAACCGAACTGGGTAACTACCGTCCAATATCCCTCCTCCCCGGAATTAGTAAAGTGACAGAAACGTTTGTTAATCATATTCTATCAGACTTTCTTGAAACACATAATCTGCTCCACTCCCCTCAAACAGGATTCCGTCCCCACCAGAGCACTGAAACTGCCCTGTTAGCAGTCACAGAGGAATGCAAAAAAATCCTCGACTCAGGAGGCTCCACAGCCATTATTCTCCTCGACCTAAGCGCAGCATTCGACACCGTGAACCACTCGACCCTAATCCAGCGCTTGAGAAATGTCGGTGTCACTGGCACTTTTCTTCAATGGCTATATTCCTTCTTAGAAGGAAGAACCTTCGAGGTCTTCGAGGAGAATGTTCTATCCAAACCGGCCACCATAGCCAGCGGGGTCCCACAGGGCTCCTCACTTAGCCCGACACTTTTCAATGTGTACATGTCCCCCCTAGCTGCCATCGTAGTCCCCTCGGGAATCCGCATGGTGACCTATGTGGACGACACACAACTAGTGGTCACACTCAACCACTCGGACCCCAACTCTAACAGGCTCCGTTCTTGCCTAGAAGAAATCTCTAAATGGATGGACTTATCCCAGCTCAAACTAAACAGTGGAAAAACTGAGATTATGGTACTAGGTAACCCATGCTGCTTCCAGCCCCACCTTATGTGGCCACGTAGCATGGGCCCTCCTCCCTCCCCCAAAACCGAGATCAAGAGTCTGGGTATCTGGCTGGACCAGGACCTGAACTTTAAGACTCAGGCCAGGAAGACAACAGCCACTTGTTTTGGCCTGCTTAGAATGGCTCGAAAAATGCTCCCCCTTCTTCCCGCCCCAGCAAAAAAGGTTATGATACAATCCCTCATACTTTCAAGGCTGGACTACGGGAACTCTCTTTATCTAGGCCCCTCATCTGTTATCTCCAAACTTCAGTTAGTCCAGAACAGCGCAGCCAGATTATCTACAGGGACCTCTAACAGACAATCAGCTAAACCCTCAATCCGCTCCCTCCACTGGCTCCCCGTGCTGGAACGCATCAAGTTCAAGACTCTTTGCATTGCGCATAAAACCCTGCTGGGGACAGGCCCTCCCATTAACTCATCCCTGATCAGCCCCTACAAAGCCAACAGGGAACTTAGATCTGACGAATTGCATTTCGCCAAGGTACCCAGAATAAAAAGGTCCAGAAGCGGCGGTCGGCTCTTTTCCTACAATGCCCCCAAGCTCTGGAACTCCCTCCCACTTCAACTACGCACAAATTCCAATCACATAACTTTTCGCAAACAACTAAAGACTCTGCTATTTCCTTTGTCCGTTTCCCTTTTCTGATCAGGCTATAGCGCTGGGACACTCCCGGGTAGCCATGCGCTCTACAAATGCCTTTTCATTAATTAATTAATTAATTAATTCATTCATTCATTACAGTTCCAAAGACACCAACTATGAACTGGTTACTGTTCCCATTTGGAAGTTACAGCTTATTAAATAGTAATAAGGTAACTGCAATGTTATCCAATGGGAGAGGTAGGCTTTGCATTTGTGAAAACAAATTTAGGAGCTTTTTACTACCAGGATACGCGACACTTAAAAGTACATGTCCAACTTTTTAAATACACTACACCCTGCCCTTTAGGCTGTCCAGGGCCTACTCAAGGGATGAACTGTATGTATTAAAAGGAAAGGGTGGGCCTGGCAAAATGTTAATTTTTCCATGTCATATTGGCAGTTTAAAACAGGACATGCCTGAGACATGTTTAGAGGACTACTTAAGTGGTTGGCATAATACATGCTGCAGGCCCACTTCGATTTAATTTACAGGCTCTGGGTACATAGAGTACCACTTTACTGGGGACTTATAAGTAAATTAAATATAAGGAGTGAGCACATACACTTTAGCACTGGTTAGCAATTTTAAAGTGCACAGAGTCCTAAGGCAAGCAAAAACGAGATCAGCAAGAATGGAGGCGGAAGGGAAAAACATTTGGTGGAAGACCACTCTAAGGCTGACAGGTCTAACATCTATCATATAATTATGGGATAAAGAGTCTTCCCTGACCCATTTGTTTATGGTCCCAGGGCATTCTAGGAATATAACCTGTTTGGATTCATGAAAGTGCCACCATCCTGAATTCTTCTTGGTCTATGGAATTCAGAAAGCCCAGCGTTGGTAGAGTTCACTGATTGCCAGCTAACCCAGATCCTGAATACTGTACCCTGGCAAGAGAAAGAAAATGTGTTTTTTTAGTAGTCATAGTTTTGACATATTGGCTGGCAGAGAGGGGGATTCCCCCCCACCCCCATTCTATTTTCCTTTGGGAGACAACAATGGAGGTGGGGTTTAATTGCAGGAAACATCAGCTCATGGGTCACCCCAAGATGGCAGCTGTATGCTTATTATAAATAAAAGAAGCCCACTCCAATATTCTCTAATCTTCGCCCTGTTATTAGTAGTACTCTACTGTCTCGATTTAAAAAAATAAATTGTATACAATAGCCAATCCTATACCAAAAAACTCAGTTTATAAAATGAATACAAAATATGCAACCTAAGACTAAAACATTTCACCTAAAATGACACAAAAGCAGGCATATAAAAACATTACAATGATAAAAGTTAACAATCTTTTAATTGCTTGGGACAATAATTTAGGTATGTGGCCAACAACTGTTGGTTTGGAGTCCCTAAAGCACAATAGAATGGCATTCTTAATTGTTCCAATTCCCTCGCTATTAAACATAGGTTTCAAATATCTCGTTCGGAGGTGGAGAAGTTTAGGGTAAAGACATAAATTATGCTCCAGGATTCCAGTCCTATGTGGCACCAGCACAAGCAGTCAGCTCTTCACAGTGCATTCCATTGGCCATCAAATTGAAAGAAAGGTAAATAAAAGAGCTTGAAGCATAGGTAATGTTTCTTTTCTTTAGTACCATATTACAATTCATATATGATTGTTATTGTGGAGATTATGATATTAAATTCATCACCAGGCCTTGTCCCTCTGCACTTGTTTTTCTCTCCACATTATTTTCCTCAAGTTAGGACACCATTGTCCATATTCCCTTTCTACAGTGTTGCTTTTGCTTGAAGTAACCCCTTCAACTCCCCTGTAACCAGTCGTCAGCATCCTCCTTTTGCCAGCATACTGCAGGTTCAGGAGGTTGTGAATGTATTTATATTAGATGCATAATGGGAAACTACCAGTTCAAACTGGTCATGGTTTCACATATCACAGGTCCTGTTGTGTTCTATCTGCATATGCAATGTCATATTCCTTCTTGTTTTGTTTCCTTTCCCTCTGTCCTGTGACCACCTTTTTTACCAGCACTCTATTTCTGATTATTGTGGGTAGGGTTTTTGCTAGATCACAGGTAGGTTATCCACAGTACTTCCCTTTATAATATCAACACCTGGCACATAGTTCGACCCATAGGGTCAACATTACATTGTGTGAGCCCAAAATGAGAAAGAGCACAGACTGGCACCACTCTTGGCATTTTTGATCTTGTTAGCTCCAGGTCAAAGAGGCGCATACAATGGCAGTGTCAAAGGATCAACAAAAGCAAGAAAAGGTGGTACGAAGAGGGAGTGTACTAGACAGATACCACACACCTGCACTCGTCGACGTTGTTTCCTGAGGCAACCCTTCTCTGATCTGTGGTGAGAGGAAGAGAGTCCTTCTAGATACTGTGCGAACATCTCTAGAATCTATGGGGTAGCTTTTGGATTCCAAGCACCTAGGTCAAAATGCAGTAGGACAGGTACATAGAGCTTCAACATGGCTTTCAGGCTTGTTTCCACATAGTAGTAAATGGGCAGCACTGAGTTACATGTTCTGGAAGCATCAAAGAAGGCGTTCCATAAGCAGCATGGGATTTCTAGCTTAAATGTACAAGTCCTGGCAGCTCAGCAGCAGCCCACTGTCAATAGCATTTAGTACATTGTTAAAGTCCTGATGGTAAACCAACGAGCTTTGGGCATTTTCGCCCTGAAAGGGCATCACTCTTAAAATTCTGTTATGTAGACAGTAACTTACACCAAAATGGACAAGTAGAAATGCTAGGGGCAGGTTCTGATTTAAAAATGTGTGTATTATTCACAGTTTGATCCTGTAGACAAAGTAAGCATAAAGGGAAAAAGAAAGGGACAGTCGGCCTTGTTGTTCTCCATGGGCAGTAGGAATGAATGAATGAATGTAGAAGCATTTGTAAAGCGACTGGTTACCCAAAGGCATCCCCGCGCTAAGAAGACACTAGATCCAATTCATAACATATCACGGGAAAAGAAAAGTTTTTAACTGTTTGCGAAAGTGACAGTGGTTAGGTTGAGAACGAATATGGAGAGGGACCTGATTCCAGAGCTTGGCAATACAGTATGAGAACATACGGCCTCCACATCTGGTTCATTTAACTTTTTGAACTATTAACGGATGTTTACCCTCTGATCTTAAAGCTCTTTTAGGTTGATAAGGGTGAACCATAGCCTGGATCAGCCGAGATCCTTTTCCTGTCAATGATTTATGTGCGATGCACATGGTCTTATATTGAATCCTTTCCTGGATAGGAAGCCAATGCAATGAGGCTAAGGCAGATTTGGCTGAGGTACGTTCCGGGACATTCAATAGAAGCCGTGCTGTACAATTTTGCACAGTCTGTAGTACTTTAGTGGTGGACAGCGGAGCTCCAAGATATATAGCATTCGCATAGTCCAACCTTGACAGGACTAGCGCTTGTACCAACAGTCTTCTGGCCAGGAAAGAAAGAAAGGGGAGAATTTTCCTGATCATCCGCAGAAGGCCGTAGCAGGTACCTGCGACTTTCCGCGCCTGTTCCTTAAAGTCTAGATTGACATCTAAGACGACTCCTAGACTTTTTATGGACTTTTTTGACGTGGGGGGGACCAAGGCTGATAGGCCACCAAGAGTCTATATTCAGAGGGCTCACCTTACCAAGAAGCATAATTTCTGTTTTAGCTCCATTGAGCTTCAGATAGGAGGCATCCATCCAACTGGCCACTTTTTCCAAACAGGACGTAAGAGCCCCTCCTGAGTTGTCAATTTTGTTCAAGGAAATGACTAACTGAGTAACATCTGCGTAGGTGACAAGCTGCACCCCAAATGGGGTGACAATATGAGCCAGTGAACTCAGGTAGACGTTGAACAGAGTGGGGCTTAATGCGGAGCCCTGAGGGACTTCGCAGGTAAGGGGTACTGGATCAGAGGTGCAGTCTTCCTCAAAGACAGAGAAAACTCTGTCTTCCAGAAAAGACTGCAACCACTTCAATGCAGCATCCCCAACCCCAATGCCTCGAAGTCTGCTGATCAGGAGCGAGTGGTTGACAGTATAGAAGGCTGCGATGAAATCTAATGAGATAAGTTCGGCGCAGCCTCCGTTGTCAAGAATCTTCCTAGATTCCTCCACAACCGACAGAAGGGAGGTCTCAGTGCTCTGCTGCAATCTGAAACCTGTTTGAGAGGAATGCAGCAGATCATTATTTTCCAGAAAACTTGACAGAACAGAGTTTACATGTTTCTCGGCAATTTTACTGATACCAGGGAGCAGGGATATAGGTCGGTAGTTCGTCCAGTCTTCCGGGTCCAGATTAGGCTTCTTCAACAAAGTCTTGACCATTGCCCTCTTCCACAGAGGAGGTACAATTCCTGTAAGGAAGGAGGCATTGATCAGGTCAACCAAAACTGAGGAGATGGTCTTCCTAATCTTAAAAAGAACAGTGGGTGGAGCTGGGTCAGAGGGTGAGCTAGATTTGAGGTGAGTTAGAACTTCGGCTAAGGAGGCCTCATCCAGTATCAATCCTATAACTTACGAACACAAGTTAAACAGATTTTAAATTGTTTATGATCAGCTAAGGATAAGTCTCATGAAAAGTGCTCTGCTATCGACCATGAACTGTATCCTTTTCACAAATGTTCCAATGCTGATAATCATTATTGTAAAGCCAATGCACAAAACATTCTCCAATTACTCAAATCATGCCAAATATGAACACCAAGAGGCCATGTACTTAATTCAGAAGGAGAGGCAAGTAATCATCAGTATTCCAACATCTACGATGCTGCCACCTGGCAGGCTCCAACTAAAGAAAGGACGTCCTTATTAAGGCAGCAAGGTGGGGGCTTTCGTTAACAGAATCTCCATCAATCAATCAATCAGGGCTTTGTAAAGCATGGCTACTTACCTGTGAGGTTCTCAAGGTGCTCGGGGGAGGGGCTGCAGATCCATATGACCTCTGGGTTCATTCGAAGAGCCAGGTCTTGAAGTCCACCCTGAATTGAGACAGCGATGGGGATTGCCTGAGGTTGGGGGGAAGGAGGGACGTGGTCTTGGCGGCAAGGTAGGAGAAAGATCTTCCCCTGGGTATGGTCTTGCAGATCCATGGGACGGTGGTTAATGACAGTTGGGCAGAGTGGAGGGGTCTGTTGGGTGCATCGGATGAGAGGCGATGATTTAGGTATGCTGGTCCAGTGTTGTGGAGGGCCTGGTATGCATGGATGAGGAGCTGGAAGGTTATTCTTCTGTTGCTTGGGATCCAGTGGAGTTCACGCAGGTCTGTGATGTGGCTGCGGTGAGGGATTTGTAGGGACCAGTCTGGCTGTGGCGTTTTTGATGTTCTGGAGCTTCCGGACAAGTTTCTTGGTGATGCCGGAATAGAGTGCATTGCCAAAGTCAAGTCCGCTGCTGATGAGGGGGTGGGTGACCGTCTTCCTGGATTCGGTGCGGATCCATCGGAAGGTCTTTCAGAGCAGGCGGAGCATGTTGAAGCATGACGAGGAGACAGCGTTGATTTGGCAGTTCATTGTGAGCGAGGACTACAGCATGATTTTGAGGCTTCTTGCATGGTCCATTGGTGTGAGTGGTGTTCCCAGTGTAGTGGGCCACCAGGAGTCACTCCAAGCAGAGTGGGTGGATACCAGGATGAGGACTTCTGCCTTGTCTGACTTGAGCTTGAGGCAGCTGTCTCTCATCCAGGTAGCGATGGCTTTCATCTCTTCATGGAAGTTGTTCTTGGTGACTGTGGGTTCATTGGTGAGGGAGAGGATAAGCTGGGTGTTGTCGATGTAGGATACAATGTTGAGTCTGTTGTTCCTGGTGATAGCTGCGGGTGGGGCCATGTAGACTTTTAAGGCGGTGGTGCTCAGGGAGGAGCCCTTGGACACTCTACATCTGATGTCTGTAGGTTCTGAGAGGTATGGAGGTAGTCTCGCCCACTGTATTTGGCAAGTGAGGAAGGGGCAGATCCACTCCAGGATTTGGTTGTGGTTGCCGGTGTCGTGGAGTCTTATGCTGAGGGTATATTGGGAGATGGTGTTGAAGGCCGCCGAGACGTCTAGGAGGATGAGGGCCTTGATTTTGCCCTGGTCGAGGAGGGAGTGGATGTTGTCGGTGGCGGCGAGGAAGGAATAAAACCTAATTAAACTCAACAATATAAAACCAGCAACTGTAAAAGAAATAACAAATGGTTCCTATATAATCTTACATATAATTCATCAAGGATAAAAAATATACAAAGCTAAACACTTCTTACAAGATACGACTTAAATATATAAGTCATTTGGATTGGACTCTTACCATATATACCCGCTTACACTCACATTCATAAATGTTTAAAACAAGGTCGCTAAACATCTGGTTTATTTTAAACGCTGGACATTTTTCCCCACATTTAGTCACATCCACTGTGGTCTGGAAGCCAGCAGCTGAATAAAATGAGTTGATGTGTGTTTTGTGGAGATTTCATATTTCAACAACACCTTCTTTGGGACAACACACACAACAATGAGAGATTCATTTAACCTAAAAATAGAAACCTGAGTCACAACCTAACCACCAAAAATGTTGGAAAATGTTCAGGACAGTCTAGTATTGTTATCATGGAAAATTAGTTTGTGTTTCAGTTTTACGACAGATAGCTTAACTGCCAGGTTGAGTTTGGGGGTTTGAGGGGCGATACCCCCTAAAAACCCCAGTGTTTGAAGACGAATTGAGCTTCTGCGAAATCTCAGGGCGCTGTAAAGGTCTCCCCTCCTTGAGGAAAATCAAATTATGAGTCCAGCGGCATCAGGGCTTTCACAAACTAATGGCAAGATGCAAATACACAAAGGGAGAAATCTTAGGGACTGTGCAGTTGCACCAATGGCCATGGGCTCCCATCCTTACCACTAGTATTACTGTGTCACAAATGAAGTAATACCACATTGCTGCCATGCCTATCAGCACCAAAACATCAGTGCTAACTCTTAAGCATTTAATATGGGAAACTACTTTGCAAAATGGTTTATGTATGTTATTTCCCATTTGAAACTACTTTGTAGTCATACTTTTAATACTGGGTGTGATAATTATTTTACTGATTCATGCTATTACTGTAAATATCATGGCCAGCTCCATAGGAGCACTTGTCTTTGTTACTGACACCAACAGAGCTGAGTGAACTAATTTAATTCATCACTGGTCATGTATCTGGACTTGTTTTATTCACAGTTTTTCTAGCACTTCATACCCCAGGGGAAAATGAAGAGAACAGCAGGAAAATGGTACTCAAATTTCTTTGGTGAAAACAACTGGCAAAATGTATTTTGTCTTATGTTGCTTCTTATGTGATGAGGAATATAGAAAACACATTTTGCACCAGTCTATGTTAAAGAAAGATGTTTGAACCAGGGCAATCATTGTTGAAATTGATTGTGAAACCATTGCTAATACATAACACATGTATTGCTTGTAAATCTTCACAGGTGTCTAACTTAATGTTTAAAAAAGAAACACAAGCCTATGAGTATAACTCTTTCAACAATACAGCAAACTGATACCACAATTGTTTTACTGTGTATGTAATAGAAAAGGAACACACAAAAACGGATCTTTCAACATTGCAAAGTAGAGAATGTGTTTTTCCCATCTTATATAATTAGTGAATACAGCAAACCTATTGATAAATCAGTTTGCATCATGTTTTTCCCTGGTGCAAAGCATTAATTTCAAGCAAACTCCATTTCCTACAACACAACCCTCTGGTATGGGAAGATGTTTTCATTTTTTTGTCGCATTGCAAGATGCCTGGACATTCATCGCTCGGTAGAGTTCAGACAATTGTTTCCCCATCATAGTTTCATTTGAATCCCATAGTTCAAAAGTCTTTTAAATTTTAAACACTAAAGCATGCAGTGGATATTTTGTACATTAACTTTGTGGATCCCATGTTTTTTCTTCCACTTAAACTTTCAAACTTTACAAATTAAAATACAGTTCATATAGATGGAAAACTAGCACTGCTTGATTTCAATAAAAACAATCATGGCTCACCTTTGATAGCTTTGCCTGAACTGATGGGTAATTCCCATTAAGATGCAGAACTTTGACAACCAATGGAAAATGTATTCAAATGCTGCCTTTTAGCAACTACAAAGCAGTAAAGAAGAAAACATGTGTTATGTTGTGGAATGAAATCCAAGCTTGGTCAAGTCCTTCTAAAGCTGAGGTATAGCAGCCATGAAGTATTCTTCTTTCACTGTCCTAATAGGTGTCATGTATTCAGAAAAATGGCATATATAGGGTTCAGTTTTCATGTCTTTATTGAAATCGAGGTAATTTGCTTCTATTTGTGTAATGAGACTCAAAGACATCCAGAATTATGGGTGATGGACTCCCAGTAATCTGGCTCCTCAGGTCAGTGTTCTGAAGGATCATAAGGTGCAAGCTAGCCGGCCATAAAAGTCTAGTGAGGTGTAGTGGGAGCCAGATTTTGCAGGTAGACCAGTCCTTTCCTCCAATACATTTTTGGGTGTGAGGAGGATTGAGAATTTTATTCTTGACTCTACTGGGAACCACATCAGATTGTTCTTGGTGTGGTTGCAATTCTGTACATTTAGGCTTAATATAGCTGTCAGTGTTCGTACCTATTGTAGTCTGGCAATAAGCTTTCTTGTGAGACTCATGTAGACCATATTGTAATAGTCCAAATGGCCCCTTGATTAAGATTGCAGAAGCTCTGGTTGCAGCAATTAGAGACTTTTGCGGAGCATGGATTATGCCCAATGTTCTTGATTTTTGTGATGTGGAGGATGCTGTGGTTTGTCAGCCAATAAAATATACAAGATAAAAGGTCCTTCTCCCTCAATACCTGGATCTCTATTCATGGTCCACTCAGGTACAGAAGGTTTTCCTCTTCTCTAGTGGAATGTATGATCAAACATTTGTTGATGGTTGTCTAGTTTTCTGGTTTGTTGTTGAGGTACATGTGATTTTGGGTGAGGTAGCATAAGAAGTAATGCATTTAAATGTCCATCATATGTATAAATAAAATGGTGAAAATGTAATAGGAAAAAGAATATAGCAATGATGAAAAAATAATTTAGGAGCTAAAGGTTTTTGGGAAAATAAAACCTTTTATCAAAAAGCTTCAATTGGAAAGATGCTGCATCTAAAACTAATTACAAACCAAATTAAAAGTAAAATGTCATCAGCATGAATAAACAGAATTAAAGTTCAGCTAAAAACAAAAATGATTACAAATATCACTGTAGGAAAGTAGGATCTGCTTCTAATGGTCACCCCCCACTTTTTGCTTGATGTTACACTGTTTTTGACTAGTCTGACAGGGATCCAGTTAATCAGGACCCAAGGTTATCTGGTTTCTCCCTAAACTGTTATGCCATGTACTTAGGTACACTCCAGATCGGATACTGGGGTACCCTTGTCAGTTCCTAGTATATTGGACACATGTACCCAGGGCATAGGTACCATAGAGGCCTCCCATGGGCTGAAGCATGTATTATGCCACCCATGAGAGGCAATGCAAAATGGAACTATAGGCCTGCCATTGCAGCCTGTGTAAGATGGTGCATGCACCACTTACTTTAGATATAGGTTTACTATATCTATAGGTCACTGGACTTAAAACCTATCAGTCACCCCTCTATTCGACCTTGACAATCCTGAAGGCAGTGTGCTGGGTTTTATGTGAGAGGGTGCCCCTGCACGAGCAGAGCACCCCTGCAGCCTTCGGAGACCGTTCTCCTGGGCTGTCGATGATGCAGCCAGACATATAGGTAGAGGTGCATTATATGCTCGCATAAAATGCTATCTCGAAACATGTTGTGTTTGGTATCAAACACTTGGAATCATACCCCCACACTGGTAACCAGTGTGGAGGTATGATTCCACACTTCTGAAGTGAGCTTTGTGGGGTCCCTGGTCTTCCCGTGTACCAGGCTTCTCGTCCCGGATAGCACAAACTGGTTGCTGCTGACCAGAGGCACATTTCTGCCCTTCTGCTGGTGATCCAAGCTTGAGCAGGGGAAGGCAGAACAATAGACATCCTGTCACAGGGAGGTGTGACCACCTCCCAGACAGGATTTAGTGTATTGGGGATGGGTGGGTGCACTTCCAAAGTGCCTGAATGTCTGCATGAGGGGCACATTTGTTGTCCCTGTGCATAGTCCCGTTCAAACCAGTCCTGGTAGCCCTTGACTCATGCTCTGGCATGAAACTGGACAAATGACATGGTAGTAACCTCCCCACTGTCCTGATCCTACCCTGGGTGGGTCCCCGGAATCTGTTCAACCCTCCCCCATGGGTGCAAAAGGGCTTACATGGCTGTAGGACCCTAGATTCGGTGTGGACAAGATTCTGATCAAGAAACCACTGACCTTCGACCGTCTGGACACTCTGGACTTCGTTGGACTTCGACTGGGCCCTGCTTCGTCTCCTTCTCTGTCCAAAGCATCATCTGTGTCAGTGCACCATACAGGTTCCATGCAGGACCTGTGGAGCATCAAGGACAACTGAAGTTATCTCCCATGGGGTGAATGAGTCACTCCCCAGTATTCACAGGGACCGTAACGCAACTGACCGGTCTGCTGATCCTGAGCTCCTGCATACTCCGAAGGCTGCAGCAACACAGGAGGTGGGTTCCTACCTACGTTCATTGAGGTTGAGCTGCACTCCCACCAAGTCTGAGGCCAGTATCCCTCGTGGGGACTGCATAACCCGAACCCCTGTGCACCGTGTACTTTTGCAAGTGCATATGCTTGTTGGCATTACCCAACTAAGACTTTGGGCTCCTCGCACTCTGTGTCCTGCAAGCTGTTACTTTGTGAAACTGCTAGAGGTCCCCTTGCGACTCCTGTGCCTTCGGCCTGTGGGTCCATTTGAGGGACAACACTGTGTTTCTTGGGCTCCCCTGATTGCTCTAGGCTTGCTCTGACTCCCCTTGCTGTGGTGAGTCCCCTGGTCCTTGCTGGGCCAGACCGTAACCTTCTTTGACCTTCTTTGTGGGTTGCCACTGCCAAGGCTTGTTGGTGCTCCCACCGGAGGGTTGCCACTGACAAGGCTTGTTGGTGCTCCCGCCGGACACTGACCCCTCAACACTCAACATACTTTGTGGGACAGCTCGTATCCAGCTCCTGGTCATCCTCGACATTTCCTGGTCCCTGCAGCTGTAGAGTCAAGGTCTCCATCTTCACACCTGAAGCACCCAACATCGGTGGGCATTCGTCTTCTGAGCCCCTGGTCACTCTTGAGTGACCCAGACTCTATCCCTCTGCTTTCAGGTTCCTTCCATCAAGAATCCACCTGTGGGTACCACAGGACATTTTTCATCTTTCCAGCAGTGGCATTTCTCCCATTGAGAACGACGGCGGATCAGATGCCACTTCGACCCTATGCACCGGCTTCCCTGGAATAGGTAACTCTGGTACTTTGGTATCCACGGGTGGGGTTCCTCTCCAACCTTCTAAGTTCCAAAGGGTTTCTTCATAATCCACTGGGAAGGGTCCTTAACCCCTTCACTGCTAGGCCATTCCCCCCCCGTTCTAAGCCTTTTTTTTGGGCTATTTGGGGTAGTTCGTGCTTAGGCCCCTGTAACTTTTTGACCACATAAGGTATCCACACCAAATTTGCGACCTTTTTCCAACATCATGGGGATTCTAATGGTACCCAGGGTTTGTAGATTCCCCTGGAGGGGACCCAGAAATTATCCAAAATACAGCTACATTTTGTTTCTTTTGGGAAAAAAGTGCTACAGATGAAAGTGTCTGTTTTTCCCCCTACAAAAATGGTATCAAAAAAGGGGTTGTGGTGCTGAAATTATCATCTTCCCAGCTTTCAAATCGACATTTGTCAGAAAACCAAAATGTTTTACACAGTTTTGGCATTTTTCTGGGACATTGCCTATTTTTGCTATTTTTTGAGCTTTCAACCTCCTCCCAGTTAATGGTAGAAATGGGTATGAAAGCAATAATGGATACAGGAAAGCTATACATTTTGGAAAAGTAGACAAAATTCTGAATTCAGCAAGGGGTCATTTGTGAACATCATTCAAGGTTTCTTTATAGAAACTAACAGTTAAATATAGGAAAAATTGAAAATTAGTTGAAAAAAACAGCCTTTTGTCAACGTTTTCACATGTAACTTCTTCTAATTATGACAACTCTTTGAAAAGCAATATACCGTTACATCCAATGGACCTTACTGGTTGTGAGGATATATGTCTCTTGTAGGTTCACCAAGAACCCGACGAACCCAGATGCCAAAAACTGAGCAGCGAATTGCAAAGGTTTTTTATTATGTACCAGGTATATAGCATTTATTCTGGGGAAATGTATACATGGAAAAATTGGTATGAAAGACACCTATGTATTTCTGAAATTGGAAACAACATATAGAGTTTAGAAACAGTAGATATTTGCATGTTTCCGAAATTGAGAATACTCATGCTAGCATGAGAATTATCGCTCATTTTTCAAAATTACTTCTGTTTTACACATTGTCTTTCATTTGGAAGGCAGAAATGCATCGAAAGTCAATAGGTATTAACAGCTACTTAACAAAGTCTCTTGATAAAAATGGTACCTCACTTGTGTGGGTAGGCTTAGTGCCCACGACAGTAAATGGGTCACAACGCAACATGAACACACCACATTTTCACAAAGAAAAATTACCCTTTTTTTGCAAAGTGCCTAGCCGAAGTTTTTGAACCCTAGCTCTGCCGGCACCTAAGGAAACCTAGCAAACCTATACATTTTTGAAAACTAGACACCCAGGGAAATCTAGGATGGGGTGACTTGACTGCCTCTCACCAGGTTCTGTTACCCAGAATCCCTTGCAATCCTAAACAATTGTCAAAAAAACCACATTTTCCTCACATTTCTGTGGTGGAAAGTTCTGGAATCTGTGTGGATCCACAAATTTCCACCCACTTCGCGTTCCCCAAAGTCTTCAGAGAAAAATGGTACCTCACTTGTGTGGGTAGGCCTAGGGCCCGCGACAGGAAACGGCGCAAAACGCAACGTGGTCACACCACAATTTCACAGTGAAAAATGACCCTTTTTTGGCAAACTGCTTAGCTGTAGTTTTTTAACCCTAGCTCTGTCAGTACCTAGGAAAACCTAGTAAACCTATACATTTTTTAAAACTAGACACCCAGGGGAATACAGGATGGGGTGACTTGACTACCTCTCACCTGGTTCTGTTACCCAGAATCCCTTGCAAACCTAAAACATTTTTTTTAAAAACACATTTTTCTCACATTTTTGTGGTGAAAAGTTCTGGAATCTGCGAGGATCCACAAATTTCCACTCACCCCACGTTCCCCAAAGTCTTCCTAGAAAAATGGTACCTCACTTGCATGGGTGGGTCAAGGACTCGTGGCAGGCAAGGGCCCAAAACCTATTGAGGCGACATCAAAATTACGTATCAAAAACCAACCTAGTTTTGCTATGGGGGTCCCATGAGATTTTGGCCCTGGGTTCGGCGACCATCTAGGGAAACCTACCAAACCCACACATTTCTGGAAACTAGACACCCGGGGGAGTCCAGCGAGGTATGCTTGTGTGGGTCCTCCAACGCTTTCCTACCCAGAATCCCCTGCAAACCTCAAATTTAGCTGAAAAAATCACTTTTTTCTCAAATTTCTGTGTGGGAAAGTTCTGGAATCTACGCGGATCCACAAATTTCCTACCGTCCAGCATTCGCCCAGGTCTCCCGAAAAAAATGGATACCTCACTCGCGTGGGTGAGTCAAATACCCACGACAGCCAAGGGCCCAAAACCTATTGAGGCGACATGAAAATTACCTATCACAAAACAACCTGGTTTTGCTAGGGGTGTCCCATGAGTTTGTGGCCCCGTGCTCGGTGGCCATCTAGGGAAACCTACCAAACCTACACATTTCTGAAAACTAGACACCCTGGGGTGTCCAGGGATGTATGGCTTGCATGGGTGCCCCAACGTTTTCCTACCCAGAATCCCCTGCAAACCTCAAATTTAGCTGAAAAAATCACTTTTTCTATTCATTTTTGCGTGGGATCACCGTGCCGGCACAAATTTCCTACCACCCAGCATTTCCCTTGTTCTCCGGAGTAAAATTATACCTCACGAGGTAGTTTTGTTATAGGTAATTTTGAAGTCTCCACAATACGATTTAGGCCATTTCCTGTTTCAGCCACTTTGTCTACCCACACAAGTGAGGTACCATTTTTATCGGGAGACCTGGGGGAAAGCTGGGTGGGACGATCCTCCTACATCTGATCCTGGGGGAAAAAAAAGACAATAACGGATGCTGCGGTTGTTAGAAAAAAAGATGTAAGGAGCGAAGTAATACAGCCTCCTGAAGTCCCTGATAGGGGACGTGATAAGATGGCGATAGATCCCCTGGGCCCCCTGATAGAGATGGATACAGAGATGGAGGGTGAAATGAAGATGTCCGTGAAGGATATGCTGAACCTAATCCTGGATGAGGTGCGAGAGATTAAAAGGTCGCAAAACGCCGAACTTTCTGCAATTCATTTGAGACTGGACAAAATGGATAAAATTGAGGAGTTAGTTTCCTCTTTTCCAGCTCGTTTACTTGAGGCGGAGGAACGGATCTCTTCCTTAGAGGACCAAATTACTGTGGTGAAACAAGAGTCCAAAGATGCCGTTAAAACAACCAAGGCTTTTGAGATCAAAATGGATGATTTGGAGAATTATAATAGAAGGTCCAATCTACGCATAGTGGGCGTTCCTGAAGGAATTGAGGGGACAGACATGTTTACATGGGTGACCACGTTTCTTCACCAGGTGGCGATACCGGAGTGTAAAGATGATCTCACTATTACTATAGCCCACCGGGTACCTGCTCGCCCATTTCCGAATTCAACTCTTCCACGAACTATCCTTCTAAATTTTGCTGATATTAGGGTTAAGGAGCGAATTCTTTCCAAGGCAATTCAACAAAGGCAGTTTCCTGTAACTGATACAACGAAATGCCGAATTTTCTCTGATATGTCTGCTGCCGCAGCGAGACGCAGGAAGGAGTTCGTTAAAATTTTACATCTGTTTAAAGCTAAGGGGGCTCAAGCAGTGATTGTACAACAATCCAAACTTAGAGTACTCATTAAAGGAAGATTTCATATGTTATCAGACGTGGATGAAGCACAGGCTTTGCTCCATGGAATTTAGAATGGCTAGTCTGGCCGTATGTATTCGTTTTTGAATGTTTTTTGTGATAATCTAGATTATGTGATCCTTTTTTTTTGCTCTGAAGGGGGGGGGGAGGGGGGAGCCACGGCCTCGGGGTTGAGGGGTGTAAATTCAGGACACCTCATTGTTAAGGGGTTGGTTCCTGTGGTACGCGTGGGAAGATCTAGGCAGTGCTAGGAGGGTGCCACAGGTTGTAGAGGGGGTGGGTGAGGTTTAAAAGGTTAGAAATGAAGTTTTTGGCAAAAAAAATTTTTTGCTTCCTTTTTTTTTGTAACATGGTCTTTTTGCTGGATTATTTGGTGAATATTGATTTTTGTATTGACTGTTTAAAGTTATGTTGGATAAAAAAAAAAAAAAGGGAAATTGTGGATTGTGGGCTCTAAATTTGGGCTTTAATTATGACTAAAATAAGTTTGAAAATTATTTCTTTTAATGTGAACGGTCTAAATAATAAAAAGTAGATGCGGGCAATAGAGACTTGGATTTTGTCTGAAAATCCAGCAATTATATTTTTACAAGAAACCCATATACCTATTTCAAAATCTGATAACTTTTCCATGTTTAAGGGGTGGGCTTCGCATCGGGGCTTTTCCTTCTTCTCTGAATCAGCGAGAGGAGTCGCACTCTTTATTAGTAGGAGATTAGAGGTGGAGTTGATTCAAACAGATGCAGATACCCAGGGTAGGTGGTGCTGGGCCACATGTAAATTAAAGAATAGACCATTGCATGTCACATTCGTAAGCTTTTATGCCCCCTTGAATGACTGCCCTGAGATATATGACGAAATGTTTCAGTCCCTACTGATGGTTGGGGGAGATATTGTTATTGGAGGGGACTTTAATATTCTTATGAAACCGAACTTGGATTCCACCACTGGTGGGAAAAAGCAGTTGAAACCTAAATCATTTCAGATAATTACGAACAACGTAAGGATTTTCGATCTCGTGGATCCATGGCGTTCTGTGAATCCTGATAAAAGAGAATATACTTGCTGGTCAGGGAGGCATAAGTCATTTTCTCGTATTGATTTTCTTTTGGTTTCTTCAAAATTAAAAATTCAGCATTATCGGATGTTATATAATGGCTTCTCCGACCATGCGATGTTAGTGGCTGAGTTTGTGCTGGAAGAAGGCACGAATTCTCAGAAACGATGGGTTTTTAACAAGGCCTATCTTTCTGATGAAATATGGGTTTCTTCTCTTAAAAAGGAGATTAGGGAGTATATTGAACGAAATTTGGGGACAGCCCCCATACATGTTGTATGGGATTCACTGAAGGCATTTATTCGGGGGGCAGTTATTGGAAGGGATGCAAAGGAATCGGCCATCTATAGGAATACAAAGAACCAATTGCAGCAAAACATACAGGTTTTAGTAAACCAAATGTACTGTAATCCCTCTCTCAAGATACAAAATCAATTGAATGCCGCAAAACGGGAGTTGAATGCACATTATTTCACTAGAAGTGAGGAAATCTTTTGCAGACAAACCCAAAAAATTTACGAACATAGTAATTTTACGCGCAAATTCCTAGCATGGCAGGTTAAAGAACGTTCTGCGGCTAATGTAATTCGGTCTCTTAAATCACCAATTAGTGGGGGGGATACTTCAGATCAGGGAGAGATCGGAACAATTATGTTGTCCCATTATGAGAATATCTATACCTCATATCACACTACGGATCAGGGGAGATTAAACGATTTTCTAAATAAATTTGGTCTCCCTACTCTTTCTCGATTAGACCAAGAAGCAATGGCATCATCATTTCTCTCTGATGACCTAGAGTCCTTCAATTTGTTTTGATATAAATGTTTATCTAATTCTAAAATATGTATCACTCCAATACCTCCATCATTGCAATACGTGTTGTGTGGTTTGATTTGCGTGTGGGAAACTGGCATGAGGTTGTAAAGAAAATAAAATGGTAACAGGCTTCCTCTTTGGAAAAGAGTGAACTCCAAAATGAAAAAGGTTTTCGTCCAAATGGTTCTCGAAAAGTACATGTCGACTTAGGCCAGTTCGATTTTTCTCTTGATCATCAGAGAGTTGATTTATGCAGTGCATCGCCCTACTGCTTTGAAGCAGTGAAAGAAAGGAAAAAATTATAATAACATAATGTTATTAGCATTTTATTTTATCCTGCTGGCAGCTTTGTGTGAGCAGGGCTGCTCTACTCACAGAGCAGGACAGCGGAGGAGTTGTAGCACACTCCTATGTGCGCAATGACTGTTTGGCCGACCCTTTTGGCCCGGGCAAACATCCATTCACACTTTGCATGTTCTCCATGCAGGCTGCATTAAAGCCAACGTGGAGAACATGTCCAGGCCCCCAGTCCCTGGCTGAGCACCGAACCACGGCGCTCAAACCAATCATTCCAGAGGATAGACGATGAAGAGACGCGGTGGTAAGGTAAGTTTTTTTTTTCTTTTTTTTATAATTTCCTTCCCCCCCCCCACCCTACCTTCCTCACCACCCGCGATCTGTGCCAGCCGCTACTGGATTTATGCAAAGAAAATATACCCTGTCTGCATTCCTCATTACATTTATAGAAACAGAAAAAATCAACATGTACTTTTTGATCCTTCAGGCAAAACTACCGTTATACTGTTAATTATAATTTTATTCGGTACTATGAAATAATTTATCATATTCTGTCTAGAATATGACTACAGTTTAAACTAGCTGTCGGTCCAATGCGACTTTGTAGTCCACAGAGCAATTGAATTTTCAAGACAAAAGGAATGGAAATCCATTCTACTTCATGGTCCGATAACTAAGCTCATATATAAATAGGTAGACCTCATGTACTTTTGCAGCTATGTAATGTTAGCTATCATTTCAAAAACTTCTTAATACTGACTGAGTGTGCTGACTCAGATTGGCCACTTTCATAGCAGTAATGCAGGATTGAACATGGAGGGCAATTGACAACTGTATGCAGAACATTCAGTGGCTGTGTCTGTTTGAGAGGCAGTGGACTAGAGCAGAAGGCATAGCCTAATAGCGGAAAAGGCAGAAAAACTGGGAATTTTTGCCAAGACAGATTAACTTCTTTACGCAGGACAAAACCAAAAAATGCACATGCGCATTCTTTTGCAACCCAATTGCATATAATATACTTTATATATTGTTACGGAGTTATGACATGTTCTGCCTATGGGTAGAATGAGCAGAAAAGCATTTTACAGCATTGTACTAGTAGCTGGGTGAAAGGCTCACCTGACTTTGTATAAAATATTGTATGCATTGTTCATGGATGTTAAACAGTTGACGTATTTCCCCAGCATCTCTATGGCTTTTATTTACAAGACATACAATACTCACACGTATTTTTCTGTCAGACATATATCTAGGTCAGGCTGTGCCACCTGTACGATTTTTCACATTAATATCTTTTTGAAGAAAATGGAAGTGTCAGAGGGTGCTAAGCGGAATAGCTCTGGTATAAAAGGTGGCATCAATTCTGTTTCACAAGGTGACCCCCAAAGGACGGCATGCAGAGTCCCCTGCATCTGTGTGATGTGCGGATTACATAAAATACTTGTGTCAAGTTGCTACATGCTAATTCTATATATAGCTTTAACTGTATGCTGGATTTATTGTGCTCAGTAGAATATTCTCCACCCTTCTTTAACGTGGTGGTCTGTTCATCCTTAATATCTGACTTTGTTGTGGGCGAGACTAATTTTTTTCTTGACCCTACTAAACATGTCCAGTAGAAACGAGATATGGAAGAGTGATTTCTCATAGGATCTTTCATAGCCCATTCTTTTTGTCATAGGATTCCACCAGCTGAGATGGATACACATTACCAAATGGTTGTTTGTCTTCAAGGGCCTCGTAACATCCATGCATAATAATACCTTAGGACCAGACAGGAAGAGACCTGGGGCATTTTTATTTTAAAAAATCACACAGTACAGCAAGTCACCTTGCTGCACTGCTCTGCATGATAGATAAAGGGCAGGAATGTGTTGTATCTGACATTATACGGCGCATTCCTGTCTTTTCCCTGCGCTAGTGCATAATGCGCTGCCAAGTCCCAATGCAGGCACCCTTGCACCATGGTGCAGAAAGGGACACAATCCTGCACAAAAACAATCCCCTGAGACATTTTTCTCTTTATATGTGTGCTCCAGAATGCAGATCAGGGAGGAAGTAACGAGAAGAAATAAAGATATTGCTCTTCGTTACACCTCCCCTGGGAAGGCGTAGCATTTTGACACATTCCCAAGTCTACCATTAGTGGTAAATCAGGGAATGCACTTAAATCCATGGGTGGATGCGTGGGAATACCCATTCTCCAACCATGGATTGCCTCCCTGGGGCAGAGAAACACAGCTCATCGATCTGTGCTGTGTTGAATTACTTCAAGCCATGCAGGGCCATGCACGGTGGCCTTGGTTGGCTTCATAAATCAAATTTAAAAGTTGCGTTGCACTTGCTCCCCATTGTGTGGCTCACACAACTCTTTAATAAACGTGCCCCATAATGTATACTCTGCCAAACTGAAACTGCTGTGACATTGAGTGAAAGATTTGGCTGGTGTGTGCTTCAGCTCGAGGTGCTCTCATCTTTTTTTAAAGATCTGTTTATTGACATTTTAACATTACCATGATGTACATTCGCAATTAAGCACAGAACTTAAAAATGAAATTTTCCTCAACTTTACCAACGTTGCACAAGTACAGGTTTGGGTCAGTTGCAGGTCATAACCTTGAGTTCTCTACATGCTGACAATCTCTCGCCGTAGCTATTCACATCTTCATACTCTAGGCCCAGGGTGGACCCACTCATCAAGTGGTGCCCACATTCTGCTCCATCCTAACTGAATCAAAGTATTCCCACTATCTCCTTCAGGTCTTAGCGCTCTTCGAGGACAACCCCATGCAATATATACAGATTCTTCTGCAAAAAATCTCTATTGGGATTCCAATCACCTCATTCAGAATGTTTAAAATGTGTGACCAATACCTTTGAATAACACAGCATTCCCACAGCACATGTATCAGGAAGCCCCTGTCTGTCTTACAAGGCAGCCAATTTGGATAAGTACCACTCCCCATTTTCCACAGTCTTTTAGGCATATAATATACCCAGTGAAAGTACTTAAACTGGATGAGGCGAGCTGGAATGTCCATTTGCCTGGCAGCTTTTCTGGCCTCAACCCACTGTTTCTCGTCCAATTTACTCAAATCATGTTCTCATATTTCCCTTAGGGTGACATAGGTGTCAGACACCTATATTTCCAGAGCTTTTTGTAGTCAGGAAACTCCTTATCCTTTATTTTCTCCATGGTGAGTTTAGGCTCCAGTGAGTTGACATGTGTAATGGGGTTCAAACTATCTGTATATCTCTCCAGCACATGTCTAAATTGCAGATATAGAAAGAATTGTGACTTACAGAGCCCGAATTCCTCAACCATCCGAAGGATAGCATATGATTTAGTAACCAGACACCAGCCAATTTTAATATGCCTATTCTTTTCCAAGACCTGAACCCTCTCAGCTGGGATTCCTTGGTGAGCCAGGATCCCTGCCAAAGGGGCAACTATTTTCTCAGCCTTTTATTCCAGCACATTCATTTCAACGTTTTGCGCCAACATTTTAAGGGATTTGCTGTGTCTGTGGAGGCCCAGTCCTATACAGCAGTGAACACACCCTACGCTTGTCAAAAGTATCAGTTTCCAATCTTACTGCCAGATCATTCCTGCCCCACAAGTTCCAGTTGTTAATAAGAAGCATCTTTGTAGCCCAGTATTATAATTTGATATCCACTGTCCCCAGTTCACCATCGAACTGTGTCTGTATGAATTTCTTGTGCGCTACCCTGGGGTGGACACTCAACCACTTATAGTTATTCAAGGTAGACTGCAAGCTGGAGAACCAACTCTGAGGGATTCCATACAGGTAATTTTGTAAGGTGTATAACAGTTGAGGCAAATCTACACATTTAACAAATCTCATTTTTAACAGCATTTTACTCCAAGCTATTCCATGATCCATTACTTTTTTGGCCAGTGGGGGAAATATTCAATCCCCAGCTATTCTGCTGATCTCTTAAAATCATCATATCAAGTAACAGAGTTGTTGTTGCTTACTTTTAAACAGCTGGGGTGCTTGGAAACTTTGTCACCACCTCTCCAACTAGTGGGTTTATGTATGACTTGCTCCAATTAATCCTGAGGCCAGAGGATTTGCCATAAATACTCAGGATTTGCATCAGTCTTGTTATTGAGTGGCCAGGATTTTTTTTTACATATAATAATATGTCATCTGCCTGTAGGGAAATGAGATCCTCATGTCCTCTCTCCAATCTAATGCCCCACAATTGTGTATTGCATTGTATCCATTCTGCTAAGGGTTCCATCATCAGAGAAAAAAGGAGGGGGGCAGTGAACAACCCTGTCCAGTGCCTCGCCCAATAGGGAAGTGCCTGGATATCATTCCATTCATCCTGACTCTTGCCCATGCTGCAGCAAAAAATACTTAATTGAATCTGAGAAGTAAGGGCCAAAGTTCATACTCGCTAGCACTTAGGGGCTCATTAAGATGTCAGGCGAAAAGCCTCTACCTGACAGTCGGAATCTTTCTGACTGCATCAGAGTCCTTCTGACCGACTCGGTCGGTTTACAGTCCGACCATCCTCTTACGATGTTCGTGGTCGGAACGTAAACCGGCTGGTCATTCCGACTTGATTCTGACCGACTCGTGGAGTATTCCTGTTGGTTGGAACCGCACTGTAACCCCGTATGAACGGCATTTCAGCGGTTGGGATTATGATGTCAGTCTCCAGCAGCCTTTCCGCAATGGCCTGTATGACACGGAAAGGCTTTCAGAAAGTGACTTTGGTGACCCCTGGACCCCGCGGCCTATAGTTTGTGGCCAAGGGGTACCTTCCTGTGAAACCCTGCACTCTGTGGTAGGCACCATGGGGTGCCTGGGACAGGGTGCAAAGTTATCCACGCACACCAATTTCCCCATTGGAGCCTGTGTTATGGCCAGTTCTCGGTCGTAACATGAGCTCCCATAGGAAACAATGGTAATCCGACCGAACAGTGTTCGGTCGCATCGTAATCCGGCTGACGGAACTGCTGACAGCAAGTCATTTGGTCCCGATTCCGAGACGGTGTCAGGCAGAGGCTTCCCGCCTGACATCCTAATGAGCCCCAAAATGAAGAAAAGGCTATTCCATTGAATCAAAAGCTTTCTTGAACTCCAGCAGTGCTGTACCTGTCTTCTCCACTTTGTCTAGATGCACTAACACCACCTATAATTGAAGGATACAATGCCTAGGTCCCTCTTGGGGCATGAACCCATTTTGATCACTTGTAATCAAAGAACATACCATGTTCACCAGTCTATTGGCATGAGCTGTGGCTTCTATTTTAACCTCAACATTAATCAAAGAAATTGAACTGTATGAAGCACAGTGCGTACGTGGCTGATTGGGCTTAGGTAAAACAACTATGGTGGCACTGCATAGATCCTGAGGCAACTTCTGGTTCTGTTGGACCTCCCAACACATAGATAGTAAATGTGGGAATAACTAGGAGTAATTAATTTCAATTAAATCTAGAGGAAACCCATTGGAGCCTGGAGCTTTCCTTGCATATCCTCCAGATCTGTGATTTGGCGATCAAGATGTGCTCAATCTAAATCCAGTAGATTGGGAATTATTAGGTCCTTCACTAATGGATGTTGTTGTTCCGGCTTGTCAGTTTGTCTCGATTTGTATAGCGACTATTAGTAACTAGCTTATGCATCAGCAATCTCCTGCAAGTCATATACGAGTTTTCTTTCAATATCGAATACTTTAGACACAAATCTGCTTTCTAGTTCGATGTTTGCTAACCAACATATCAGTTACCCTGCCTGCCTATACTTTATTTGTGAGGCAGATCTAGCAGCTTTGGCACCATTCTTTTCTCAGGGTAATTGTGCTCAGCTCCAGCTGGAGCCAGACTTCATCCTCCAGATTCTGCAAATATTGGCACTCAAATTGAGCAATATGCTGCTAGGTAAGTATTTTTTCTGTCTCTATTTTTCTTCCTCCCAGGCAAATGTGGGATTATTTTGCTTTGTGAAACCACTTTCAACACCTCCCACAAAGTGACACCTTTCATCAATCAATTCTTTATTCGATGAAATTTCATCATAAAAGAGCAATATAACAGCACAATACAATATATAAAATGCCAAACGTAAAAATAGAAGCGACATTTTACCAATACCCTACTAAGGATAAACACAAGTCACCTATCAGACATGATAGAAATCCTAACCAAGAACTTTTAACTAATAGGTGGGCACGGGTAGGTTTTACAACACCTCATACGGGATCGCCAAGCACTGCCCAGAAATTTTGCAACTCCACAGACCATAGCAATAGAGGAAGTATCAGTGCTGAGTATCCGCAGGGCCGTTTTATGACATCTAAGGCCCAAACCCCTGCATAGCGGCTTTAACCAAATCCTCCTGGCAACCCTATAGGCTGGGCAAGCAAAAAAAAAGATGTGCCACAGACTCTGTAGGGGCTGCACAGCCTGGACATGAATTCTCTTTGCCATCATGCTTTTTCCACCCCGAAGTGAAATCGTTTACTGGGAGGATCCCGAACCTAACTTTCAAGTAAAGTGCTCTATCCAAGGGCAACTCGATATAGTCCAAGAATGGTTCAAAACTCCTAATCCATTTGAAGGACAAGAATCGCTCAGTAAGGGGACCCCCAAAACTACTGGAGAGGGTCTCTTGCTGGACTAGATCCCAATATAGCTGTTTAATCACCAGCTTGGGTGGAGGTGATTGGCTTTCCCAGGAGTCGCTCAAACCCAAGAGAACTACCAACCGCTTCAGGTTGCTCAGCCATTTAATCCTATTGTTGGAATTAAGCTGGATTAATTCGTCTAGGGCGGCGGCATAATCCTGAAGCTCCCTTTTCCTTCGCAAGCGAACCCAAAAAAGTAACGGGCGCAAGCGCACTAAATCCTTGAGAGGTCACCTGCCCATATCTGCCCGGAGAGGAATTAACGGGGTAGAGACTGGGAGGGCTACCGCGTCTCTCAAAAACTTATTTTCAGCTCTGTCCAGCTCTATAGTATTTTCAAACCCCCATAGTTCTGAGCCATATAGGGCGGATGGGAGAACTTGGCCCTCATAAATAGTTAGGAGCGGTGATAAGGGCTTGCTCTTAGATTTCCGGTGTTCTCTCATAACTGCCCCAGAAGCTCTTTTATAATTTAACATCATTTTAGCCAAGTGGTCCTTCCAGCTCATGTGATTATTAACCCTAATACCCAGATAGTCATAGGAGTCTACCAGCTCCAAGGGTTCCCCATTAAGTACAAAATTATTTCTAAATCTGGGTGATGGAGCTAAGGCCATGAGCTTAGTTTTTAGAGTGTTGATGGTGAGACCTCTATCAGTGCAAAATGTGCTAAAACGATTCAACAGCTTTTGTAGGCCAGACGGGGACTTAGAGATCAAGATGGTATCATCCGCGAAGAGGAGTGTGGGGATTTTTTCACCTGCCAGGGAAGGAGCATCAGCTGGTTCTCCTCTCAGATAATCCACCACTCCGTTCACAAAGAGAGAGAACAGCGTTGGAGCCATAACACATCCCTGGCGTACACCCCTCTTCACGGGTATCTTCTCAGTTAATTGACCTTGAGTACCCCACCTGATTCTGGCATAGTTCCCCTCATGGAGATGCACAATTAAACTCAAAAGGGGTCCGGGGAACCCCATGTTCTCCAAAACTTCCCACAGCCTCTCACGAGGGACCAGGTCGAAGGCCATCCTGAGATCTATGAAAGCCAGGTATAAGCTACCTTTGTTAATGGTAACCGACTTCCAATAGATCGCAAAGAAGCGAAAGACCTGGTCCATCGTACCCACCTTTTGGCGGAACCCCGCTTGCAAATGGGACAAAACATGCATCTCTTCCATCCAGGTGCCAACCCTCGATATAATTACCCTGCCAACCACCTTCTGTAACACATCAATCAAACTGATTGGTCTATAGTTGGCAGGGTCGTCTCTGGCACCCTTTTTAAAGACCGTGATTACCTCCGCTCCCTTCCACGAGTCTGGAACGGGGTATCCGTGAGAAATGAGGTTCATTATATTTGCAATGAGTTTGGCCCATAGCTCTGGGTCCTTCATAAGGAGGTCTCCAGGGATCCCATCTGGGCCGGCTGCTTTCTTTGGGGTGAGATGTCTGATGGCTAACACCACCTCAGAGGGCAAAAAGGGTTCCCTAACCGGGAGCATGGGAGGGACGCTAAGGACATGATCAGGAGGAGAGAGGGACATTTCTGACCCTCCATATAGGGTGGAAAAATGGGATTGCCATTGCTGGCCTGTTATATGACTATCTAAAGGTCGAGAACTAGTCAACCTAGCTTTGTTAATCAGATCCCAAAACAGCGATGAATTCTTTCTTTTAGAAGCTGTCTTGAGATCTTGCCAGCGTTGTTCTTCCCACTCTCGTTTTGCTTGCTCCAAAGCCCTTGCATATTCTTTCCTGGCTACACTAACCAGGGATTGATTCTTTTTACGCAGGGCGATTCTGATCTCATTTCTTTTATCCTTACAATGGGCCGAGTACCAAGGGTTTCTTGTTATAGCTGTGTTGTTTTCCCTACCACCTCTCTTGCCCTTGTTATTTCCAATTAAGAAAAGTTCCCCTACTTTCACTGTTAAGTTATTGTACGCCTGAACGAAAAGCGTGCCCTGAACGGACGCTAGATCCTGATCAAGCACCACCAATTCTGTACTCAGGTCTTCAACATGCGCCCTAATCTTTACCAAGTTGTGAACCTGTGATTTAACCTTCTCCCATTTCAGTCTTCGGTTTCCCTGGAATGGTGTCACCTCCTTAGTGGACCTCAGGTGTGATAACCTCCGGATGTTATTCCACTCCCCCCATCTTATCGTCATGCATAAAGGATTGTGATCACTGTCCTGTGAAGGAGTCACCACCATATCTACTAAATCACTCCACAGTGTCACATCTAATAAGATGTAATCAATTCTTGACGGGCTACTTAACCTATTGAAGGTCATCGCACCGTCAAAGTCAGAGAGAGTCCTACCATTGAGAGCTCTAAGGTTATATTCCACAGTTAGGGAATTAATCTGTATAACCTTTGATGACCATTTTTTGATTGGGGCCAAGGACAAGGTCGGAATCGACCATCTAGAGTCCACCTCCTCAATACCCAGGGGATCATCACCTTCCAGTGGTTCCAGTGGTTCAAAAGTACAATTAAGATCCCCTCCCACTATAATTTTAGAGGAGGGGGGGCAGATAGCTAATGTCTGATCTAAAATAGATATAGTACTTGAATTTGAATCCCCTGTGTTCCTAGCACTTAGGGGCTCATTAAGATGTCAGGCGAAAAGCCTCTACCTGACAGTCGGAATCTTTCTGACCGCATCAGAGTCCTTCTGACCGACTCGGTCGGTTTACAGTCCGACCATCCTCTTACGATGTTCGTGGTCGGAACGTAAACCGGCTGGTCATTCCGACTTGATTCTGACCGACTCGTGGAGTATTCCTGTTGGTTGGAACCGCACTGTAACCCCGTATGATCGGCATTTCAGCGGTTGGGATTATGATGTCAGTCTCCAGCAGCCTTTCCGCAATGGCCTGTATGACACGGAAAGGCTTTCAGAAAGTGACTTTGGTGACCCCTGGACCCCGCGGCCTATAGTTTGTGGCCAAGGGGTACCTTCCTGTGAAACCCTGCACTCTGTGGTAGGCACCATGGGGTGCCTGGGACAGGGTGCAAAGTTATCCACGCACACCAATTTCCCCATTGGAGCCTGTGTTATGGCCAGTTCTCGGTCGTAACATGAGCTCCCATAGGAAACAATGGTAATCCGACCGAACAGTGTTCGGTCGCATCGTAATCCGGCTGACGGAACTGCTGACAGCAAGTCATTTGGTCCCGATTCCGAGACGGTGTCAGGCAGAGGCTTCCCGCCTGACATCCTAATGAGCCCCAAAATGAAGAAAAGGCTATTCCATTGGATCAAAGGCTTTCTTGAACTCCAGCAGTGCTGTACCTGTCTTCTCCACTTTGTCTAGATGCACTAACACCACCTATAATTGAAGGATACAATGCCTAGGTCCCTCTTGGGGCATGAACCCATTTTGATCCCTTGTAATCAAGGAACATACCATGTTCACCAGTCTATTGGCATGAGCTGTGGCTTCTATTTTAACCTCAACATTAATCAAAGAAATTGAATTGTATGAAGCACAGTGCGTAAGTGGCTGATTGGGCTTAGGTAAAACAACTATGGTGGCACTGCATAGATCCTGAGGCAACTTCTGGTTCTGTTGGACCTCCCAACACATAGATAGTAAATGTGGGAATAACTAGGAGTAATTAATTTCAATGAAATCTAGAGGAAACCCATTTTAGCCTGGAGCTTTCCTTGCATATCCTCCAGATCTGTGATTTGGCGATCAAGATGTGCTCAATCTAAATCCAGTAGTTTGGGAATTATTAGGTCCTTCACTAATGGATGTTGTTGTTCCGGCTTGTCAGTTTGTCTCGATTTGTATAGCGACTATTAGTAACTAGCTTATGCATCAGCAATCTCCTGCAAGTCATATACGAGTTTTCTTTCAATATCGAATACTTTAGACACAAATCTGCTTTCTAGTTCGATGTTTGCTAACCAACATATCAGTTACCCTGCCTGCCTATACTTTATTTGTGAGGCAGATCTAGCAGCTTTGGCACCATTCTTTTCTCAGGGTAATTGTGCTCAGCTCCAGCTGGAGCCAGACTTCATCCTCCAGATTCTGCAAATATTGGCACTCAAATTGAGCAATATGCTGCTAGGTAAGTATTTTTTCTGTCTCTATTTTTCTTCCTCCCAGGCAAATCTGGGATTATTTTGCTTTGTGAAACCACTTTCAACACCTCCCACAAAGTGACACCTTTCATCTATAGGTTCCAATTCATCTTCCGGTACATATCAATTTTTCCTTTCATGAATTCTTGAAATTGTGCATCTAATAGCCCCCTGAAACTCAGCACCCGATGATTATAAACTGCTTTCCCGGAATGCCTCAGTGCCACATCTATTGGAGAATGGACCAACAGAGATCACAGCAATATTGTGGTTCCAGTAACCCCTGTGAGCCAGGATAAAACAGTAATCTATCCTTGAGTGAGATCTATGTAGATAAGAGTAGAAATGGAATTCCTGAGCATCTGGGTTCCTCACTCTCCAGACATCACTAAATCCGAGGGTATCTACCCAGTCCCAAAGTGATGCCAGTCAACTTTGACCACAAACCTGCGGTGGCCTCCCCGAAGGAGGTGGCCATACCGGCTCGCCTTCGCTTCGTCCAGCTCAAGATACTCCACCGGGTCTACATGACGGGGCCGAAGCTTCTGCGTATGGGCTATGCTGAAGATGGGTTGTGTAAGCGTGGGTGTGGTGCTTTGGGGACCTTTCTGCATATCTTGTGGGAATGCCCGGAGGTGGAGCGATTCTGGCGTGGTGTGCATGAGGTCTTGCGAGTGGTTACGCATGTGGCGCTGCTGCCTGAAGCGAGGAGATGCCTGTTGAATGTGTGGGAACCAACTGATTACTCGGTGCCACAGACGTGGTGGATGACTCTGGGATATATGATAGCCAAGCGTGACATTGCTCAGCTGTGGGGATCCCAGAGGCCCCCGACGGTGTCGGCCTGGAAAGAACACATGGACTGGTGCATGTTTCGAGAAAAGGTGGTGTATGTGGCGAGGGGTAAGCCTGGGACATGGGTGAAAGTATGGGGCCCCTGGAACGCCTACCGCGGGGGTATCTGTGCACCACCGTTGCTGCCTGATACCTCTCCAGCCCCGTCCCCTTAGCCGACTCCTCTCTCCGGTACCAGGCATTGGGATCCCCCAGTCCTCGCTCTGTTCTCTTCCCCCTTTTTAGATTCCTGTGGATAGTTGGGATCCCCCCTCTAGGGGAGCACGTGCTGCTATTTTCGATTGTGGGTTGCCTTGTGGGTGTGGTTTTTCTTGTTGTTCTTAATTTAAAATGAAACCGTATAGTGGGGTCCGGCTATTGTGGCTTTTGACGTTGTTACCTCCTGAGTATGCTCATCTGCAACGCCACGTGTTTCATAAATGTATGTCTTATGCTCCTATCATTGCTAGCGGCCGGCCGGAAGGTTGTAGGCCCATACCTGTATATTCTTGAGACTTGTAATAAACGGTTTAAAAAAAAAAAAAAAAAAAACTTTGACCACAAACATCTCCTGAGTCTAGCTGCGGTTGCACAAGGGTGTTGAAGTCCTCATTTATAATTATCCTGCCATTGGGGTAGTCCAGAAGCAGCAAGGTCAAATCTGTCAAAGTGTTTTCATTCAGCGTGGGCAATACATACATAATCATTATTGTCCAGCCCTGCCTCTCACCAAGCCTACCCAACTTACACACCACTGCTTTTGACACAACCAGTGGGAATGACCTGTGTTATAAAATTGCTGCTCCCCCTAGACTGCAAGTAAAGGCCGCATAATAAATGCTGCTTTGGCCATATCGACCAAGAAAGTTACAATTAATAGACAGCAAGTGGATCTCCTGCAGGAGAGCACCTTTGAGCATTTTTTAAACATTAAGTAGAATGGTGCACCATTTAAAATGATCATTTAAGTCAGTAGCATTCCAAGAGAGCAGTTTGCAGTCTGGGTATTGGTCATAGTGGATTAAAATGCAATTTGTTGCGAGCATCGGGTGTCACCTGCATGCGTAGTGTTGGGTTTATTTTAAAACAAACTACTAAATCCCAAACCACACAACCCTCACCCCATACTTCTAAATGAAAAGTTTCTGTCACCCACATAACATAAAATGAGAAGATAAATGAAAAGCAACTAACTCAGGGGGAACATTAGTCTCCATGCTGCGGCCCTCTACTGAATTGCCTGCATTTCCACCGCTCAACAATATCTCATTAACATCTTTCCCTACTGACAACTATGAACTGTTTGGACTCTGGAGAACCAGAGGGCAGTCCAGTGAGCAACCATGTTTTCCAGGGCGAATTGCCATTGCAGGTCGAGTATTGAGGGGCTATAGTTCTTCCTCCACACTAGACCCCATCGTGGAGGAGTCCCTGCCCATGTTTGTCTTTCATTTCCTTGAGCCCTGTCTCCTTCTGTTCCAGTGTTTGTGGCTGTGGTCTCCAGTTCACTTTCTCCATGCACGGTTGGAGGATCTGCTGAGGTTTTATGCAGTGACTTCCTTTCCCCTATCTAGTCCCAGTTTGCTTCAGGGTTTTAAAAAAAAAAGGATTTACCCTGGAATGCAATCTTCAATTTGGCAGGTATAGGAAGAATTATTGGATCTGCATTGCTCTCAGTTTAAATGTTATCTTCATGAATGATTTCAGTTGGAGCTGGTCTTTGTCTGTGTAGGGGAAGATAGGGACTTTGGCCAATTTGCATTGCGCTTCAGACATCTGGCAGGCTATTTAAAGATAGTGTCCCTCTCAACATAGTTGAGCACTTTAACAATCACAGGTCATGGAGGGGCCCCATAGGGTCTTGGGAACCAGCGCTTTATGCACTCTCTTCAACACAAAGCACATTGATAGATCTGTTTCGCTCAAGTCTAGGGACCTCCGTGCCTTCTGTGATACCCATAAGTACAGATAATATACGATTTTCAGTCACTTTTGTGTTTCGTGCAGTCTGATAGATTTTTTAGATCTTGCCAGAGGAATGCCACCTTCACACCCACCCCCTATACACTCATTCATCAACTGGCCAGTCCTCTTTCTGCGCAAGGCCTTTGTCGATTAATGTGGGGTGTAATTTCATAAGGGTGCTGCTTCAGTGGGCCGGCCATCTGCCTGGATCACCACGGGGCCACTCTGCTTTAGTTTGCCGCTGCCCTGCTGGTTAGCCAGCGTCCTCCATTTTGGTCTCAGTCTCATGAGTGGTGAGCCCCTCCGCTGGAGCTCCCGCTCTCTGCAGGCACTTGTGGCCTAGGACATATGTCACAGCTGATCACCTATGCAAAACTCCCTTGGACATGGAGACCAACAATCTCTGCCGACTTGTTGCAGGTTTCACCTGCTGCAGGGCTGCGTCACTGTGCCACAGAGACCACACCCACCTGAGGCCCGCCTCTCCATGTGGCAACTTCTGGCCTGGAACCAAGTTCCCTTGCTTCGCCAGCAGTCCAGCTGTCTTGGCGGCAGCCGTCTGCTCCCAACAGCCATTTTGTTTTAAAACAGTTTTTAATGTTTTTTTGTTTTGGCACAGAAAACAGAAAATGCACTCTTACAGTGACATGAGGGTATAGTTACCTTAGCAGCAAAATGCCCCAGCAGCCACTCCCCCCTCCTCCTTGTCGGCACAATAGGGTACCCAATTCCGTAGTTCCTTCTATCTCCTTCACCTTGGTGGCACCTCTGGGGGTAACCCTAACTGAGTGTGCTAGCGTCTAAAAAGAAATCCTATTCTTCATTCAAGCCGTTGTAAATGTCCAGCAGCCAATTGTAGGTGGGAGCAAGCACACTTTGGATAGCATCTCCACAAGTAACAGCTTGTAGGGAAGGATAATTTAGGACTGGGCATGGAGCTCCTCTGAACTGCAGTTACCATCTTGGGCTGTAAAGCCATGCTCGACCCCGGTGCTCTCATTTTAACCAGCTAAAATTGGCAACGTACTTAGGCTTCACATAATGCATTTAATTGTGGGGTTTCCAATTATTATGTTAAGAGATTTAGTGGTGTGTTGTGTGCAAAAGGGCTGTGAAATATGAGGTTTCAGAACATAATTAAAAAAATACTTTGAGTAAATGCTTTGTTACATACTTTGTTATGGATTCATGATTCTCATCCAGTCGAAATGGTTACAATGGTTGTCAATAACTATGGATAAGAGGTTTGCTCAAAGGGTGGTTCCAAGTTCCTCAGAGTTTCTGAGACAGCACTGTTTACACATTTTACCACATGCCACATCCAAGATGGCCATAGACTATACGCTTCAATGCTAGGTGGCCATAACCAACATGGCAGCTCCAGAAAGTCGATTGTATCTATGCAAACACATTGGACCCAAAGACATAAGAAGCCTCCTGAATGCAAAAGCTCTATTATTTTCTGCTCTCATTGCCACTTTCATTAACCTTCATGATGATAATATGACATTTGCCACTTTCCCTTAGGCCCTCATTAGGAGTGGGCTGATAAATTCCGATTTTCGCAGCTACTCCTGTTATTGCACATATCGAAATGATACATTTTGCGATAAATATTAGTGGATCAAAACCTGCTATTATATATCAAGGGAAAAATGATCAATATTTACCAGAACATGTAGAGTTTGGCGCGTAAAGCCCCAAAATCCATGTGATATTACCCAAAACTTTGCAATCGGTGATACTTATCGCACCCAATACATTCTGACTCAACAGAGTCTGATTTTATCAGATGTGATAAATGTCACATCAATTACTAGGTCACTCATAGAAAGCACGTTATAAATTACTATTTTCCTTATCCCTTAACCTGACAACAATGCATTTATTGGTAATTGCTTCACAGGACTTTCTCTTACCAGATTATGACTTAACTATTGGTTCTTCTCTACTCTTTAGAATAGCATGGAATGTTTTCTTTTAAACCTGATCACAAGACATTTTACTGTTATGTGACATTTACACAAGTCTATTTAATTCAAACATACCACTTAAATTCAGAACATACTATCTTTAAATATATACACTCAATTAAACTCTTCAATGTCGATTTGAACTTAGTTATGCAAATGTCAATCAATACTTAGTACAACTAACTCCTATTGTTTACATGTGCTATTACACTGCATTTCGAGTACATAGTTATAGACTCTCAGGTTAGTGTATATTTAACGGGCTAGTTACCCAAATGCCAGGGTTAGTAGAGATTTCATCACACACCCTTTGACCTCAATGGAACCACAGAATGTGACATGATATGAACTTTGACCTGGAATCTTCTCAAAAAGTGATGCCACATGACCTTAGCCCTGATGACATTACAATAATTTACATAGCTGAAGCTCCATAATAGTTGTATGATTAATATGCCAACACATTACCTATAAATATCTATTTTATATGCCACCTATTTGTAATTAGGGTGCCAGCATGATACACTCGGGGGACATTACTCATTTCTTTTTATTTTAAGTGAAACATTATTTTTGTGTTTGAAGACGTGCCACAAAGCACAGAACAGCATTTGGAACATAACATGACTTATTGGTTCCCTACTGTATATTTCAACAAGAAATGTATTGATAAATCATAAGGAGACGTAAAAGAAAGGAGAGGAAAACATAAAGAGATATGTTCAGTTGAATTAATTGTCAACAACATATCACTGATACATGCCTATTTTTTAATGAAGGTGTGGCATTATATGCCGTGGGGCATTGTTTGTGTCTTTCTGTATTACATGAAGAAATATTTGATTGTTTAAAGGGGAAGCTGTAGTGCCACAAGAAACAGAAAAGCACTGGGAACCCAAATTATTTATGCCACCAACTTTAATTATTTAATGGTTCCCCTACTGTATACATTAACAAGAAATGTATTGATAAATCAAAGGGAGAAGCAAAATGAAATTTAAAAAACAGAGAGAGGCAAACTTAAAGAGGTTTGACAAAACAAGGAAAACGATAACAGCCATTTCCATCTGTGTCAATTGTTAGGTACCATATATTGAATATGAACAATGTTACTGTCTTAAAATATTCCTTATTGTTAGCACATTTAGCCTTGATTATAAGTGGGTCAGAGTTTGTCTACCTCACCTGTCTGTGCAGTGGTCAGAAATCGGAGTTGTGCAGAGTTTACTTCACTGAGCAATTATCAGGTGTAATAAAGCCAACATCCTGTGTTATATTTCAGCAGTCTTGCCTGCCGGAATGAAACAGGGGAAAGAATACTGTATTTAACATGACACAAGAACTTTGCTGTTCTAAGCACCAACATCTACATGTTTTCCCCAATAATATACAACAGGTGCCATTAATGCCCCGGTAAATTCTGAAACCTAGGGGATCTGATTTTATCAGGTGCAACAAGAGCCTTAAACTTAGTTTAATTTATAAGACACTATCGTTCATGAGGTCAAGGTGTGATTCAACAGCATCAATGTCAACTTTCATGTTCAAATAATAAACATTAGCAACAACTTCTTTAAAATGTGTTTCATTTTTTTATTTAATCAGAACAGCAAGCATTGCATTTATTTATTTTACAGACCTGAAGGGTTATATCCCGGTCCCAGTGGAAAGTGCAGAAAGTAAACAATGTGCATTAAGACACTGTTCACCCTCTACTTTTTGGCACTCATTTTACCACCTCTGATTTCTGGGTTAGCAAAGTAGTGCCAGCAGTAATGAGGGGCACAGGGAAGATACCAGATGCACTACTGCAGTGGCACAGATTTTTAATCTGGATACTTCCTGTTATGCATGCGTATTTTGCATGGGAGTTTTGTGCGTGTGTTGTGCCCCTAAAATCTAACACAAGGAGATGAGGGATGGAGCACTGAAACTTTTCAGACACTCACCCCTCAGTCACAGATCTGGGTTGAATCCATCATCATTCTTTAGCTCATTTCGCCACCCCAGTTCAGACCCAGCCATATCAAAATCAGTCTTGACCCTGTTCCTCATGGGAACAGTCCAGCCCGAACTGCCAAGTAATGTCTTCCCTGGACTGGAAACGAGCATCCTGGGACCGGTTTCGGGGTAACAACCCTCATCAGCCAGGCTAGCTTGAATCCAGTGGCAAAGTGAGCAAGGGACCCATGTCTGGGCATACCCTACCAACTTAGGATGAACAAAGCAAACACAAGGAGATGATGGACAGAGCGCTGAAACCTTTCAGACACACACCCCCATTCACAGATCTAAGTTGAATCCATCATCGTTCTTTAGCTCACTTCGCCACCTCAGTTCAGACCCAGCCATATGCAAATAAGTCTTGACCCTATTCCGCATGGGAACAGTGTAGCCCGAACTGCCCAGCCAGGTCTTATTTGGACTGGAAACAAGCATCCTGGGACCAGTTTCAGGGTAACAACCCTCATCAGCCATGCTAGCTTGAATCTAGTGGCAAAGTGAGCAAGGGACCCACATCTGGGCATACCCTGCCAACTTAGGGAAAACAAAGGAAACACAAGATGATGATGGACGGCGCACTGAAACTTTTCAGACACTCAACCCCTAATATCTTGCACCTTAATAGCATGCCTACAGGTCGATGGATCTGGGACAGTGATAAAGCTCAATTTAATGAGGCAATGTGTTTTAAAACATGGCACAAAACCAGCACATTATCCATACAGTTAAATAAGAAAGTACTGACTCAATAAGTGAGTTCTAGGGCAGAATTAAAAATTATGAAGATTTGTTACAAAATACTGAATAAGTACAATGCAGAGATAATAAAGTGTTGATGCAGCTGGCGTCAGTAAGTTGTATAAAGACATTGCCATGAAGGCTCTCAGCATTAAGGAAATACAGGATAATTAGCTCAATCAATAATAAGCTAAGTTCCAAATGTGCAGCAAAAACACGATTCCTAGTAGCACACAGAGAGAAATTGGGTTGTTTGGTTGAGTGGGATGTTAGGCCTGCTCATGCAACAGCCACAATCCATGTCAGAGTGAACTACAAAAGTCACTAAAATAACCTGTGCTGAAATCTCTGGTAGCTTGCCACAAAAGCAGTCAGGCCTAACTTAGAGACAATGTGTAAAGCATTGTCAAGACACAACACAAGAGTTCCACAGCCATTTAGAAAGCTAGAGTAAATTCTAATAAATGATTTGATAGCAAAATGGCAAAATCCAATCAGTAGAACCAGACTTCGGAATTTTTAAAATTTAAAGTAACACCTAGTCCCTAAAAGACCAAAGCTCCGACCGCAAACATCTAGTCACGTAAGCCGGAGCCAAAGTTGAAAATTAAGGCTGACAGAGACGACATACCACTCAGATACAAAGAATTGATTGGGCATGGTTGGCGATTACCTTTGATCTTGGGAGAAATTTGAAGAAAAAGTCTGATAAAGTAGAGGTTCAGCGAGACAGCGTGGTGGGCTGTGTTCGAGTAGGAGTTGTCATTGTCGGGGAGCTGCTGGACAAAGTCACGGTGAGCATCTATATGTTCGGACTTAGGACCTGATTATGACTTTCGCAGCGTGGGGGTGGGCCACCACACCAGTGCCCCGCTCCCACACCGCCAAAGTTGACCAGATTACAATCGGCGGGCGGGCGGCGCGGCAGTCCTGCAGCGGTGCAGTTCAAAGGCTCACATCTGACTTTGCAGTCCATGTTGTGCAGGAACTAGGGTGCATGCACACAGGGGATCATAACATGTGATCCCCCCTACATGTATCCCCAGGCCCTTAGGGAACAGGGGGCCCTGTAGGACCCAATACGTTTCCTCACAGTGATCACTGCCATGAGAGCACTGGCGATGAGGATACTTGTAATTTGCTTGGTAGTACTGCAGCGGCACCACCAGCATGTTGCGGTCCTCAGACTGCCACGCCACCACCAGTTATCTGGAGGTTGCAGCAGTCCTACAGTGAAGCCCAAAATCTTCCAAGTTCCAAGTTTGGTATTTTGGTTTTGTGGGCACTTTTAACACCACCACCAAGGGTCCAGGACTGAAAGGGCTCCACTTGGGGGGTTAGGAATCACTCAGGCTGGGTCCAAGTGTGGTTTCAAGATGAATGGTACCTTTTCTGTCCCTGAGGCTCTGATCAGGGAGCCAGTCAACTAGCCGTTGTTGTCACTTTAGTAGTCCTGCGTTCAATAACTGGAACAGGGTTCAGACAGCAGTACAGGCCTCTGAGGGTTCAAGACAGGCTTTGGCAGTAAATCAGTCCTTCCATGTGCAGCAAAGTAGTCTTTTGAAGTATATTGTAGGCCATAGCAGTAGGAAATTAAATGAGAAGGCATTTATAGAGCGCACGCATATTCCAAAGAGTTTCCCAGCGCTGAAGATAGGGAATCCTGCCATCTAAAAATGATTGTCCTATTTAATTTGTTTAAAAAGCCCGATTTTTAGCTTCTTGCTGAAAACAGGAAGCTCTGAGATGGCACGTAGTTCCCAATGGAGTTTGTTTCAGGCCTTCAAACTAAGAAAAGAGAAAGATCTTTCTCCAATTCTGGCTAGGTGAATTTTAGGAATGCTGACTAATTTGCCGTGTGTTGATCGCGGAACCCTGGGAGGGGCATATTCACGTATCCTCCTCCTCAGGTATACAGCTCCCTTCTCATGAAGGGCTTTATGGGCCAGGACCAGTGTCTTAAAAAGAATCCTCTTTTTGAAGGGGAGCCAGTGGAGCGCCCTCAAATGTGGGGTCATGTGAATTCCTGGAGCAAGAATAAGGCTCCCCAGGCCTAGAAAGTGAACTGAAGAGTGGGTATGAGGGTTCTATTTTTATACCTGGTGCCTTCTTTAGTAGGAGAGGTTTCTAGAGAATTCCCTTCGAAGAGTTTGAAGTGTCCTACCTCCCCTGCCCTGTCTCCAAGCTGACTGCATGAATAATGCAGTGGCGACAAGTCCTTTCTGTAAATGCAGGGCACAGCCTATTCACTTGCAAGTGGAGCTGTGCCCAGCTGCACCCCTGATCCTGCCACTGATGGCCCATCCAAGCACACTGAATGCCTCTATTGTGCGGCGGTCTGGGCAGAATAAACAAAGCTCAACTGCTAAGTACACACAGTCATGTGACCCAGGAACAGGCTGCAGGCACCAAATAATTAGACGGGTAAATGCCAACATTCTAATATTGGCATTTTCAAAATTGTAACTTAAAATCTGACTTTACCATTAAAGAGGGTTTTAAAAGATAATTTCTCAAACACCAAACATAAAATGTTTACCTGTTCACAATCAAATCTTAGCACTTATGAAATCTAATAAGGTGACCCAATGTTATCCTATGGGAGAGGTAGGCCTCACAGTAGTGAAAAACAACTTTAGAAGTTTTTTCACCGGGGCATGTACACCTTAAAGGTACCTGTCCAACCTTTTAATTATAATGCATATTGCCCTTTGGGCTACCTAGGGACAACCTTATAGGCGACTTGCATGTAATAAAAGGGAAGTTTAAGGCTTGGCAAATGGTTTATTGTGCCAAGTGGAATTGGCAGTTGAAAACTACATTCAGGCTGCAATGGCAGTCCTAGGACATATTTTAGGACATATTTTAAGGGGCTAGAGTCGTACGGCCAACTAAAATGAATCCAGCACAGTAGGAGGCTGAAGGCAAAATGTTTGGGGAAAGACCACCCTGAGGCTGACAGATCAAACACATCCACAAATCATCTGGCTCCCCAAAATTAACTTTTTTAAGGGAAACATTCTCATAGGAATGCACAGAAAGTGTAGAACTGTCATGATGTTGGCAAAGAAATATATTTTCCACAATCAGCGTAAGAATTTTTAAATTGCTTTACAGTCTTTTCACCTAAGCACTAAACCACGACATGAATATTGAATCAGCCCCCTTACTCAGTGTTTTCCGGAGGTGTCAGAGCAAAATGGTTACATAAACAACAGTAAACCATTGTGAATGAATACAATATCGCTTGTACGCAGAAACGTTTGCAGAAATGTTGCAATACTAAGCCTATGCTAGGGAATCTTCTTTGAGAATGATGTTAATTGGAAACAAAGAATGATAACTTGCTTGACTAAGCAGTAAAAGTAATAAACAGAGAAGGAACATGATGAGGTGTCCAATTCGAACAAGAAGCTGAGGCCTAGGTAACATGAGCCAGGAAATGCTCTTTAACAGATCATATCAAAATAATTTCAAAAGCAATAGCATCATATCGATATACACATTCTCAAAAGCAAAAACTCAGACTATAGATCACTATTCGGCACATTATTAGTAATTCTCAATTTTGATTAATGCTCAAAAAGCTTCCTCAGTGTCAACAACCAACAATTGATTTTGTCCTCTATATTTATATTACTTTTCCACAAACCCCTTCTCAATTACTAATTTACAGGCCTGAATAAGCTCAAGGGCAAAACTGCTGAGTGAAACATGTGCCAACTCTAAAATTGTACTGTATGCACTGTATGTAATTTTCCACTAAATGAAACAAGGAAATTGTTAGAAATGGGTGTCTCTAGTTGGCAGAGGTATGCACCTTTGTCCAAGTAGGGACCCTTCATTTTAGTAAGGATAAGGGAGTAACACATTTTAGATAACCCCTGCTCACCCCCTTGGTAGCTTGGCATGAGCAGATAGACTTATCCCAAATGAAATGTGTTAAGTATTTGCATGCAAACACACAGTCACACAGTGAAAACACGACAAATGGACACCACACCAGTTTAGAAAAATAAAGTATCTATAGCTAAACTAAACAAGACCAAAACAATACAAATCCAATACACACAATAAAAAATATGACTTTTTAAAAGGTTTCAAGCAATTCTGTCCATAGGAAACTATGGATGTGTGACTTTTACACAAAGTACCTCAAATGCATCAAATTCCACATTACTAAAGAGCTGCAGAGAAGCTTTGAATAACACAGCAATGCCTCAGTTCCTGAGTCTTTGGGGAGGTGATGCGTTGATTCCAAGACGGTTCTGGTCTGTGGGTGATGCATCAGGAAGCTTGACACACAGGTGCGATGTGTAGAAACCCGGGATGCGCTTGAAAGGGTTTACCTCATAAAACATACTTTCTTTGGACATAGAGTAAATTAGTAAACCCAATATTTGGGTACAATTGATATGAGAGTGCGCAATTCTCAGTAAAAAGAAAAACCTCAACAGCATTGCATGAACATATTGGCCAGGATGAATTCTTCAACTCAGTTTTCAATTGATATATGTAAATCATTTCTACAAATTAGGGGTCGTGCAGAGGTTTACATAATAGTCTGAGACCCTGAACTTCCATTAGACTTTTGTAATGCCGTTTTCAAGAATCAAGATAGTGAATACCCACAAATCAAATTTATGGGTACTTACATTCTATTGGTGGCCCTTTCCGACCATGAAAATGGTTGGAGATGGGATCTTGTTACGGCCAGGAGTAAATCCATTTCTAGTGAGAGAAAGGGGGTAATCCCAGATTGTGAAGTTGATTGGGAAGGGTTTTACCACAGAAATTAATGTTTTCCTAGTCCATAAATAAAACATATGAACACACCTGGACTTCTTTGAGGCTTGCAAAAAGTGATCCATGTGCCCAAAAGCTAGGCAGATGTTTCTTTGAGTAAATGTCTGAGTTTGTTTTTGAATCAGGCTTCGAGAGAATTGTTATGCACGCTTTTAATTAAGTTATAATCATAATTGTTAAGTTGCAATGGTTCTAATAAACCATCATTTCATGCTGAATGGAATGTACTTTTGGTCTTCCGTTTCCTGTTTCAACTTGTGCTCATGTAACTTCAGATCGAGCACAGATTTCACTTTCATTTCATCCACAAGTAGGAGATGGGTTGCTTGAAAACAGGTCTTTTATTTCACCTGGGTGATATATTGTGGTGTTAAGTGGGCAGAAGGTGTACCATTAGGAACAGGAGGTAATTATGTTGATTGAGGTGTACAGGAGAAGCAGCTGGTACAGAAGATGGAGGGTAAAAAGTAGGCACAAAGTCCTGCAGTAAGGAAAAGACTCCTGTAGTAGGTCTTCTCATAGTTACTGCACATAGGAACAGTATCTCACCACTCCCCGTGTGGGCTAGCAGTATACATAAGAGGACGGGTGTATTAGCAAGCTAAAGTGGAACAGTTCTTTGCTTTGAATAAATGTCGTCACAGCCTACTGTATCATTTAAACTGTCTGAATAAACCCATCCTAGGTTCGGTTAGTCAAATACTCCTGTAATATAAGATAAGATGGGATAAGATAAGATAAGGCAAGACAGCACACCACAACACAACATAACATAACAAAACTTTGCCCTTTTCAGTCCTGCGCCACCCTGGTCTCTTCTAGCTTATTAGTTAATAAACATCTGATTCTAGGAAAGGTACACATTCCAACTGTCCCTCATTGTGATGCTCCATGGCTCACCTACCTGGTAACATATTTTGTATGAAGCTCAGATTTTCTGCTCAAGTACAAAGGGGCCATCGTTGATCAGTGTTGGGGCCCCAGCAAACAGTCTGATCCCCTATTGTTCCACTTAAGTTGCAGGGGGGAAGGTGGTCAATAGTTTCTGTCTTTATGCTAATAATGTCTGCTGCATTCATGCATTTGGACCGAAATATCAAATTAGAGATGGCATTTGACTCACATAATGTGTGAAATTAATGGTTTATCCAATACTGTTATAATGATGAATCCTGAACGTACATTGACTCTTAGAATTACACAGCTTTGTATTTTCTACTGTTTGGCACCACATTACATATTTCTATTATTCAATCATTCTTTTTTATCTAAGAGAAGAGCCTTGCTGCACAGATCACAAAGTTATGTGTCCATGTAAATGTAGCAAATTTGTGTTTTATTTATTCATCGAAAATCATCCAACTAAACAATAACAGGTGATGCATTTCTGAGGCTGGTTGCGCAAAGCCGCGACTGCAGATGATTATCTGTGGCAGTCTCAAATTGCTGAAGCAAGCAATATCTTTCTACATTTAGCAGACTGGGGAGATAGTTTTCTACAATCAATTTCCCATTTAATTGTAATAAATGTATTCATTATGACAAATACCAGCCCATTCTTTTACAATCCAATCTCTGTGTTAATCAATAGTTTAAGAAGTTGTCTCTTAGGTTGCGTTCTTTGTGGTAGATAAAAAATACCTCAGTTCACTCTCAGATAGCTCCATGAACATGTTACCATTGCTTTACGGTGATCAAAGTGTGAATCCTCTCCCTTTCTCCAATTTGTAGGTCTGTTCCCAAGTGGATTCAAAATAGATTCTCACCTAAATTATTTTTTCCACTTGCTTCCATCATTTAAATGATGTTTGTAGCGTGAGTATCCATTGATAAAAACAACAGAGTAGTTAACATCATGCACCCTTTCACCCTGATGACACCACAGCGTTTCACACCATTAGCCCTACAAACATGGTCTATTTGCTGCTGTTGGGCTACTGGAAGGAACTGTGAGGTGCAGAAGCTAAAGAAGACAAACACCACTCATAGAGCTTGCAGTAGTAGTAAGGTCACTCCCAAGGGTACCAGAGGACAAGCTAAATGCAGCCACTACTGCCTGTTAACAATGATTGGCATCGGGGGTCTGCTATCAAGGTAGTCCGACCATCCTCTTAACCTAAAAAAATACTGAGATAAAAGCTTTGTTGTTTTTCCCTATTCTCTTGGTTTTCTGTGTTAGAGTTTAGAAATATTTTTTGTTGAGTGGTGTCCCTGCTACCTTGTTGAGACCGTAGAGCGCTGCTTGTTATCTGTCACTTTTGAACCCTGCAAAGATTGACAAAGAGCTGACAGAAGGGCAAGAGAGCACAGGAAGCAAATCCTGCATATGTTCTATAATCCCTAGATTTGTTCTGCATGGACTTTGGTTAAAGATGAACTACCACACGGAGTACATAATCTGAATCTGTGGTTCTTAACCTTTTCACTTCTGTGGACCCCCACTTAATCATTACTGGGAGCCCCCAGTGAATCATTAATTTTGATGATTTGGACCACAAAATAATACACACAAAATACGGAAATAAGCATTCATTAAACAAATACACAAATGATGAAATACTGTATTTGATTCACAAACAAATACAAAATCAAAGGTTTAATTTTAAAGGGATATTCAATTAAGGCCAAACATCGCCCATACTATATTTCGTTCGACTGCTCCCACGAATCAATCTGAGGAGACCAATTTGATTTATTTTCAAACTTTGCTTCTTTATTTTTATGCACTTCATTAATCTGTTAATAATCTGTACCACAGACCCCTCGGTGGCCACAAGACCCCAGGTTAAGAACCACTGATCTGGTTAATCCTTGCCTGTCAAAGTATTATTTCCCTCGTTTGAAATTTTAGCACTGACATCCTTGTAATCATGCAGACTGTTTTTGTAACTTCTCTCTTGAAAGCCATCGGTTCCATCAACTCCTTTTTTAAAATTTCTTATATAGTTCTTTACTCATGTAAGGTGCCTTGAAATGTCTGAATTTAATGTCTTTCATTTGAGCCTCTCCTCTTACGTTTTCTGTCTGGACCGCCTTGTGCCCACGTTTACCAATATCAGTATTGAAGAGAAATGGATTTGAAGCCAGGCAGGTTGGCAGCAAATTCGTTTTCATTTGAGAGCTCTGCTTCTGTTGCGCAGATGCCTGGGGCAAAGAGAATGTTCTCTGAAAAAGCACGAGTGGTCCTTACTCAATTAGCAAGAGTTATTTCAAACCCGGGGCGGTCCAGAGACGTTTAAGGTTCAATATGGCGCATCCACGATGCTGCCTCTGCTGTACTTGCAGAAAAATGAAACCAAAATCCAATTAACTCAGACAAATCAACCATTTCAATCCCATTAATTGTGTCTGATAAGCACATTGGATATTTTAGACACAGATTAAACACGCTTTGGCATTGCCAGTGGATCCCTGTCATTAGCAGTCCATTTGCTCAGCTTCACATGATAGTCTTTCTGTACAGATGAAATCAATTCTCCTGCATCCCTGGTCATCCCTCAGGCCGGTCGAGGCCACCCGCAGTGTTAAAGGGAAGCTGCTGCCTTTTTTCTGCCAGTTATACCCTGCTATACTGTGCTGAACAGCATGCTTTTTATGTCCCCTGAAATCCAATAGTTTGCACTTTGATGCATTGCCTTTGTACCTAAGACCACACAAAGGCTCAGCGTGTGTGCATCCATATGAAGACAGGCAGACTGTTTACACTGAGAAATAACAAAGATGTTGGCTTTCATTTCCTCATTTTATTTTGGTTCACTTACGACCTCCGCGAACAGAGAAGAGTTGAAGGGTCAATTGCCAAGCCCTACTCAGTTTTGATTAGGTCTGTTTCGTGTCTGGTTCTCTCTGCTATCATTTCCAGTTCATTAATAGCGCCTTCCTGGATGTCTTTTTGTTGCTCTGGTGTCTTTTTCCTCCGTTATGAACCTTTCATGGAGCTTCCTGCTCCTTCCTTATCTGAAATGCGTGAAGACCCAATTGCCCGCTAAGATTTCCCCCTCACCTCAGGCGTGCTAATCCACACATTTCTGAGCTTTTGTTGTAACTAGCACTCAACACGGGTATCCTTTCTGGTTCTCATACACCCCCTGGGTGCGACGGACGTCAAAAGATGCCACAGATACACTTTTCTGACCAGACCATATTTTTGGGTGAATCACTGTTTCCGCCTACTTAGGAGCCTTTTGTCATTTACCTCAAACTTAACTCATCATTAACTTCTACATAATCAATGGGAATATAATACTTCAGCACCCCTTTTGTACACAATGCCCAAGTGTAACAGTACACTTTTAGCAATACTACTGGTGTAGCTTCACCCCGGAAAACCACTATTAGCTATAGTATTCGAGCCATTTTTTATTTCCTGGGCCTATTGCTTAAGTAGCTTATAGATGAAGGTGACCTTTCACAGTTTCCCTCCCACCTGCCTTTGTAGCTGTGAAAGGCTACAGTTCTCTCTGTTCAGTTTCACTTTACAGAACTAGATGTAACTTTAAATATGTCGTTGCATAGAGTGCTGGCCTGCACATGCCCAGCAAATACAAGAGCAAGAACTAAACAATACCCCACAAGAGTAAAGTAGTTCAGCAGATAAACATATTGATATGCGCACATTTGTATGTGAGTTACCAATAATATAAATGCTAGCAAATACTATGAGAAGAAAACAGAATAGAAATGGGAGATTTCTGACCTCTTGGTGTGAATTGGAGAACACATTATCCTGCTAAATGACCAGACTTGATCTTTTCGTGTCTTCGACATAGGCAGAGCCACTCGTCTGATCATTCCTATATTCCTTTTTTAGATGTTGACTGCAACCAGGGAGGAGATGTGGCCTAACGCTCTGAGCTCCCAACTTTGGAACTGGCAAACTAAGGGGTCTATTAGGATGGCGGGCGGATTGCCACTGCCTGTATGGCGGTGGCAATCCGCCCATTTCTTTCCGCCCGCCTAACATTTCTCCCTGCCATATCACGATGGCGGTGGGGAACCAGGTGGACGGAAAGACCATCCGCCAGCTTTCCACCGGTAGGCAATCCGCCCGATTGCCTACCGGGCGGAAAAGACCTACAATATGGTGGCGGTGCCTTCCAGGCACCACCATCCATATTACGATGATGGCGGTCTCATGCCATTCCATGGTGGAGACTCCGCTATGGAAAGGCATGCGGAGAATGCCTTTGGGGGCCTGTTGCGGGCCCCCGGGGGTGCCTGTCACGTTGTGCATGCAAATGCACAACATGTCCTTTTAACATTGTGGCGGGTGCTGAATAGAGCACCGCCCGCCACAATGTTAAATATAAAGGATGCGACCGCCATGGTGGCAGTCGCATCCTAATTGGCACAGCAGGACCGCCGCACCACTGGCGGCCGGTCCCAGCACCACTAGGGTGGCGGGCAAACTGGAGTCCGCCTGCCATCCTAATAGACCCCTAGGTGTCTGTCTACTCCACATCGTGGTGACTTCCTCAAACTCGTGGCCTAGCAGCTGTTGATCTATGTCTTCACTGTACTCGAGGCAGCATTCAAGCTTACTGACAACCTTTGTCGAAGGCTCTCCATCATCCCTTCCTCAGATCCTTTTGTCTTTCTACCTCCATTAAATGTTTTAAAGTGCTGTTCGGTGTTTTTTTAACTACAAACTTTAAAATTCATTACTCTGCTTCTAGAAAGTTTATTTTTGTTGTTTTCATGAATGTTTAAATCAAATTTTGTTGAAACCTGCCATTTCTGGGTGGCTGAGGCGATGACATAACCAGGCAGAAAGAGTTGGATAGCGTAGGGATAAAAATTACCAATTAATAATTAATTAACAATAAAATAATTATCTATACCAATAAATAAAAATTAATAATTACTTTATTAAAATTAAATTATTTCTTACCCTAGTGCCCTATCAACCCACAACCGGCTCCTAAAGAAATGTAACACAATGAATATAATTATCAATTAATCAATTAAACAACATTAATTACCAATTAATAATTAATTAACAATAAAATAATTATCAATCCCAATAAATAAAAAATAATAATTACTTTATTATCATTAAATTACTTCCCACCCTATTCCCCTATAAACCCACAACCCGCTACGGAATAAAAACATAAAATTTGATTAAAAATAATGAATAATTAAAAAAATATATATTATTAAATTTACTATAATTAAATTACTTCCCACCCTATTCCCCTATAAACCCACAACCTGCTACAGAACTAAAACACAAAATTTAATTAAAAATAATCAATAATTTCTAAAAATTATTATTTAATTTACTATAATTAAATTACTTCCCACCCTATTCCCCCTATAAACCCACAACCCGCTACGGAACTAAAACTTAAAATTTACTTTAAAAATGTTAGTATCTTCTAAAAATGTAATACATGTACTAAAAAAAATACAATACTTAACAAAAAATATAGAACAAATACATTTAAAATACATACTAAAATACATAACACTAATATAAACATTGACATTATTAACAACAATATTTTTTACAAACAATTACTGACTTTGATATTAACAAAAACGATATTTCTTACCTTCATGTCAATATTCTGGTCACCGATATTCTTGATGTCGATATTCAGTCCCTTCGATATTTCCAACTCAATATTTTTGTACTCCGAAAATAAAAACTCGATGCTATGTCTGTGCACCTCAATGAAGAGTTGCAAACTCAGTAACTCCCTGGAAATGAGGCCCAACGTCTAGTACGTGTGGATCCAAGTCGTACCAGACAATACTGGTCACACAATGAAGAGTAGCAAATTCCATGCCTCCCTGGAAATGAGGTACCACTTCTGGTGCACGTTGATACATGTCACACCAGACAATACCAGTCACACACAATGAAGAGTTGCAAATTACTTACCTTGGAAATAAGGCTCAACATCTGGTACGCGTTGATGCGGGCGGCACCAGACATTTCTGGTCACACACACAGGTGCAAATTTAGCAGTGCTGCACAAGGTAAAATAAGGCACTACTATGCGTACACTCTCCCTCCGAAGGTCGCAACCTATGAATCGGACACCACATGCCATGAGCATGCAGTCAGCGTGTCCCAAGAGAGAGATGCAGCATGATCGACGAAGTGGACCACGCTGTGTCCCACAACCGGTGAATCTGTTCACCACCAACAAGATGCTAATGCTTGTTGAGGCCCCCACAATGCCGGAGCCACACTCCCTAATGTGGGCAATGTTTTTGGGGCTCTGCATGAGGCAATTCGGTCTCCAGGCACAATACTTTGTTCCGCGAAAACACCGCGCAACCCGCTAGGATTCAGCAGCTGATGTGGGCACCTAAGAGGGCACCACTCTCCAGATGTCATACATAGATGGTGTGGGTCCCTTGCGGGAGGGCTTTGATGTTCCTGAGACATATCCACAAGATAACAGGGGGCAAGCCAACACACCCTTAGAAAGTGCACTTCAGGGTGGCAGACAGCAGTAGGTAGTCAGCCCAGGCCAGCCACTATTCAGGAAGGGTGCATGGTCCCTCCCAATGGCAGTAATCCTCCTTGTGCACAACAGATTCCTCTGGCGGTATGCACCATGCAGTTCCAGGATGTCCGGTCCCCTGTCCCCACAAGTATATCGCTCCCCTGCTGAAGTATGGCACCAGAAGTTATACTGAAGTGTGCCTTTGAAATAGGGGGTGGTTCAGAGGGCTCCCTTTGAACCACACCTCTCCCTTAAATTTCAGTCTGTCTGCCATGAGGCCATGGAATGCAGATCTTAATCTTTAGTGGGGCCATGATCTGGTTTCCCAGAGGCCAAGTGTCAAAACCTCTCCCTCCATTCTATCCAGCAAGGCCCTCAAATGGCAGAGGTCTGTTATTCCAGTTGCATGCCCAATGTTTATGGCTGTCACAGGGGAATGCACAGATCTGCTCCACCAGCCTCCAGTGTGGACTGGAGTCAAACTAAAAGGCACACAAAGAGTTTTAGAGCAGAGAAATGCCCAATTTCTAGAATTAAAGTACAGATTATGAGAATGCACTCCTTCCCTTTATATCACTATTTTCATTTCTTTTAATTCTTTACTTGCGATGCGTGCGAACAGCTGCTGAGACATCCCTAATCTCAGCCTTTGTTGAAGACTCGCAAAATGAGCGCTTCACTTACGCTCCTTTCTGTCGCACTGCTGAATGGGGAATGACCCCTCAAAGTGAACAACTTTCTCCAGATTTCACCATGTATGACGTCGTATATCACAATTTTTATAACGCTTTATTAATCTTCTCACTTATTTTAATCACCCCGGAGACAGGATGGTTGTACCTGAATATTTTATTCACCAGTTTCAAATGCATACTGCTGCCCATCCAGGCTTTCAACACTCGCGCGTTAGGTCAACCATGTTACAAAGTAGGCTCATTGAGATTATACCCAATGCATTTCGAGTCTAGTGACTCTTCATCAGGGGTCACTGAAACAGATACAATAAAACAGCTCAACTTTATATTCAGTGCAGACTTACTCGTGTAAGATAAATTACTTCATCACCCACCAACTCCACCCTGATGTGCTCTTTCTCCCTCTCCTGCTTACACTTTAAATGATAACATATGCTCTAACCAATATGTGTGAGCTCAAACTAATATTAAAACTCATTCCTCTACATATTATATGTTATATACCTCCAAATCAAGAATATAATGAAATAATACTCCGATGTATCAAAATAAACTATTCACGATCCCCTATTGATTTCCAACCTCTCTGCCCGATAGCTGATCGTCACAACCCCTCCCTCCTATCAACCATAAATCCCACAATCTCAGCTCTACAGCACATTACCTCTTCAAAGGCTTAAACGGCAATTTTTCACAACGTGTGCGCTTCACTCCATCCCTACTAAACTGCTAACATTCTACCTTGTTTATAACCCATTATCGCAGAAGGTTCCCTCCCTCGTGTCTCCTGTATTTTAAACATGATTTGCTGATTCAAAATAAACATGTGACCAGTACCTCCCATGACAATGGTTGTGCACTGCAATGTATGCTAAAACGAACTCTATATCCCACAATGCATTCCCCTCTCCCATCCAAGACCGAACAGAACCGCCTGGCTCCCCCCAACTCATTCACTCGTGTCAGTATCATGAAAATAAAGTAATGTCTACAAAAATCATATATATTCAATTGCCAAATACATGTCCATAATCTGTAAAAAAGAAAATAATGTGCGTTTGAAATTTCAGAAAACCAACTCGAACATTTCAAAATTCATCTGCTTATATAATCAAATCTCAATGTGTTGTTGAAAAATGTTCCAGTCTTAAAGTCCACTTTGGAAGTGACATTTTCCATGCCTCCATAGTGATAGACATTCTGTCTGATAAATGTAAAAAGTCCAGCTTCAATCCACGTGGGGGGAAAACTCGAGTAGGGACGTTATGTTGCAAAGCAAATTACAGATCATGAGAATGCACTCCTTCCCTTTTATTACTATTTTCATTTCTTTTAAATCTTTACAACTTCCTCCAGATTTCACCATGTATAACGTCGTATATCACAATTTTTCAACGCTTTATTAATCTTCTCACTTATTTTAATCACCACGGAGACAGGATGGTTGTACCTGAATATTTTATTCGCCAGTTTCAAATGCATACTGCTGCCCATCCAGGCTTTCTAGACGTGGCATTTCTAAGCTTTTAATGACAAATCCACCTTTACCAAGGGAGAAAGTTGTTCCACTGCAAACCAATATTGCAGCTTGAAGTAATTTCAACTTTTACCCCCATGTTAAATTATGAGAAGAGCAAGCCTCACAGGTAGTGAAAACACACATGGGCATTGTTGGAACTGGCCCTTTTTGCAGGGTTACCCCAAACATTTTCCTTCCTCCTGTATTTTTTCTGACCTGTTTTGTTGGTTTTATGACTCCGACCACTGCTGATCAGTGCTAAAGTGCATGTGCTCTCTCCTGTAAAACTGGTACGATTAGTCTACACCTGTTTAGCATATTTAATTTGCCTGGAAGTCCCTTGTACAGTGGTATTGCATATACCCATGGCTGGTAAATTAAATGCTACTAGTGGGTCTGCAGTTCTGCTGCGCCACCCACAGAAGTAGCTTTTCAAATCTGTCTCAGGTCTCTTCCGCTGCAGGGCCTGCGTGTGCAGTTCACTGCCACAGTGAAGTGGCATTTAAAGTGTTGGCCAAGTCTGAAACTCCTCTTTTACTACATATTGGTCAGCCCGAAGGTAAACCCTAAGTAGCCCTATGGGTAGTGTACTGTATAGGTAAAAGGTAGGACATGTGCCTTTGTTTTTTGGCATGTCCTAGTAGTGACAAACGGCCTATTTGGTTTCTCACTGCTGTGAGGCTGCTCCTCTCTTAGTTTTGCATTGGGAATTCCATGATTTGTTTCAGTGGTAATTTCTGATGTGAAAGGGGTCATGTTTGGTATGTTTAGAATAGTGGTGATAAATCATGCTTATTGGTGGAATCAGATGTGTTGTTACTATTTTAGAAATCCCACTTTTAGGAGGGGCGTGGCTTGCGCGCCGCTGCGAGATGGCGGATCGCGCTTGAGCTCCGTAAAGAGAGAGGGCCGACGGAGACATTGCGGTCGCTGAATATTGCCCCGCTCTGCGCAGAAGATGTTATCTGGCATGGGAAGCTGCCGTGCACGCTACGAAGGAGGTTTCTGGTGGTAAAGAGTGGCCGGAGTCCATTTATCGGCATTTTTAAGTTGCGCCTCAGGCTCTTACGAACGGCCGCCATTTTGTTTCTTCTGTGAGGGAGTTTTTTTTTATCGCTTCTACAAGACGACGCTACTGGTCTTTCCTGTCAGGAATGGAGGCATTCAGGAGCTGGTGACGTTGTTTCACTTTTATTGAGCTTATTTTGTTCTTTTTTTGTATCGCCTATTGCTGAGAGACCCACTGTGTGAACCTTTTGAGGTTTTTGGCTTTTCCTTGTCGTCAAACGCACTGCCACTTCCTTATGTGAGACTTTTTTGTTCTTGCCTTGATCCTGGGGGTTTTCGTAGTCGGTGCTTGACTACTGGCGCCTGTAGCACATGCTTCTTTTCGTGAGGTGTTTTTTTCTGACTGGGATTGCCTGCGATTTTTTTTTTTCTGCCCGGCTCTGTCTGATGCAAGTGTATGATTCCTTCCTGCCCATTTTTCCTCTCACACATTGAGGGTTTTACAACCCCTGGCATTCCTTGTTCTCACTCTATCTGAGGAGGTGTATTTCGTTTCTACTGAGGTGGTCTGCCCTATGGCTGAAAATATGGCCCCTTCACCGAATGCCAAAGACGTTAAGGAATCTAAAGCATCTCTTAAGAGGTCCAAACAGGTATCCCCAACACCTGAGTCTGCTCCTAAAGACACTAATTCGACTCTTGAGTCCATTCTGACGCGCCTTAATGAGGTTTATGAGATTGCGCAGTCTACTAAGACTAATACAGATTTACTGCAAGTGGAGGTGTTAGCCATCAGGAATGATTTCAAGGCCCTTTCCCTTCGTGTCTCAGGTACAGAAGCACGGATTAGTGGCGCAGAGGATACCATGCAAAAGCACTCTAGATCTCTCACGCAGATAGAGCGTTCTATGGCAGCATTGAGGAAAGACCTCACTGAACAAGAGGATCGTAATCGTAGATCCAATCTGCGTATTTTTGGTCTTCCTGAAGATGCTGAGAAAGATGCATCTTCCATGATTGAGTTTCTTTATCAATGGATTCCGGCAACACTACAAATTTCTTTCCACAAAGATTTTGAACTGGAACGGGCACACCGGGTCCCCTCCTTTCGCCCCAAGTCTGCTACGCAACCAAGAGCGATAATTTTTAAGCCGCTGCGTCACCAACATACAGAGCAGATTTTGGCGCATATGCGAAAGGTTAGAGCTGTCTCTTGGAATGGCCATCGTATCTCAATTTCGCAGGACTTTGCCAGAGACACGGTGATGAGGAGGAAGGGCTTTCTTAATCTCCGGAAGCGTTTGTCTGAACTGAATATTCCCTTCTCCTTTGCTGGTCCCTCAAAATTCCGCATTACTTTTAAGGGTCGTGTCAGAATTTTTGACGAACCTGCGGATTTGGCCTCGTTTCTGGATAATCAAATGGAGCTACAGATGGATCTTCAAACGGGGGCTTCACATGCTCCTGGTTCTTCTGGCACCTGAGGCGGCTACACATATTGCATTGTCTTTAGTCTTTGTCAGATCTATTAGGTCTAGCTGCTTTTAGATCTGCGCAGTGGTCTCTATGTCCATTGGTCTTGACGTATTTTTGTCGTCTCTTGGTGCTCCCTTAGTATCGTTATGGTGTTTTGGTCTTTAGTGTTGTTAGTTTTAGTGTATAAACCTTTCAATTTTTTGTGGTAATTTCTCTTGTTGGCGTGACTTCACTTTTGTCCGCGTAGCGTCCTGTTATTCATTGCCTCCCCAGTTTGTCTTTCGACGTATCAGGTCACGGTCCTTTTCCTTCCAGGGGTGTGTCTTCGGTATGAGCGTCGATTTTTGTGGTGAATTTTGGTTTATCTTATTCTGTTGTGGTCGTTCCTTTTGCTTCATGTTTGTTTTTTGTTATTTCGTACTTTATGGAGTAGGTCATTGTTTGTTCCTTTGCTTTCTCTTCGTGTTGTTGCTTGGTTTGTCTAGGTGTTTTATTCATATATGTTTATTAAGTGTTTATTTATGGCTATACTTAGAGTCAATATAGGTCGTTCATATAGTTGCTAGTTATACCTACTTTAGTGTTTTTTTCATTGATTGATTTGTTTACATTGTGTTACTATTTGTTTTTTTTTCTCGAGTAGGTTAGTTTTTTATAGATGCTTTGTACTTGGCAGACATATGCCCATCTTACCTACATGTTCACTTTCTTAGGCATGCATATTTATCTTGCCAGCTTCTGTGTATATGGCTTTATTTATTCATGGCCAGTTATCTTTAAGTTTGTATATAGATTTTACATATTTATATATAGTATTAGGTCTCTTATCTAGCTGCCATAAGGGTTTCTCTGACTGTTATATGATAAGATGCTACCTACCGTTTTTTATTATGTTTCAATTAGTTTTCCCATATTGTTTCATATAGATACCTACTTTATTGAATTTCTCTTTGCGTGATTTGATTACAATGTGTCATTAACCGTTTTTTTTTCGAGTAGTTTAGTTTGTTTTAGAGATGCTTTGTTCTTGATAGATTTATGCCTCTCTTATCTACATGTGTACTTACTTAGCCAAGCATATTTATTCTACCAGTTTGCGTGTATATGGCCTTATTTATTCATGCCAAGTCATCTATGAGTTTGTATATAGATTTTACATATTTATATATAGTATTAGGCCTCTTATTTAACTGCCATAGGGATTCACTGATTGCTATATTGATAAGATGCTATATACCGTTTTTTATTATATTTCACGTATTTTTCCCATATTATATCATACAGTATGCTTTAGAGTGTATTTCTTCTTTTCTCTTCATTATGGTCCTTCTTCTTTTGTTGGAGTCCGCTTTGGTCTGGTTCTACCTAATACTACTGTTCTCTCTTAGTTCTCTTTCCACTAGCTCTTAATGCCTGATTGTGCTTTCTTTTTCTCTCTTTTCTGCTCCTACCGTTCTCTATGATTTATTTTAGTTGTTATATATACATTAATTTGGTCAATTGTGTTGCTTTTACAGTTTCTCATTTCGCTTTGTCTTCTAATAAGTGATAATTATCTCCGGTTCTTAGCTTTTAGATAGTGCTCTCCTTTTAAATGTATAACCGGTTATGCACTGCTCTGGGGCTTTTTATGCTGTTGTTGTTATTTCTCCTGTTGGCCCCTCTCTCTTTCTTCCATGTCCCCCCTTGTATGAATTTGGTCTTTTTCAGACCTGCCGGATTGGCTCTTCCCTCTCTCTTTCTCTGTACTCTCCTGCCTTCTCTTTCCTCTTCTTTCCTTTCTTCTCTTCGGATTTCCTCTTTGGTCTCACCCTGTGTTGCGCTGGCTGTTGATGTCTGCTGGTTAGCCCTCCTGGTTGTTGCGCTTCATTTGCCACATATGGATTATCTTTTTTCCCTGATGATGGTTCTATGTCTGGACTAAATATACTTTCCCTTAATGTTAAAGGGTTAAATCATCCAGTCAAAAGGTCAAAGATTTTGGATTACTGTAAATCTCTTTCTTCGGATCTCGTCCTTTTTCAGGAGACAAAGCTCTCTGCAAGGGAGGCGTTGTTTCTGAAGAAAGAGTGGGTCTTTGATGTTGCTGGTTCAGATGCTTGTGGTAAAAGGAATGGAGTAATTACCTTAGTTTCTAAACACTCTGGCTTATCTATCGTTTCCTCTGAACAGGATTCGGAGGGGCGTTGGTTACTATCTAAGTTGTCCGATGGTAATGCTGACTTATTTGTCATGAATATTTATGCCCCCAATAAGGATGACCCGGCCTTTTGGACTGCGATTACCAAAAAGCTCGAGGATACTCCTCACTCTGGTAATCTTATTGTAGGTGGTGACTTTAACTTGCCAATGGATCCTATCTTGGATAGGAATTCTGCCTTTAACTTTCGTCCCCCTAAAGCACACAAACAAATGACTAATATGTGCTCTCTTACCCATCTTCAGGATGTTTGGCGTCTTCATAATCCCACTGGTAGTGACTTTTCCTTTTTTTCTTCCCCTCATTCGTCCTTTTCACGCATTGATTATCTTTTGGTTCATTCTTCTCTGGTTCAATTTTCTTCTTCTCCGCTTATTCACCCTATTTTAGTCTCTGACCACGCCGCAGTCACATTTACTCTTACCTCCTTTGTCCCTAGGGCACGAGCTCGCTCGTGGAGACTCAACACAGAAATTTTACATGATGAGTCCTTGGTGCGAGAGTTTTCCAATGACATTGAGACTTTTTTTATTGAGAATGTTGGGTCTGTCAGCTCCCCTGTTGTTCTCTGGGACTCTTTCAAATGTACTTTTCGTGGTCAGGTCATTAAATGTATGTCTAAGAGAAACGCAGCCATTAAAAAGGAACTCACGGACTTAGCAGATGAGATCAAACGTCAGGAAGCCCTTTTCCGCCACTCTCAGAACAAGTCCTGCCTTCAATCTATTAAAAATCTAAAATATTCATACAATACTATAGTTACTAGGAGAGCTCATATTGGCCTGCAGGCTCAGAAATCTAAGAGACTGCTATTAAAAAATCGTGCGGGCAAGATTCTTGCTGCCACTTTAAAGTTCCAGGAATCTTCTTGTAACACTTTCCAAATTACTTCTATTACTGACCAGCTTGGTAGGAAAAAATTTCAAACTACAGAAATCCTGGAGGTGTTCCGCGATTTTTATAACAATTTATATACCCCGTCGGCTCAAGCTTCTTTTGAACAATGTCAGGAGTTCTTGAAGTCGGTTCCTTTGAAAGTTGTTTCGGAGGAAGATAATCAATCATTAAATGGCCCGATTGCTGCTGATGAAATCATTTCCGCGATTAAAGCTACTCGGTCTGGTAAAGCTCCTGGTCCTGATGGATATCCTATTGCGTTTTATAAAACCTTTACTCCCGTGATTGTCCCTAAACTCCAAGCCGTTTTTGATGCGTTTATTAAGGATGGCTCTGTGTCTGGTTCTGCGGCGGATGCTACTATTGTAGTTATCCCCAAAGAAGGGAAGGATCACGCAGATCCCAAAAATTTTCGCCCCATATCCCTCCTTAACATGGAAGCCAAGATCTTTGCTAAAATTTTAGCTAAACGATTAGAATCCTTTATTCCTCATTTGGTTCATCCCTCCCAAACAGGTTTCGTAAAGGGACGTCTTGCACGGGATAATATACGTACTTTTTGTCATATTCTTGGCGCCGCTAAACGATCTAAGCTTCCGGCGGCAGCCTTGGCCCTCGACGCTGAAAAGGCCTTTGATAAGGTTTCTTGGCCTTTTCTACGAGCGGTCCTATGTGCCCACAATCTTGGTGATTCCTTTATTCGTATGGTTATGTCTCTTTACTCCCGTCCTAGAGCTAATATACGGGTGAATGGTGCTACGTCTTCCTTTTTTAACCTTTGCCAGGGCACTAGACAAGGATGCCCTTTGTCCCCTCTCCTATTTTTGTTGTCCATTGATCCTCTCCTCAGAATGATTGATTCGCATCCAGATATTAAAGGGTTCTCTTTTGGGTCTCATCAGATAAAAACTGCGGCATATGCAGATGATGTTCTCATTTTTTCTGATGATATTGCGCTGGCCATCCCTGCGATTTCGGACACGATTGCTCTTTTTTCAAAAGTTTCAGGATACACTCTGAACAAAGATAAGACAGAGATGTTTCCTTTAAATGCTTACTGCTTCTCTTCTCATATGGGCTCGGCGGGCTTTAAATGGCAATCCCAACACTTAAAGTATCTGGGTATTTATTTTTGTTCCACCCTATATGCTACGGCTTCTTATAATGAATCCCAAACTATTCTTAAGGTGAGACGTCTTTTGGAAATTTGGTCTCCGAAGCATATTTCTTGGTGGGGCCGTATGCAGACTCTAAAAATGATGATCACTCCTATTATTAATTTTGTTTCATCTATGCTTCCAGTAAGGCTTTCTGATTCCTTCTTCCATGAACTTGATCTGCTCACTTCTAAATTTTTATGGAATGATAGAAGGGCTAGGATTGCTTACAAATTTTTACGGAAATCTTATGATATGGGGGGCTGTAATTTTCCTGATTGGGGAAAGTATCAAACTGCTTTTCTGGCGTCCCAGGGTGCCCTTTGGTTTTCTTCCCCATCTACTCATGCTCCAGCTTGGTTGACAATAGAACAGGAACTGGCCTCCCCTCTTCCGACTGCATCTTTTTTGAGCACAAACACCCTTTCTATTCCATTTTCTCGTTCTATTATTTTAGACACTATTGCTGCGGTTCGTAAGGTTGATAAGAGGGTAGCAGTTCCAATACATAAAACTAGATGGTCGTCTATTTGGCGCAATTCTAAAATCAAACTTAATATTGACCCTGAGTTGATGTCTTACTGGGCTGGGAAAGGTGTCTCACTTGTTAAACATCTCTATGAGTCCAACAATGATCCTTCCCCTTTCTCATCTCTTGCTCAACATTTTTCTTTATCTAATTTAGATTTTTATACTTTTCTTAAGATTAAGGTTGCACTTGCTAAAGTACACCTTCATCCTTCTTCCCCGCTGATTACGCTCTTTCAGCTTTGGATTAGGACTGGTCATGTTGCGTCTCGGATTTATAAATTTTTATCGTCCTCTACACTCTCTTCCCATACTGTCACACAGCAAAAATGGTTACAGCATTTTGATCATTCTGTTACTGCCCATATTTCTTCTGATACCTGGCAAGATATTGGCAAATTTTCTCTTCGTAACAAAATTGCCCCCTCTCTAACGCAGTCTAAGTTTTTCTCTATTAATCTTCTTCACTGGACTCCCAGCCGTCTGTACTCACTTACTCTCAAAGATGACAACTTATGTTGGAGTTGTGGGCTTCTACCTGGCGACTTTCAACATATGTTCCTTGATTGTTCCCTTCTCCAACCCTTTTGGGATTTAGTTCACAAGCACCTTATGCTCATCTTTAACATCAAATTCCAACTGTCTCTTCCATTAATTCTCTTAGGTCCGTTGGCGGCCCCAGTCCCTCTGCCTTTAGATCCCATGGAGTTACAGTTGTTGGACCTCTTGTTAACTATTGCAGTCAAAGTAATTCTCATGGAGTGGAAATCCTTTTCGTCTGTCTCTTACCATACCTGGTGGGCTTGGGTTTCCTTTCTACGAAGTGCTCATACGTCAGTGGACCATGCTCATCTTTCTCCTTCTATTTCCTCTGCTGTATGGGAAGCCCTAGATTCATACATGAAGTTGGCCTCTGTCGGGGTGGTGGAACAATATCCCTTTGATTTGTCTGGTTAGTGTTGTCTTGTGTGTTGGGTGATTCCTCTGGAAATCCTCTCCTCTTCCTTTCCTTCTTTCTGTCTCTCTTTTTCTTTTCTCTTCTCTTTCCTACTCTTTCCGTCTTTTCTTTCTTCCTTTCTTCTCTTTCCTCTTCTCCCTAATTTGCCATCTGTAGGTGATACTTTTGATATATATCTTTGCCAGACATCATTTTGGGTCTTCCCTCCTTAAGTATTTATTTATCTGATGTCTGCAGATTATTGAATGACAATGAATTGTTCTTCTACCAATTAATTTTATATTAATGTATTTATTATCTTATTGTCTGATATCATTTGTATCACTTTGGTTTATATCTTATGTGTCATATTTGCGCTTTTAAAATAATAAAATTCTTTTGAAATGAGAAATCCCACTTTTAGAAGTGAGCATTTCTGTGTGCTTATGACTCTTTGTGCCCTGCCTGGTAGTGTATTCACCATCTGGTTTAGACTAACAGGAGCTGGGGATATGCATTCATTGTAGACAGTCACAAGGGGGGGGTTGAGGTGTGTCCTGCCTTTCCTGAGTGACTAATAGTTGGGCTGAATGGGCCTGGTCTGCATTTAGAGTGGTAGGAGGAATTTCGCTAGCACCTGAATAGGGCTGTGCCTGCCGTTCACAATGCTGTCTCTGCCCCCCTGTAGTGTGTCTGGAGCCAGGGCTGGGGATTGAATGGGGGTGTTGTGCACTTCTAAAGTTGTTTAACGTGCCCCCAGAACAAAGACTTTGGTAGTATAAGTACAGGTGCTGTGACCCCATGTTTTTAGACACTGCGTGGGACTCGTAACCAGACGCTGTTGGCTCTACAGACTGCACCTGCCAGAAGGAACTATTGTGCTGCCAGGAGGAACCACCATTTGGACCATCTGCTTTTTGTTCTAGAGGAATTTCCCATCTACAAGCTGACTATCTGTGCTGGCCTGCCTGCCTGCTGTTCCTGTGCACGTGCCCCTAGTGCTCCCAAGGGGGCCTACAAAGGTGACACCTTGAGCATCTCTGCCGTGGGGCTCTTGTCTCCCTGAGTCTGGCAGCAGTGTGCTCTGAGCTGGGAATAAGAGCGCTCCTAGTTAAGTTGCTGCAATCCATCATGGGGTGAGCGCTGGATTCATGCTGATCATGGGTTTGCTCTTTGTGCCCTAGCCCCAAGTCGACATGTGTTCAGCTCTGCGTTACTGTCCCTAAGTCAGCTTGGGGCTGACCAATGTGGTGCTTGCCCTCCTGAGGATGGGCCAGAATCATCCAGTCCCCACAGCTGCCACACCCCGGGGTGACCAGAGCAACCTGTGTGATGCTGCAGTGCTCTGGCAGCAGCAAGTTACAGTACTCTGGTGTCTTTGACCTCAGCTTACGCATGCAGCGGGAGTGGTGTCTTCAACATCCCGAGGTATCGAGCGAGATCTCTCATGGGAGAACCCCATGAGAGGGTCATTGTTGTGCTTCACTCTTGTGCACCAGATGATCAATAGCCGAAGACAGACAAGGACTGCTGTTACTGTAGGTCCCTGGATCCGAGCGTATCAGCGCTCCCACGTCTGCCTTTATTACCAAGAGTGCACCGGGGCTCCTATGAGTACTAGTGATATACCTGGGGAGTAGTGTTGTCGTGCCACGCTCCCTGTGTGGGTGGACTAGTGTCCAGCTGTAACTCCCGCCCTGGGGGGCTGCCATTGTCTTCAGCAGCTGCACCGCGTTTTCGCATGCAGCTGCACCTGGTATTTCAGTAGGTGGTGGTGAACGAGATCCCTCAACACTGTTACCTACATTGGTGCCTCCCCTCCTTTTTACACAAAACTTACCTTCTGGGATATTTTCCCGTCACCTGGTGGGGTGAAACCTTGACGGAGGCCCCTGCTGTGCTGAACAAAAGAGACATTCAGGAATTACTGTATAACATGTAAAAGAAGGCCATGTGCGCTGTGGCTTTCATGTTGAGAGTGGAAATTGGTCATTCCTGTGCCTTATTCATAATTTTTGCCATACCAGCCCTAATATGTTGGTGTAGGTGTGCGAGTGTGTTGCGTAAATGCTTTACACATTGCCTCTGGGATAAGCCTGACTGCTCCGCCAAGATACCAAGGGGGTGAGCAGGGGTTATCTTGGGTGTGCAACTCCCTTACCCTGACTAGAGTGGTGGGTTCTGCCTGGCTTAGGTGCATACCCTAGCCAACCAGAATCCCCTTTTCTAACATTGGTTTTCAGCAGTGAGGATAGGACTTGAGTTTGCGCAGTACCACAGTGACTCATTGTTGCACTACAAACTCTACACTTAGACGATCACGTGTTTTGTTTATCTCCTGATTTTCTCTCAATTGTGAATTTTATTTATGGTGTACTCCTGCTTCAGCCCTTACATATAGGAATCTTGTGTTGCACTTATGTGTTACTACCTGGCCAAAATGGAATCTTCCTTTAACGTACATGACCTGTTGGAATACAATTTGGAGGAGTTAAGAGGATTCTGCAGGGAGAGAAAAATAGCAGTGAGTTGGGTAGACACACAGCTAGACGTTCAGAAAGTCATGCTCAGGTGGCAAGAGGACAGATAGGAATGCGAGGACCATCGTAGGGCCCTGTACTATGCTGAAAAGTCCCACGAAGAGGCACCAACAGAGATCCAGGGGGTTGGTGATTCTGAGTGAGACCCTGAGGCGAACCCCGAGGTTAGGGAGGACTCTGAGTGAGAGGTTTACCAGTCCACACCCCTGGAGGGCGGTGGCCCTGAAGAGTCTGAACAGGAGGGAGAAAAAGACTGGGCAGGGACGCGAGTAGGTAGAGAGGACCCCGTGGAGAGGGAGTCCCTTGTTGGGTCTAGTGCCAGGAGTAGTGTCACCTGCCATTCCCTGTCCCCAGAACAGTTGATGGGCAGGCAGGAGGAAAGGGAGCACCAGCTGGTGTTGGAAAGGCTCAAATTGGAGCATGCAAAGGAGCTAGTGCAGCTGGCTGTGGAGGAGACAAAGGCTAATGTTGAGAGAGCCTTAATTCAGGAAAAGATGGCCTTCCCCAGAGAGAAACTAGTTCTTGAGGAAAGGTTGTCCTATGAGCATAGTTTCAGTGTTCTGGACTCACCAGTGATGAGGGTAGAGTCTGTACTGGAAGGCACCCGCAGAGGGAGATCTCATAGTGTCAGGAGAACCTGGGGAGGAGGCTGTCACTAGCGTCCCAGCATTTCTGGTGTCTGGCAACACCACTCCTGAGCGGAGGCTGCGGAAGCCCAGATGGAGGGGTGAGAGGGGGAGGTAGTACCCGGTGGGAGAACCAGTGGGTCAGGGGCCAGCGCTAAGGTCAGAGCCCCCCAGGAAGGACCCTGGTGACACCACTTCTGGCCTGAGGGGTCTTTGCGTACTGTCAGAGGGGCAGGGGTCATGAGATCAGTGCCAGGCAAGCTTTCACACAACACATGAGGAATGTGCTACCTTTGGGAGGTTGGTGTGTTCTCCAGGAATTCCTGGCTTGCCAGGTACAGGGTGTAGTCCTTGGGTTGGGAGGCCAGGTTGCTGTTCCTGTGAGTGTGCCTCCAGTGCTCTCAAGGGGGCCTGCAAAGGTGGCACCTTGAGCATCCCTGCCATGGGACTCTTGTCTCTGTGAGTCTGGCAGCAGCCCCTGGGAGACCAGAGTAACCTGTTTGATGCTGCAACGCTTGGGCAGCAGCAAGGTACGGTGCTCTGGTGCCTTTGACATGGGCTTATGCAGGCAGTAGGAGTTGTGTCTTCAATATCCAGAGGAATCAAGCGAGACCACCCGTAGCTGATCCCCCTGAAGGGTCATTGTTGTGCTCTACTCTTGTGCACAGAGGATCAATTGCCGAAGTCTGGTAAGGACCGCTATACTGTAGATCCCGGGATCAGGGCGCATCAGCACACCCACGTCTTCCTTTATTACCCATAGTACACCGGTGCTATGAGTACTAGTGATATACCTAGGAAGTAGTGCCGTCATGCCGTGCTTAGGCGCATACCCTAGCCAACCAGAAACCCCATTCCTAACAGGCATTCTTCACTAGCTGGTCAGGGAACACACATGTGTACCTGCCCTGCCTTTCACCTACCACTAGTTTCACCCCTCATAACACTTACCCTAGGGTTGCTGTAGTGGTAGTGAAAGATGCCCCCAGGAGTGTTCAGAGGTTTAGGAAGGACAATCTGAGCATAAGTGCAAGTGCATACACACAGGCTTGCAATGGCAGGCTTGAGACATGTTTAAAAACATCATAAGTGTAAGTGCGCACCCATAGGCCAGCAATGGCAGGCTTGAGACATGTTTAAAAACATCATAAGTGTAAGTGCGCACCCATAGGCCAGCAATGGCAGGCTTGAGACATGTTTAAAAACATCAGGTAAGCACCACTTGCTAACATATGTAGGAAGGGCGCACACACTTTCACACTGCATTTACAGTGTGAAAGTGACTAGAGCCCTAAGGCCACTAAAAAGAGAATCGGCAAAACCCCAGTGTTGTCACCTGGGAAGAGGTAGGGAAACCCACATGGGGGTTCTTCACTACCTGGGCATGGAACACATGTATATCTGCCCTGACTTTCATCTACCACTTACTCTGACCCTCAGAGCTCACCCTAGGTGTGCTCTTGTGGTAGTGGGAGGCCTCCTAATGGTTGGCTAATGAGTTAGAAATGCCAACCTGAGCCTAATCGCAACTGCAAACCCACAGACCTGCAATGGCAGGCTTCATACATGTTTGAAAGGCTAATCTGGTGGGTGGCACAGTCAGTGCTACATCCCACTACAAGCCAGTGCTGTACCTGCCCAGGGTATGTGGTGTACCTATTTACAGGGCACTCACAGGTGCAACACCTAAACCTATCAAGTATGCACCACTTCCTAGCATATGTAGGAAGGGTGCACATGCTTTCACACTGCATTACAGCGGGAAAGTGCCCAGAGTCCTAAGACCACGAAAAGAGAATCAGCAAAAACCAGGAGGAAAAAAAAGCAAAAATGTTTTGGGGCAATCTCCTAAGAAGGTCCATGTCCAACAAATATTCTGTATTTTTTAGATTTGTTCAGGATTTTTCTTGTGTTGTGTTTTGACGTGATTAATGTTCAAGTCATACATAAATACTTTACACATTGCCTCTAAATTAAGCCTGCTCTCTGCCATAGCTACTAGGGAGTTGAACACAGGTTTATTTAGTTACTTTTGGGATTAACTCTGACAAGGATTGTGATTATTATATGAGATGAGTTCTTACCCCTACCAACTAATACCCAGTTTCTTACAGCATCCTATTATATCACTCCCGGGCACAAAAGACTTTCAGAGCATTTCAGACCAATATAGTGTGGCCATTCCATTGTTTGCTAGCCAGCAGTGGAGGGCCTTCTTCCACATAATCACAGCTGTGCCAGTCAATATAAACCAGTATTTATCTCACCCCACCAAGTCTTAATTGACCCCAGAAGACTGAAAATTATTTTCTTGCAGAGAGCCAAGCTTTAAATCTCCCTGGTGGTAACTTGATTTCCTTGCAACAAGACTAAGGATCCGATTAACACAAAAATCTTTCCCTGAGTCAGGGTGATTTTCTTTTGTAGTACACCTAGCTTACTCTTGAATTCAAGGAGTAAGTCAGGAGTACTACAATATAAAGTCACAGCAAAATCTTGGTGAAAAGGGCCATAAATCTATGGCCAAAAATTGTTTGAAGCCAGGTCTATAGCTGCGTTCTCTTCCTACTGTTCCTCAGCACACCTGTATTTAGCGAGATAGCGCTTAAAGTTTTCATAGTGACATTATATATATAAACTCAGCCAACTCCACGCCACCTCTGTTATGATATGTTATGCAGATTTGTAGAGGGAACTATCATCCTGTAATGTATCCTGGCCCAGAGCAGGTATGAATCTAGGCATCCCTAGGACATAGTAGGACTACTTAAAAAGCCATCTCTTCAGCATCTTGCAGAATTCAAGACGTAAGGAGGTGGCTCCTATGTGTAGTGACAGATCATTCCATGCTTTAGGAGTGATTTAGGAGAAAGTTTGACCGCCAGATCTGGTTTTCTGTAAATGTGGGATTTGAGCAAGTAGGAGTCCAGATGAGTGGAGGGGGTCTAGAAGGTTTATGAAAGCAGATGCGATTGTTGAGTTATGCTGGGCCAGTGTTATGTAGTGCCTTGAAAGTGTGGGCTAAGAGTTTGAATAGGGACCAAGTGGACCTCCTTCAGGTGGCGTGTGAGCTGAGTGCAATGTGATTCTGTGCAGCGATTTCTGAATAGTCTGCAGCATTCTGGTGAGTTTTTTTGTTGCTTCTGAAATAAATGGTGTTCCTGCAATCCAGTTTGTTTGTGACCAGGGCATACGTCACGGTTGTCACAGTGCTGACTTAGAGCCATTTGAAAATCTTCTTCAGCATTTTCCGCATATGGAAGCATGAAGCAGTCACAACACTCATTGACGTGGGCGGTCCTGTCTGCTGTCTGCTGTTGATGATGATTCCGAGGTTCTTGCTGTGGATGGTGGGGTGGGTGTCAGTCCTAGCTCTGTTGGCCAAAGGTTGGAGTCCCATAGTGATGTGCTCTTCCTGAAGATCACCATTTTGGTCTTGTTGGTGTTCAGCTTTAGACAGTTGGTCTTCATCCATTGGGTGATTTCAGTCATGCAGGCATTGAACTTGATCTGGGTATTGGGCATCTTGCCTGCGAGGGAGAGACTGAGTTGTGTGATGTGGGCATCTGTCTCAATTCATGTCTCTCCTCTGTTTCACATCTGTCTTTTTTGCTTGATTTTATTCTTGCTACGTCATAATACATATAACCTTTCACAACTTGACTCCAAAGGGCGGCTTGAAGTCATAAGTGCCCACTACCACCATTCTGGTCTTAAAATCATCGCATTACATTGCTAGTTTTTCTATCAACGAATAAGGCTTCCACAAAGCCGTTGCTGATTTCTGAACCACTTGATAGATGTTTATGTTTGTAGTACTATTTTCCGTGTACAGGCAGGCCATATCTTATCCTGCTTTCAGTTAAATTGGCTCACTAACAACTGCTCCATATTCCGTTTCATAAAGAGCTCAATATTTTGCAGCTACTGAATTGCATTTTAAAATCTTCCTGCGTCTCGCTTCAAACCGTACTAGCTGGGCCTGCCTATAGTCCCTCAGCTCCGGTTTGTCCCACATAAAGAACATTATGAGCTGCAGTAGCCTACAGGTATTTTCAGTCTCCCGACGCACCGAGATCATGTTAATGAAATCTCCATTTTCTTTCTGTGTCGGATCTCACGGATTCCCAAGTGGTGGGATGGGTGATCGATTATTTAACCTGCGCATTGAGGACACATCTTTTTATGCAGATTCACCGCCTCATCAGAGCACGCAGCACGTTGTGAAATGAAATGTATATCTGTGATCTCACGCAGATGTTGCCACACTGCGGTTTACCTTTATAAGACCCACGTCCACAGCGCAAGCGTCTCCCGCCAAATCCATCAAAAGACGCGTAAACCAACGGCATTTCCTCTAGAGAAGTTCCTCCGTCTCAGATGCCATCCCAAATCAATTCCTTGTTGTGAACCTTTCAACTAGGAGGCCAATTACTGTCAATTTTATTTGTGAAATGTTCATTTAACCACAGACCTGTCCAGTGGGAACTGCCCCCGCCCCTCCAGCCCCCTGCACATTTCACGAAACTCATAAAAAAGCATCCTGACAAAGATGGGATGTGATTACTACCGTCCACGGTTAATTGTGATGACCTTAGAGTTAGAGTGTACGAACCAGAGTAAATTAAGATCGGTTATCTATTTCCCTTTCTTATTATACACAAACATCAAGCACACCCACAGCTTGAAAAAAACGATCTCAAGAGAACTGAATATATTCCATGTTTGCATGTCGTTAAGATCGAAACTTCTTTGATGCGGGTTATGTTAATATTATAACAGTTTGGGAATCATACCCCCCTAGGGTTGTCATGGGGGGCAGGGGTGAAACAATTCGAAGGATTTTATGTGTGGAAACGCCAATGCGTGTGTACTGTTCCAAGTAGTGCAATTCCAGTTCTTTTACTTAAGGCTGACAGTCAGTCATTATTACGCCTTGGCAAGGCCAATAGGTCTGGCCTATAAGTGAAAATGCCTCTTGAGTCATAGATGGATCTAGCTACTCAAAAAGCCCTTATATATGCTCCCAGTCACTCATTACTGGACAAATGCATCCATTCATCCATCCACTAACTCATTCTTACATTCACCCACTTTCAAAACCACAATAAAACACACACACACAAACTCAACAACATATGCAGGATAAATTACATTAATAAAAGCAGAAAAAGAAAACTTTCTGCCTCCTAAACATGATGGACATATGCTTGCAATCAAAAATAAAACGAAAATAGCATTGGATGGCCATCTTGCATTTGCATTTTACATAGTGTTCCAGATGGACGTCACCTTTAGAACCAGCATGTTGGCTATCTTGGCATGGGATACACTATGGCCAATACCATTCTATGAAAGTCACATGATTCAGAAGCAGTTCTTGCGCAGAGTGCAGTGTACTGCGGATAAAAAAAACCTTACCTGCAAAGGTAATCTATGAGACTTCACCTATCTGCAGTCTTTAGCACTAACAATCAACCCCTAAATGCCCACTGGCTTTTAACACATACATGTCATAAAAAGTAAACTTGGCCTGTTGCCTTTATTGTAACATTTCACTATTAACAGATGAAACCTTTGACATCATTTTCCACAATGAATCAATCAGGTCTATAGCCTTTATCATTGGCTTGTCACCATAACCATCTCAGACCTACAAATACAAATTCCCAAAATAAGGTCCACCGTCATCTATCAAGGACTGAGAATCAACTAGTCATAACAAAAAGTATACACAGGGCTATTTCAATCATGCAGCATTGGGGAAATAATATATGTTGAAGGATTAACCAAATGATATTTCAAGAAAAGGGAAACTATGTGGTAATCAATGGAACCTTCTTTGCTATCATTTTGTTATTTTGACATTTTAACACACATTGACACAAATGGTATCCCGATGCAATGCGAGATTCAAAAGTTTAATCAAAAGCAAAGATTTGCGCATTTACAGAATTCCTTTAAAAATACAATTCACCAACAAATCATGATTTTGTCTTGCATGGAAGCACGGAAAACACATTTTATTAAAATTGCCCACTCTAAATCCCCGAGTTATGTAGTTTGTGTGAAATTGCATGGCAAGATTCCACAAAAGAAACAGTAAATCTGTACGGAATTACTTTTTTGTACTGGTGCAGATTTATGATTTTTTCCCTATTTGCAAAACTCTGTGGTTGAACGCATGGAAAGTTGCGCCAGGGACTACCACTGAGTGAGCCATGAGAAAAGATTTTATCTTCTTACTTATTTCTACAATGGAAGTTGAAATCCTTCAGCAAGGCACAGTTGCAGGCTGAATCTGGTGAAGTCTTCTTGAAGTTGGATAGCATTTGGAGGAGGTCATGCTTAAGCTATTGGTTTTGGCAAGAAAAGCTCAGAGAGTGTAAATTCAAATTGTTCGCCTGCTGAAGTCCTCCCATCAGTTTGACACTTTGCGCCTTTGCCCGGTCAAGATTTTTACTTTCAGAGGTAATCTTTTTTAGGACGCTCTTAATCCCTGAACAAGGCAAACCTGCAGCTTTATCTCACAAAGTCCTCTCAAAATCAGATATATTTGCTGCGAGGTCACGCTGAATTTCTGAAGGTCTTGTACGTCCAAAAATGTGTTAAGTCCCAACTTTTCAGACTTTCTGTAGCATTTCTGTTTAATTTCTTCTAGGGCTCACAGGATCTTAGGGAGAGCACATAGGGGCCAGGATTTGCTCCAGCAGTGGTCAAAGTACGGTCCAGTCCAGAGCCAGTTGTAACTGGTAGCTCTTCAGTTCGGGAAAAACTCCTCTTGCAGTTTGTTGTGTCCCTGTAGCCACAGTGAAGGTCAACTAACTGAACATTGGAGTCCACTTCTCACTTCTGGGTACAAGTGTCAGCAAGTTCAGATACTCAATTTTCCATACAGGTTGGAGACATCAGGTCCAGTCTTTTTCTGTTCTTCCACCAGCCTAGAAAGTGTTCTGATGAAGTGAGGTGGTATTTTTTGTAGGATTCACTGGGCAGTCATTGAGGTGGCTCTTGGGCACTGTCTAACCAATGCGAAAAAAGTTCCTACGGGCAAACCTTCCCTACTTGACATCAGACCCTATTTGACTTACTGCAAACTATCCCAATGTGCTTTATTCTGGGTTAAATCCAACATGGTAGAACCCTTCTGCTCTTAGAGGTGACTGGTGCCAAAGCCAGGAGTACTATGAGCAATTCCCCCTCTTCAACTACACCAAACTAGTTCTACAACAAGCTTCCCTACAGCTGTGCTTGTGCCAAGCTGACTACACTATACCCTGGGATCAAATGCCTTCTCTTCCCCAGTTCACCTATTTATGAATGGGCAGGCCACACCCTGGTTCTGTTGCAAGATTCTGCTGGTAAAGCAAAACTGTGCCTTTGGATGACAGAATGTAGGGAGTGAGTCTCTCTACAACATCAGTATCTGACAGTCCAAATTCTGGCTAGCTCACAGTGCATCACCTGAACTCCTAACCTTCCCAGAGTAGCAGGTGATTTTGGCAACCTAGAACATGACCCTTCTAGTCCTCAGGGGAACCGTGGAAACAGACCCTCACCTTTTGTCACTCACTCTTGCATGCCCGTAGTAAACATAAGAAAGACAAAAAGAAAGTTTACAATGCATTAAGTAACTTTCGTAGTCTATTATGAAGCAAATGTACTACGATTATTAGGTTGATGAAACTAAACAAAGTAATTAGCATTACTATCAGGCTGTATAAAATAAATATCCCCACCATGGCAAACTATCTATCTGTCAGGACCTACCCTTACTGTGGGAGCGCGGGGATATAAAAGGGATTTCTGGGATTGGCAACAGACACCATACCTGGTATATGTAGTTAGGTGGTCTGCATCAAGAGTGTAAACTCAGTTTATAAAAGGCTGCATATTAGGCTTTGTGGGCGTTCGTTCCATGACCGGTCTCTCTGCCGAAATCCTCCTTTCTGCCCCCAAGGGGACAAGACACAGTTTATATGATAAGAACTACTGTGCTTGATAGCTGCAGCTGTGCTACTATGTTATGTCTAAAACGTTAGGAGTTGTTGCTGACCGGGCCAAAAAAACAGTACACCATGTTGTTATGTATTTTAGGCAACCATGTCCTAAATGTGTAGACAGAATCCCCAGAAGAATCACTGATTAACACCCAAAAACTACATTGTGTTCCTAAAATAATGTCACAAAAACAAATGTTTTAAGTATGGCTGTACAGAGCATAATCAGCCTTAAACATCTAATATGCAAAAATAAGGGAGAACCAAAGGAGGGAGATCACTACACCCAGTCCTTGGTCAGGGAAGTAACTGAGCAACTAACAAAATAATAAAAATCACAAGCTAAGCACGCTCAATGCTATGCTAATAAGTATAATGTTCAAATCTATAGGCATAAAAAAATAGAACAAGAACATTTTGAAAAGGGGACAAATTAGTTTGAGCTGGGGGCACCCAATATTTCTTCCACAAGATCAATGTTTAGTGAACCAGAACACATTTAATCTCCATAGACAATGATTCCTCAATAGCCCCATTCAAAAGCTCCAAAGAACAGACATGATCCTCGTTATTAGCTGATGTTAAGGAAGTAGTCTGTTGTCTTGCATCCGTGTTATTAGAGCTGGATTTCAGACGTCCTGGTGCTGAAGCACCCATCAACCCAGTAGGGAGTAACTCATGCCATACATCTTGAAGCAGCTGCAAGTTCATTGGACAATTCCAAAAATGGGTCATTATCAGACTCATCCACAGGTTCATGTCCATAGGAACAGGCAATTGCAGCACAAGGCAAACATCAAGTGGCCACTCAGTGCCCATGCAGTGAAACACGGGTTACATGCAGGTAAACCAGGCAGATCGTAATGACAATGCCCAGTCATTGTGAAGTTTCTGGAGCAAAGGAACTCCAAAGAATTGTATCATGCGCTCTCAGCACAGATGGACCAGTGCTAGTTCCATTATCAGTGGGTTTCAAAATGGAACATCCATTGAGGAGTAGCAAAAATAGAACCAAAATGCTGTTAATGAGAAATACCACCAAGGGTATGCCCCCAAAAACACTGAAAAACAGGAAATGTATAAAAGGCAGTATCACTCCAAAAATTTTCTGGAAGGTACTGTCTAAGCCAGTCCCGTTTTATTTAAAAATGTGCACTCTACCGGTAGTATTGGAAGATCCGATGCACAAGCTCGCCGAAATGCAACAGCAGATTAGTACTCAAAAGTGACTGTATTTTGCTGGATGTCCCTGCAACCTGCAGTTCAAAGGTTTCTGGATCAGATGTTAATGCCTCATCTTTTTGTAACAATCAGGCTTTGAGTCAGCTCAGCTAGTTGAAATCTGCCTTCAAAGTTGGAATGGATGGCCATTACATACTATCAGAAACCTCATGCGTTGGAGGGAAAAGCACGTTATTGCAGCAGGTCACTATCTGGCAAACAGAAAGGACATACGGGATTCAAGACATACCACAACAATCTTGGTTGCTTAACATTAACTAACTTCCATTGGAAAGGACGGTAATGAGGTAGAGAATTGAAGAGGCAGATATTCATTTTAGAAAAAAGGCCAAATTCGCTACCGAAGTCTTACATGCTCAATGAATGGTAACTTGTTTACAAACAAGTGAGTGTCCACAGAAGAGTCGCATTTATTTCCAATAAGAAATACCTCTCTGTCTACCCGCTCACATCAGTAATCAAAACAAAGTGACCACAATTCGTTGATAAAGCTCCCTCCAGTGGCTTTATAGCTGCCTACAGGGAAATGCTACATTCAAGATGTGAACAGTAATGTTGAAATTGGCAAAAATATTGTGCCATGTATTCACCACACTGCGGAGGGTGTCTCAGCTTGTGTAAGATTGTGTAAGTAGCATCTTTTTGACCCATGAGTTGCTGTTTATGTGCCATTGTAAGTTGCATAAATAAATCTTTTAGAGTGCGGTTACATAGAATGCAACAGAAAATCAGATAGATCCATGTCTTCCACCAATAACTTTGCTGTAGTAACGAAATTGTGGATGCCACGCCTGCGTGTGCAGAAGCAACTCCTTCATGCGCCTGCAGTCTTGGTTGGGAATCAAACGTTCACCAATAATAAAGTATGCTCTAGTGCACGAAGCAAGGCTTTTAGTTCAGCAAACTGTGCTGTGCGGTCCCCTAAGGACTGTGTATGAGCTTTTTGTGGTTGGAATTCTCCATCCACATCACACCAAGAATGGTGGCGCACAGTGCTGAATATTTGTGATTGGTCCCTATAGCAGGCCTAGCTGAACCATCAGTATAAATAGTATATTTATATTGATCAAGACGCAAAACATTGCTACGCGCTGGGGGTACGGCGCGTACATACGGGGGCTGGGGGTACGGGGTGTACATACGGGGGCTGGGGCTACGGCGCGTACATACAGGGGGGCTGGGGGTACGGCGCGTACATACGGGGGCTGGGGGTACGGCGCATACATACGTGGCTGGGGGTACGGCGCGTACATACGGGGGGCTGGGGGTAAGGTCCGTACATATGCAATGTTGGGGTACGCACCGTACATGATGACACGTACGATGTGGGTGATGGCGTGTACGGTGCGTACCGTGCCCCTTTTTCCTCGTGCATCGCGGCGTGCTTAGCTTTTCCAGCACTTTTTGGCTCCCGTAAAAATGTAGCCGTGCGGAGTGCTGTGGATACGAATCGTACTTGCTGGTCCGTAAAACGCTGCCTGACGTCGCGTACGCGCTGTCCAGGATCGGAATTGTATGTATTTTTTAGCCGTACGGTGTTTTTTATGAATCGTACGGAAATGGTATTTCTGTACGAATCGTACTTGCTGGTTTGTACGGTGGAATTCCCGGGTACGAGTCATACGGAGAAAACGCTCCGTACGACCATTTGTACCCGGGTTTTACAGGATCAGAATCGGCACCCATATGTCACGCTCAATTTGTATTCTCAAATTATATACTCTATCTTGCGGGGCAACTCCCCTGTTTGAGGTTTACGCTATAACATATTGATCAGTTGCTTTTGCTTTCAGGTACTCCTGGAGATTCCGGTGCACTATTGTGACCTCTGCCGTGCTGTTGAGGAGAGTCACCGCCCACCTCCAGTTCAGGAGGAGAGTTCTCATTGTTTGTGGCATATTTTGCAGTAATAGCAACAACTTTCTTTTTCTGAAGTTGGGGTTTAAATTGTGGAGGTTTATCCTCCTTCTTTATCTTTATGTCAGATGAGCATTGTGAGTGCTTTTTTGGGTGCATGTACACTGCGCACAGGACACCCTCCTCTTTTTTATTGTTTTTCCAATGAGTCCTGAAAGGAACGAGAAAGATGAGCATCAGAATGCTGATACCTATTAGGTGCTTTCAACAGTCTGTGATCACGCAATTTATAGCGTCTGTCAGAGGGCTCCAATTGCAGAGAACATCCTCAAGCTCTAGCTTTCACTGTAGGTTGGGGTTTGTCCCATCATTTTTTAGCATACTCCATGTTGTGCTTGGCAGTGTCCTTGTCGGAACCAGGCTTGCCAAGTTATGGTTTATTAGTCTGGCTCCCAAATTATTGCGACCTATAGAAGCATATACTTCTGGATTAATTAGAGGTAGCTCACGTTCCTGGTTGATTGGTGCAGCCTGTGCAAGCTGCTGGCATATTGCCAATGATGCAGCTTCGCCTTTAATGTTTGACAGAATCACTGAGGAGACCACAGGAAAGTTTCCCATTAACTGCATCCACAAATTCAGGGCAGAAGCTGCCCCGTGTTCCTTCTGAATTCGTATTAACACCTCCAGCAAGACTGATATAGACGAAGTACTATGTGTAGGCTATCCTGTTTTAGGTTTAAACCTATAATAACTGTTAAACCCCACCGAAAGGAAAATAGCCCTCACAAGTGTAAACATATAAACACTGAAAAAACACCTGCACAACCACAAACTAAATGCCATTCAAACAAAGGAAAAGGAGAGTGAAAGAGTCATTTTTATTTCTTCCTGATGGGGCCAATACAATGTAACTTTGTGATAGAGGGTAGCAGCAAAAAAGACTGGGCTAAAATTATTCTGCTTGAGCGTTGTTGTTTAGGGAGGTCACTAAAATATTGTTTCTTCTTCCTTTTGATTTCTTTAGTTTTGTGGCCTTTGCTCTAAAGATGCAGGGTTTAGAAGCATGTTTTAGGTCTTGTTTAATTATGTAGAGAATCAGGAAATATCAAAATCATATCTGATATTTTGGCTACGTTTGATTCTTTTACTAATAGGTAAAATGGCTGGTTTCGTAAGAATTTCTCTCAATATGCACCATCACATTTACTCACAGAGAATGGGTAAAACCCCTTGATACATCAGCCCCCTTTTTTAGCGAGTCATTATTGATAGTAGCTGAATTGCCAAGCACCCCAGGCTTTAAACATTCAATGCAAGGTGTAGTGACAGGTATATATGAAAAGAGTGCTATCACCAAGCATTTGGGATAGTGGTGAAAACATGACACCAGACCTTTGGACAACATGGAATACAGTGTCACTTGGAAAGCTGCTGCAAAATGTTCTTACCCAGTTGAATGAAGATTGGAGTGATATTGTTTGCATTTGCAGTGATTCAGCTACATAAATTAAAATGTTGTGTGATGATCTGGAAAAAAGAGATACCTAAGCTGTAGTGCTCCCCTGTAAGAGATTCTTGCCACTTGCTAGATGGAATGCTGAAAGCGTCTTTATAATCTTCAGAGTTCATGTATAATGCTTTTGACTTTATAGTCCAGCGGGTGCATTGTTTTGTTATGCAAGGGGAACTAAAATGCAAATGTTTCTCATTTTGTGCTTTGTGTGGCATCAAAGAAAGAGTCATCTCAACTGTGGTTCTCAGTCCTAGATACCGTGAATGCTACATTATCCATGTGGCAACCGTTGAAGTGCACTCTACTGTATTCTTAGATTTTTACAGGAAAACATGACTACCGTAGTGTACATAATAAAAAAAAACTATAGTCTGAAAACACCCTTGTCTACCAAGTCTTAGGCATAATTGGTGTAGATGTGAAACATCTCCTTGAGAGTAGGCTGGGCGACACCCAGTGACATAAGCACTGCAACATGATCCATGTTAGAATGCTTGCCACTTGGTAAGCAAAGAAATGTTGAGGAGCAATTCAGGAAATTGTATTTTAAACAATGCATGAGAAATGGCTTGCAATAATTCATAGAGATATCCCTTCACCAACTATGGCATCTAAAGTTAATGAGACCTCACTGTGGTACTCTGCACAAGTTCTAGATCCCTTTCATAAAGGGGAATTTTCTCTGGACTTTCAAAAGTGCTGCTTAATTTTTTTTTTTTGTAAACAAATTTTATTTGTCAAATACACATTTAGCGAAGCTCTGTATCCCAGAGACTTCCGGAGCATCGAGAAACAACATACCGGCTTTGACATTTTTCTCATGAAATACCGAAAAAAAATACACAAGAGACTTGCATAAAAAAGGTAACCACCCCAATCAACGGAACGTAGAACAGCCTCCCCCGCCCCGCCCATCGCACCACCAATCCAGTCAAGGCAGTAAATCTGTTCGTGGCTACAATTCTGTCCTCACTCTGAACCATGTCCATATAACACTGCTGCGCCCAGTATACGAATGTTGCATGTCCCCCAAAGACAAGGAAGAGAGAGTCAGCCACCCACACAATTATTCCACTGGGATGGGTTCCAATTCCAGTCCGCTATAATCTGCCCACCGCTTCCAAATTTTGTAATGTTTTTGCGGACAGCCCCACGCCACAAAAATGGGAGCCTCTAGACCCATCCAGAAATCCATCCCGGCCTTCCAAACTGATACTGGGGGTGCGGCCGTCGCCTTCCAAGCCCTCGCTATTTCCCGCTTGGCAAGAGTAAAGCCCAGGAGCATCAGATGACGCTTATAGACATTGCCCCCGATATCGTCCATCACATGCAGGAGCACCAGTTTAGGGGACTGAGGGAGATCCCAACCCAGAACCTCTGAAAGGCATGTCAATACACCCCGCCAGAACCTAGTTAGTGCAGAGCACTCCCATACAGTGTGAAGCAGCGTCCCCTCTTCACGCAAGCAGCGAAGGCAATTCGGAGATGCCACCAGGCCCGCCTTATACAATCTAACTCTGGTAAAATACACTCTGTGGAGGTACTTGAACTGGATGAGTCGAAGGCTCACGGCGACAGCCGCCCCACGCATAGAGGCCAGGGCCTCCGTCCAGTCCTCCTCCTACAGCTGACCCACATCCTCCTCCCAATACCCACGGAGACGTTGCAGAGACGGGGAGCAGTGAGTCACAAGGGACTGGTATATTCTCAAAATTTTATGGTCTCGTAGGTCCCCCATGAACACCTTCGCCTCTATTGGACTAAAGTCATCCAACTCCTCCAGACAAACCCTGGGCGTAGTTCGCAAAGTAGCACTTCGCGAAGCTACGCAAAGTGCAGTTCGCACTACGCGAGCTACGCGTAGCACTTCGTGAACTGCGTAGTACCTTGTCCGCACTGTGCCAGATGTCGTTTTCAATGATTGCACAGTGCGGACACGCAACCGGCACTGTGCAATCATTGAAAATGGCATCTTGCACAGTGTGAGCTGTAGTTTTCTGCTGCTCGAGTAGATTTTTACTCGAGCGGCAGCTTTCTCAACGTGAACTGGTAGTTTCTCATCGCGTTGGGAATCACGCCGGGAGGTTTATTTTCCATGCTCGCGATCGCCAACTTGATGTTGCTGATCGCGAACAAGGAAAAAGTCTCGCCGGGATGTCATTTTGCTTGCTCACGGTCGCCAACTTGACGTTGAGGACCGTGAGCAAGCAAAAAATTACTGCAGCACTACGCAACACTACAATACGCGTGTTCGCACTGTGCTACGTGCAATTCACGTAGTGCGAAGTAGTGCGAACTTCACAAACTACACGAGCGTAGCGTAGTGCTTTGCCCAGGCTTACTCCAGACCCACCAGACTGGGAGAAAGTGCATGTCGGAACTGCAAGTATTTAAAGAATTGGGTGCGCGGCATTTGAAAGTCTGTTTGCAACTCCTGGAAGGATTTCAGGATAGAACCCCTCATGACGTCCCCCAAAGTGGAGATCCCTATCACATCCCAGTCCTGGAAGCCGTGCAAGGTCGCCAACTGCGGCAGGCCACCGTTTCTCCATAGTGGTGTCTCACCTGTGAGGCGATTCCACCAACCCATCCTCTGAAGTGCCTGTCTCCAAATCTGAAATACCAATTGCGTCACGCTCGGCAAAGAGCGCCGCAAGGGCGCCGAATAGAGGAGTGTATGTAGTGAATAATCACCCATTAAGCTGCGCTCAAGGCTATACGCCGGATCCGACCTGTCACCGTACCACCATTCGTTAAGGACCAGCAAGTGGGAGGCCATATAGTAGGAGAGAATGTCAGAGGTAGCAAGTCCCCCGCAATACGTGGATTTAAAACACGTACTAAGAGCCACCCTCACCACCCCTCCGCCCCAGAGAAACTGACCCAGTGTTGCCTTCACCTGGCAGAACCAACCCGAGGATATAGGATATGCATGATTTTGCAGCTGATATAGCATGCGAGGAAGGGCAACCATCTTAAAGATATATAGAAAGGGGCATGTGGGACCAAGTACGAAGATCGTCACGCACCGTGTTCCATACCGGCACCAGGTTCTGTTCCCAAGAGGTCAACCGAGTGTCCGAAAGGAACACTCCCAAATATTTCAGCCCCCCACGCACCACTTGCGCCGCGGAGGCCCATGCATCAGGGTCAGCCCCACCTCCCAGGACCCATAAGGTAGACTTACGCTCGTTCATATACAAGCCGGTTGTCTCCCCAAACACCTGCATGATACGCAACAGCCTTGGGCCAGTCCTATCCAGCTGTGTAAGAAAGAATAGCACGTCGTCCGCATATAGGGCAATTCGATCTGATAGGCCATCAGCCCATTCGAGCCCCGATACTTGCGCATCAATACGCACCCACGCAGCTAGGGGCTCCATTGCTAGGGCGAACAGGTAGGGTGACAGAGGGCACCCCTGCCTGGTACCTCGACCAATGGGGAAGCCGACGAGACAGAGCCCGCCACCCGCACAGACGCCGTTATGTCAGTGTAAAGTAACGTCAGATAAGAGAGAAAGCGAGGTCCTAGATTCAGTCGGCGTAAGAGGGAAAATAGAGATTCCCAGCTCAAGGAGTCGAAAGCTCGAGCCATATCCGCAAGCAATAGGGCCGCAGGCACCCCCAGGCCTCCAACTGCTGCAATAGCCGCATGCGCCCTGCGTATATTATGACGGGTCGCCCGCTGGGGCATAAACCCGGCCTAGTCGGGGTGCACAAGAGACGAGATGTGGGGACGAGACGATTAGCAAGCGCCTTGGCCAAGACCTTAGCCTCTAAGTTAAGAAGGTAAATGGGACGATAGGATGCGTGGTGTTCAGGAGGTCGGCCGGGTTTGTGAAATACCACCACTTCAGCATGCCGCCAGTCTCTGGGCAAACTACCAACCTCCCTGGCCTCTTCCACCACCCTGCAATAATGAGGGCCGAGCTGCTGGGAGTAGCGCTTAAAGAATTTGTTCGGGAACCCGTTGGGACCCGGCGCTTTCCCAGGCTGTAGCTCTTGAAGAGCGCAATTCAGTTCATCCACCGAAAAAGGACGATCAAGATCCGCGCTCACTTCATCGGTCAGGGTCTTGGGCGGAAGGTCATCTAAAAATCGGGCGATAACCTCTGCCGGCAAACATTCTCGGGGCGCATAGAGGTCTGCATAATAGGCCGCGAAGCTTTCGGCGATGGCCGATGGGTCTGAAATCGATACTCCATCAGATCCAACTACACCCGGGAGAACTAGGGACCTCGTTGCCCCTTGACACAGTCTATGTAGGAGTTTGCTCGATTTGTCCCCCCACTGGTAGATCCTGCTGTGGGTTGCCAGCCACGCCTGATGGGCCTCATCCAGTAAGAGGGAAGAGAGTTCCTGCTGCGCCAGCAACAACTGGCGGCGGACCTGCCATCCCCCCCACTCCCACTGCGCGCCTCTAGGTCCACAATCTTCGCCTCCGCCCGCACCAGAGAGTCCCTGCGGGCCCTGCGCGCGGCGGCACAGAAGGAGATATCAATCCCACGGAGCGCGGACTTCATCGCCTCCCACAGAGACGCCGCCGCCAACACCGCCCCCTCATTGCGCAGCAAATAATGATCTATGGCGTCTCCCATGTGTTCCCTGTATTTCGCCTGCTGGAGGTTCCACACGGAAAGACGCCACTGGAATGGTCCTCGCACCGGGCCGGCACGCAATGTAATGGCGACCGGCGAGTGATCAGACAGCCCCCGGGGGAGAATATCGGCCTCCGCCACCCTGCCCGCATCACCCCGAAAAGTGCTGCTTCATTTTTGACGGCTTCAATACCTCTGAGGGCATATGCGCCTAGTTCAAAGCGTATGTTGCAGAACCTGTCCCAGAGAATCACAACCTTCAGGTGCAGCAGTATTGGCATGGAAAGCTATGTCAGTGGCCAGAGATTGCAAATTGTGTACTGGCTGTTTTGGTGTTGCCTGTCACAAGTGCCAATGTTGAGAGGGCTTTTTCACAGATAAAAGTTTTCATGGGAAGGAAAGAGTGAGCGTGCATGACCAAAGACTTACTGAAGAAGTATTTTATATGTAAAACAATAAGTTTGATTTGTAAACATGTATTTGGACCTCATATACACTGTACGTACACTGTTTATATAGCATACACTATCAGTGCAGTAAGTAAGCAATAAGAAAAGCAAAACATTCCACATTCACCGGAAAAACACTGTTTCGGTTGTTTTTAATGGCGCATAAATGTGTAACCACTGTTTTTTTAAGGTATTGAAATCACTGAAAAAACCCCGCCAGTACTTGCTAAAAATAGAAACTGAAAACAGGAAAGCCTAACTGTGTGCAATGGTATAGATTGCAGCAGACACTGTGCCCCATGTGGCCCAGTCACCTATTTAGGAAACCAATCTGTGGGGTAGCTCATAGTCACTATTCTGTGCTTGTTATGTGATCCCAAAAGCAGTTTTCACCCCTCATTAAGGAGTAAACATTCACATGGGCAGCTTCCGGAAGGCTAATGTTAATAAGTGCTTATGCTTATAAGCTAATATGCATAAAATGTGTATAGAAGCCCCTGGTTTTGAAGGATTGGAGGATACTTCTCATATTCCTCCTGAGACTGTCCGATCATTCTGAAATGTTCTTCCTCGCTAGGATGTTGTCAGTACTCTTCATGAGGTTGACACAACAAAGAAAGAGGGATTTGCATTCATTGACTAGGGCTTTGCTGTGATTTATTATTCCTTGTTTCTGAATCTTTATGACAAAATTATCTATTCTTTTGTAATGATTAATTGACCCTGTATTATATCTTCTAAAACATAATTTCGATCTTCAACTCCATTCTTGAGTGGTTCCAGGTCATAATCATGAAGTTACTCTGTAGGTTTGAGGTATTGATAGGAAGAATATTCTCTTACCATGTTGCGCTGAACTGCCTAAGGTAAAATATGGGTTTCATTTGATACTGGGGTTCAGGAGATTATGGAGGTTCGACTCCCACAACGTTTGGTAGCAGAGAATGGCTCCTGTGAGAGCACCTCCTCTTTAAGGGTTCACCTGAAAGAATGTTGTTGTTTTGGACCATTTGTGTCCAAATTGCGGAAGAAAATGTTTTTGGAAACTTGCTGATTTTCTGGTGTTGGTTTCACCTGGGAAGTGACTTGTCGTATTGACCGTGCGTTCCCGAAAAGAAGTTAGAGTGAAAGTATGAATAGGGAGAAATTGAGCTTGTGAATATGTTCTGTGGTTTGAGTTGTGAAGGTGAATTTTGGTTTCTGTGTTGAGTTGTTTGGATATGTGAGGATGATCATTGGTTCAATTTGTGGATTGATTACTGATGTGCTAATGTATTATTCATATGTGTAATCCCATTTGAAGATTAATGTGTTAGTAGAAGGTTGGTTATCGTATTCCTCACAAATCCAAGATCTAAAGATTTTGATTATTTCTCTTTATTGTGGTGTGTAGAGCAATGTGCAGCTTACACATCCATAGGGATTCTGGATTTGAAAAAATGTCTTTTCAGGCTACAACTTTAACTTGAGTTAATGTGCTTAGCCTGAGTGAATTGTGTGAAGTACGTTGATTCGGATGTAGATTTCTGCTGGTCTGGATTTGCCTGGAGATACGTTTTGCATGATTGCTTCCTTTCATTGCTCGATTTTAAACTTCATGGTTTACAATTTAGTTTTTCTACTTAAAATTCCGACTTGTATTTCCTCTCTATGATAAACAAGGAGAGGCTTATTGATTTAATATCCTTTATTGTGATATTGTAATTGTTTTTCTATTAATGGAGAAGTTGTGATGTAATTGGTTGCTCTGCACGGACGCCGCGCTGAGATTGGTGAGATGTCACTCCAAAGCCCTGCTCTGATTGGTTGGTTACTGGTATAGTCAAGCTGTAATAAGTTGACTTTTGACAGAGCCATGCTGTTATTGACTGCTTTTTGCTAAGTTTATTTAAAGGGTTCTATTATCATTATGAATTTATTGTGAGACTGTGTGGTGAAAAATATGGATGGAATATTTTTGAAACCTATAAAAAACATGGAGATACCTAGGGAGGGTCAGAAATTACAGAGTTAAGGAAGGCTAGTGTCAGGATTCCTGCCAGAGCTCACCTTTCTTGACTATCGCAATATACCCGCATGACTCTGATCATTCCTCCCAACACTTATGCATGAAGAAACATCTTGTTCCCTGACACTTGACCATATTACATGCATTTGGTAATTGCTAGCTGCAGATGGCGTTCCCCGGTTTGTTTGAAAAGGCTTAATTATTTTACAAATGTTTTACCATGCATTTGCAAGGTCAGGATCAGAGACAGTTTTCTTCTGAGGGAGCAATGGTGAGGGAGCCACCTCCTAAAGAAATTTGTATCGGAATTCTGAAAGCAAATTTGGTGAAATGTTTCAAGGGAATGTGAATTAGAGTAGATTATTGAATTACAATGCAGAGGGCATGAGATAATTGCTAAAAGAAGCAGCTAGATGTGCTATTGAAGCTCATGATAAATTGGAAGAATTAGCTGATGAGCCAGAAGTCGACATTAGCAAAATGAAAAATGCTAAACAAAAATTATAAAATAGATTTAACTTGTGATGAAATAAAAGAGATGGGTGTGATTACCTAAGAGCACATCTTAAAGATCTGATTGAGAAAACAAGAGATTGGAACTATTTGAAGAAATATGAAAAAAATAGAAGACAGAAATAGCGAGTAAAAGAAAAATGAAAGGGGTTTGGAAAAGCCAAGGAATATCATAAGTGATTCAGCAGTAGGGACAAACTCAGTGGTGGAAATTCTTTTAAGGGAAGTACAAGGAGGACATTTAGTGTATGTTCCCTGACCAAGGGCAGATTTGTATTCTTTTATGAATAACATTTAAAAATTGAAGACCTGGCAAATTGGAATGAGGAAATGCATTGTTTGACAGTGACACACATTTCTCCAATGTTATGGGCTGATTTAAATATGTTGTTCAAGATTTTAGTATCTGAAGATCTGTGGTTAGAATGCAATGTTGTCACTTGCTGACCGACACAAACACCAACTAGGCTTGGTTCAAATAACATACAGGCAACTGAGATAGCAGACAAATACAAGGCTGTGACAGAGTATTTGTAAAAGTGAGTCAGTAAAAAGGTTATAAATTGGGAGATTTTGAGAATGACAAAGGAACCTTAAGAATCAATGCATTCCTTTCATGATAGATTGATGCATGTTTTAAAAAAAACATAGCGGAGTCAAGAAAGCAGAGAAAGATGGATCTAGTGATTTTGTTTCTGCTTTCATTAATGGATTGAGGTCAGAAATTAGTATTCACATCCAACAGAGTTGTGTCAGCAGATGAAGAGCATTGCTGAGATCATGTAAACATTTGTGGTGACTATTTTGAAGCAAAGCAAAAGAAGCTACAGGAAAAGATGATGCCTGAGGGAAGAGGAAATTTGAATCCTTGGTGCTGTCTTGGAGGTAGATCAAAGTGGCTCATATATTGATTGAGAATTCAATGGCCACTTCGTTTAATTTCTGATTGATACAGGAGCTATCCGTTCTACAGTTTGTTCTGTAGAAGTCCTAAACCTATCCCTCTTGGGAAGAGAAGTCCAAGTTGGGATCGGTAATAAACAAGTTGTGAATCAAGTTACAGCAGATGTTCTGGCTAAAATAGGACCACTGAAAAATAAACATCAGTTTATATTATGTGATTCAAGTCCAGTGAATTTACTTGGAAGGGACCTTCTTTATAAAATGAATTGTGGGATGTATTACACACTGGATGGTTGTACCTTGTTGTCCAGTGATTCTGAATCCAGCAGTAATACTGTTTCAGATTCCATTAGAAGCAAAATGGTATACAGTCATTGACTCATGTCAAGTGTTCTTATTCAAAAATAGGGGGAGAAAGAGGAAACACTGGATTCACCCTTCCTATAACTGTGTACTCAACAAATAGAAAAACTCAGTCAGGGAGAAGAAACAAAACTCTCCACCATGATGGAAAAAATTCGGAAAAATTAGTTTTTCCTAGAGAACCCTCACTACCAGGGTTGCCCCTTGGTGGCATACTTCATCATTGGGGTTCATCCGGATCCGCTGCAGATTGAGGCGTGCTGTGACCAAACGGATACGAGGAGCACTTTAAAGATAGCGTCTATAATAAAGATTGTAGCTGGTGAGGGGAGTGTGAAAGATGTGCTAACAGGTTAAAAATACCTGGCTAGTATAACTCTTACTTTATTCCTGCCTCTCGTCAGTATAGTTAAAATCAGGGGTTACTGTTTGAAGAGGTAATGGTAATGGGTTTAACTCCTCAGGGTGGTCAACATGTTTCAGGCCTTTCCCCTAATGGCTCTTCAGGACTGATAGGAAACCCGTTCCTACTGGTGCCACTCCGTGCTGTCCTCTAAGAGGATCACTTATTGATGCATTCCGTATATAATTCACATAAGATACATACGACTGATTTAGCCTGTAACGCCATTCAGTATATTTTTTATGCCTTATTAGTGCGTCTTGGTTTTGCCCGGGGGGGAGGCCTGTAGTCACACCTGCATCAAGGCCATCCCCGGCAGATTATGCCTAACTGGAGCCCCGGAGACCGCATGAGAATTCGCAGTGCCTTTTTGCATTTACATTTTTGAATAAAGTTCATGTGTGGTGTAAAAATCCCACCAGGGTATACTGAGAGTCCTTCAGTTTTCTACCAAATGAAAGAAAGATTTAGATCTAAAATTGGCATGTTACTCAGTCCTAGTTCAATATATAGTTGATTTGTTAATAGCATCTAAGACAAAGAAGGACTGTAAGCAGAATGCTATTGCCTCACCAAATCACTTATCTGAAAATGTGCATAAAGTCTCCCTGCCTAAAATGCAGTATTGTGAAAGTCATTTAACTCAGACACCATATTGAGAAGGGTGTGAGGAAAGTTTTAAAGAAATCCTTTCTAAAATCCTGAAATCAAAACCTTCGACTGCCCAGAGGGAGATTAGGATGTTTTTGGGAATTGTTGGCTAGTGTTGTCATTGGATTCCAAATGGTTCCTTGATTGTAAACCATTAGTAAGGTTGACATGTAATTATGTACAAGGTCGGTACCATTTGATGACCAGTGCCTTATTGAAGTCAAGAAATTTAAAGAGGCTTTGCGTCATACGCCATCACTCGCGATGCCCAAATACAATATGATGCATTTTCTATTTTGTTATGAAAAATTGGATGTGCAATTTCAATTCTCACTTAGAAACATGGAGGACTCATGCGGCCAGTGTCACACCTTTCAGGTGTATTGGATCCAGTAGCTTTAGAAAGAAACTGAATAAGGAGCACTCTTATCGATTTTTTGTAAATCCTCTTAAGGAATCTTACAAAAAACAACACATACAAAAACTTCCTTCCATCAACAAAGATTTTTTTGAAATAACATTCAGATCATCTTATCACATGGAGTCAGCCATTCATGTTGTGAATTCTTCTTTTATTGGTATTCTTTTTAGAAATATGTCAATCAGCCCAGCCAATGCATTTCTTCCATGAGGACTTCATCAGGGTTGGTTCTTGTCAACAATTTTGTATATCCAATCATTACCAACAATGTGACACTACAATACTGAAAATTCTCTCCTAATGGTCAATGAATCAATCTGTTCTTGTTCATACTCAAATTCAATAATTAGATTCAATGGAAATCTCCATCTATGACAGAACGTGTATTAAATCCTACCCCAGTGGGATTTGTATAAGGGAACGCCAGAAATATCCAACCAAGTTTGGAAAAACCTGACTGGGGATAATACAATACTTGTTACCATTGTTTTGAGGGACACTTTTTCATAGATGATGATGCTCATTTAATTGGACTCCCGACTTCTGTTGAGACTGATTGTGGCACACATTTTAATAATGAAGTGTTGCAAATAATCTGGCCAGCTTTTGAAATAATGCAAAGCTTTCATTTTAGTTATCGACCATAATCTTCAGGTATAGCAAAATGTATGAATGGTATTTTGAAGAATAAACTGGTGACGGTCGGTGCTTCAATTATTTTGAAGTGGTTAATGCTCTTTCTCTTGTTTTGATGAATATGAGAACTACTGCAGACAGAAAGACAGGCCTGGCACCTCATGAGATACCAATGGACAGGGCAATGAGACTTCATTCGTACCTTCAGCAGCATTAGTTTCAATAACTGATGACATTGTTCTGGATTATTGTTAAGGTCTTGCTGATATGGCCAAATCTGTAACTCATCAAGTGAACTTGTCAACTGAAGACAACAAGTATATACCCTGTCACAATCTGAATGTGGGGGACTTGGTGGTTGTCAGATAGAATGTTCACAAGGTTGCCTATGTGAAGAATGGAGAGCACTTCCCAGATTATACTAATGACAAATATGGCTGTCATGTGTACAGTTGTTTCTCAGTGGATCCACAATGCTCACACAAAAATGAGAAGAAGTTGAAGCAGTGGATACGATAAATTATCAAAGCACACAGCATGCTCAACAAGTCTAGAGTCAAGCTCAGGTTTGCAGCGTGAATCCTGAGGGCCGTGAATATTTCTTTGAAATTAGAAAAGTGAAGAGCAAAAGCGAAATGAATACAAATTTCAGGTGAACGAAAGTTCAGAAGAAGAACCTGAAATTCCTGAAGTCCAGTTAATGAGTGATCAGAGTGAAGCGCTACTACCATGTAAAAAATCAACGCATGGGTGACAGTCGGAAGAAGTAGTCTTTAATTTAAGCAGTTACAAATTACAACAGAAAATGAAAGTGAAAAGACCCCTTTCAGAAGTAATAGATTCTCTTAGTAGAAAGTGGACAGAGACAAATTTAATCGGAGAACTAGCTCAAGTTTGAGGCAGAGCTCAGGACTGGGTTCAAGCCAGAACCAAGAAGAAGCAGACAAAAGTGTTAATTTGCAGTGGAAAAAAAGAAAGTAAAAGACTTTCCAAGAGAACCTGTAAATGAAAGCATTGTGAGCCAGAAAGACATTTCAGATACTTTGAGAGACAGTTGAATCCAGAAATTAGAGGTAATCACCAGTTGCCAAAAGACCAACTGGAAGGAGAATTCCAAATTGAAAATACATCTTGCCTGAGTGGGTGTATCTAGCTGCAGTATCTGAAGAAGAAGCAGATGAAACTAAGGAGGATTACTTCCGGATGAGCAAAACTGAGGAAGAACCACCCAGTGCAATTAAAACCCTGATTATTCAGTATTAAAAAAGAAGATTCATAAAAGAATAAAAAGTGATTTTTCAAAAAGAGACTAGTCAGATTGCCAAAAGTTTTGAAATACAAACTTTACAGAGACTGAAAAGCTGATTTTTGTTTTTTTTGGTTTATTATTGTTTTAAACAAATAAGAAGATAAAGAAGGAAAAATAATCTTGTTTTAATGAAAATTTGATTTATATTGCCGCAAAATAATGTTTATTTATGGTCTCAATTGAGAAGAATGGCACACAGCAAATGCTGTAAACGTTTAGGGATAACGCTGCAATAATAACCTATTAGCTTTAGTTGGCTTGTTAATATTTTTATTCATTCCTGTGGGAAACGTTTCAAGTTATGGGAATATTAATGCTGAAAAGGAAACTAATTATGAACAATCTAGAAAAATAACACCAAAACACAAAGAGCATTTAGCTAAGATTTTAAGGATAATGTGTGCACTAAACTGATTGGGGTGTATTTGAATATCATGAAAATCAATAGCTGATATCTATGTACTTGCCTTCTCACAGCTGCGGAGGGTTCAACATACACGCAATTGGAGATTTAATGCACACTGTTCTGTAATATCTTTATGGCTGTCTTTAATCCCAAGGAGTTCCTTTCGCCTTCTTTGACTGATTTCAATGTGTTTTTAGGGAAATTGTTTATTGATATAGAATGATAATAGAAATAAATATGGTCATTGCACACAACTGACATGATACTAACACGAATAAAGAATATTTATGTTTATTGAGTTTAGAGGAACATGATTTTATTTGGGAATACAATGGGAGGGGATGAACGTAGTGAGAAAATTAGGGGAGCAGAAGATTTCTTTGGAAGGAATAAAAGAAGTAGAATTTAGGCTTTCGGATCACATCCTAGGTTGTAAATGAAAAAGGAAAGAAAAAGTGAGATGTCCATGCTAAGGTGAAATTCTAGAGGAAAGGGGGAGGAAAAATTTGTAGGAGAGAGTATGTGTGACACATCTGATGAAATAGAGATTTATTGCCTGGAGTAGAACCTATTATGAGGGGAATGTATTATGTTTATGGGAAGACAGTTTATTTTAACCTACCAAGAAATTGGTTAGGTTTGTGTTATCTGGCTTTAGTTTTGCCTAGAATTTATCATATGGATGAGTTAGATGAAAACGTGACATGAAAATAATTAGGCACATTTTTGCACAAGTGGTTTTAGATATTTTAGGAACAATGATTCCTCCACTGGGTGTGGCCATGATGATGTCAAAATTAGACAATTGTCTACAATCGTAGATAGGCTTGCCATAGATACAGCAGGGTCATTTAATTAGCAAATCCGGAAATGTTAGCAATAAGAGCAATGGTTATGCAGCATCGTCTTGCCTTAGAAATTATCTTGGTGAAAGAAAGTGGAATTTAGAAAAGTAATTGAGGCAAGGAGGGGTTGTACTTATAGAACTGAATAGAGTGGAGCAAATGATTCTTTTGTTATTATTACAACTAATTTGGCTCATGAGATTAGCACACTGATGGAACCAGGATTATGAGAGACGGTAGGTGTAGGAAGCTGACTCTTTATATGGCATACCATAAAGAGGTATACTGTTCAAAGAGTCCTGGTATTCCTTATAAGTGGACAGGGGCATTCTCTAGAAATTCTAAGGTGATCTCTTAGGTGGTATTGTGGTTGGGCATCCTTAGGCTTCTCGGAGAGGAGCGTTAGACATCTACAATACACACACAGTCAATAAATGGTACACACAACTCAATAAGGAGATCTATACCAATTTATAAAAATATCATGTATCTTTATATATATTTAGACACCAGAACCCATGTGATCAGGTACGTACATTTTGAGATAGAAATAATTATAGTTTTCAAAAGTCAACACTTCATGCAATTTTCAGAGGCGGCAATGTTGTTGGAAGAAAAACAAATACTGCATACAAATTGTTCACAGCGACTTACAAGACCAATCTTCTGGACTTAGTGTGAATATGGAGCAAGGTGCAAGGCAGCACCAACAGGTCACCTTGGGCAGCATTGGGGTGGCCGGGTGCAGAAGTACAATACAGCATCGGGTACGTCATTGAAGTCAATGGGGATCGATCCGGTCAGAAAGAGGTTGTAGGTTTGGACTGAGGAGCTAGTCCGGTAAACCAACAGTAGGGCTACAGTCTCACAATGCTCAGGGGCATGGGGACATCTTTGGTTCTCTTCTCCTCGGGCCAGGATGACAGGGTGCAGAGGTGTCCTGATGAGTCAGGTTTTTGTCACTGGAGACACTCTCACTAGAGGGGGCTTGCACTTAGAGGCTGTAGGCAGCATTGCGAAGTCCGCAGTTGGGAGACCCAAGGTGGGCTTCGGATCTGGAGGGTCTGGGGACCACGCTGGCACCCTTGGACCCCTACAACTAAGCTAGGGGGCACTGGTGCAGTGGTGCTTTCTGGTGTCTGGTTTGGTGGCCCAGAGTCTATGCAGCTCCCTTGCCCTCTGCCACGGGAGTTCCTGGGTCTTAGTCGAAGACTGGAAGACCTTCCAAGCTTGTGGAGGCCCAGGCAGCAGCAGGACAAGTCATCTTTCCTTCAATTGTCAAGGGCAGCAGGCAGGCCACCAGGGTTGGCGCCAAGTCAGTTGCTGGTCTTATGTTCTTGCTTTTGCAACTCTTGAGCATCTGTCTTCTTTTTTCAGGTCGGCAGGGACTCCCCTAAATACTAAATTTAGGGATGTTCAGGAAATGTAGGGTCGCAGCCAATGGGCTACTTACCTCCGGGGTCACTACGCCCCCTATATGACCACTTTGTGTGAGAAGTGGGTCAAAACCCTGTTCCAGACTTCCTAATTCTGCCATCACAAAGATATCAAACTCTGAAATGTTGTGTCTATATCAGTTAGCCCACCTTAGGGGGGGAACTAGTCTGAAGATGCACACGCATCTCTGGTTACTAATTTTCCCGCCTGTCCAGGGTACGAGAGCTAGGTCGTAGCTTTGGTTAAGGTAGGTGAATGGTTAGGTAATATTGCTGGTGGTGTTCTTCAATCAGCTCTAACTCTTATAATTAAAGTGATTATTTGTGCGATTACTGTATTGCATTTACTGAAATTATTAGAGTGTATTATTAATGGACATAGTACCACTAATAGGAGATATAGGGCCAAATGTACGACCATCAAAAATAGCGATTCGCTAATAGCGAAAAATAGCGAGTCGCTAATAGCGAGTTGCTATTGGCTACCCACCAACACCTCCATCTGCAAGATTGCCAGTCGCTATTGACTCGCAACGCTATTTGGGACACTCGCTAATAGCAAGTCGCAATTGTCTGGCAAATAGCGAGCCACATACAAACCTTGTGTATGCATGCGCTATTAGCGAGTGTGGGTGGAAATCGTAATTAAGCATTCGCAAATAGCTCAAATGGAATTAAAAAAAAGTTTCACTTCCTGGTTGTGATGAAGGACCCCCCAAACAGGATGTGGTGCCCAAATCAACTCCTGATCACAAACAAACACAAGTGCTGATGCAGCAGCGTTGTGAGACACTGCTGAGAGAGCAAAGATGAGCAGCAAGGATACCACTAAGGGAACCAAGCAGAGGCAGAGAAAGCTGAAGTTTGCAGAAAAAGAAGTAGATATTATAACAGAAGAATGCTGTATTCATCACAACAAATTATTTGGCAGAACATCCCACCATCTGGGTGAAAGTGAGAAAAGGAATATCTGGCGCAGCATGCAGAGAAGGATTAATGCCCTGGGAGTAGTACACCGCACCATTGATGACATAAAGAAAAGATGGTATGACCTTTGCTCCAGGGCAAAAGAAAGGGTGGCAGAGCGCCTAGAAGCAGCAAGACAGACTGGAGGTGGACCATCCACATCAGCAGACCCGACAACAGCAGAGGCAATGGTGGAAGCTACCCTGGAGAGGGCAGCTGTAGTAGGCTTTGGGACCCTGGATACATTCCAGCCATCCATTACTCCCGGTAAGTGAAAACTGTGCATTTGACGTGTGCATACCCACTAACGCCTGTACTGTGCATGCATACTAATCAAACACAAGCATAGATCCATGCACAAACAACAAACAACACTAGTGTTGCATCATGGGAGATGTAGTCTGTGTCAAAATACATGTAGTGAGGGAATGACTTGAGCTGATGAACATTGTTAAAACACTGATACAGTCAAACACATCTTTAACTAGCATCTGTCATCTCTTTTGTCACATAGACACACTATTTGCAGCAGAGGACACTGATGGGGACACATCGGGTTGCCACGAGCCAGAGGAAATTGAGGAAGGGCAGGATGCTGGGGAAATGAGTGGGGACAGGCCCACTCACATGCCATCCACTGCGGCTGCAACCACTCCATTGTCAACACCAACTGCCACCTCATCAGTGCAGCATGACATCACACCACCAGGCCCTCAGTCCACCAGTGTGTGTCTTGCACGGAGAACCCAACAATCGATGCGTCGGTCCTAAGGTATGTCCACAACTGGGGCATTCAGTTAGGCAATGTCTGCTCCCATTGACAGAGAAATGCTGCAGATACATCACCTGCACAACCAAATACAAAAACTGAGAAATCTGAGAATGTCCCAGGGCTTCCACATGGTCACAACTAAACTGGCACAACACCAGTCCAGAATAGAGGCAAAACTGGATGCCCTCACCAGCACTGTGGCAGACTTAGCCAAGGAGTTTGCAGCAGAAAGAGAGAACCAGAGGCGCATTGAGGGCTGCAGGGGACAGAAAATGGACAGTCTCACCAGAGCAATGAACAGGCTGGCACATGCCCCTAATCGACAAAGCCAGCGCACACTTGGCCTACAAGTGGAAATGGGCCATTACTGTGGTGATGTAGAGCGGGGTTTGGAAGAAAATCACAGCTGCAGTTGAAACACTGCAGACAAACCAGTTACTTGGGGATGTTGGACTTGGTGGCACTGATAGTGAGTTATCTAGCAGGAGCAGCATTTCTGCCACAGATGCACCTATGTTGCGCAAAAGCAGCTGCCGCAACACTTGGGATGGCTAGTGGCACCTCTGGCCAGACCACGCGCAGGGGCAGGAAATGACAATTTACTGTTACCCAAACATCTTTCATGTACATTTGAGTTATTTACTATTGGTGACGAAACCCATTTATTTTCCCATAGGTGTCATTATACTAAGGTTACTGATGGACATGTTGTCCTACTTTAAAAATGGATGTGTGAAAATTAAAACACCCATTGGCATTCACATTTACTCATGTCTTCTGTACAGCTGAGTGTTTAGCTGGTGTGTATGTACCTTTCAGAAATAGTTGTTTGCAACCTGGTCCCTGCACCTTCTCCCCTCTGCTGCAGCGCTACCATCCCTTAGTTGTTGGGCAGGTGGTCCCGGACCATCATCCTCAGAATCTGTGTCAGACACATCCATGGGCATTCCACCCCTGCAGGCCATGTTGTGCAGCATAGCACATGTTGCCAACATTTTACAGGCTGTCTCTGGCACATGCTGCAGAGCTCCACCACTCTTATGTAGGCATCTAAAGCGCGATTTCAGTATTCCAAAAGTACACTCAGTCACTGTCCTTGTGCACCTGTGTGCAGTGTTGTACCACCTTTCATGGATGTTGTTGGGCGACAGGTACGGTGTGAGGAACCACGGACGCAGAGCATACGCACTGTCACCTGTTGTGAGACATATGATGTTGATGTTGAATGCTTACAGACATGCTATGACATTAATAAAAGTTTGGGAACAGGTGATAACATTACCTAGGAAGTATCTATCATCAAAGTCCCCTCTTTCTAACCTTTGATGTAGACCACTGTGCCGGAAAATGAATGCATCATGGGTGCTTCCTGGGTATTTGGCTACAATATCTGTCATGATGTTCTTTGCGTTACACACTACTTGCTATATTGAGGGAATGTGTACTTTTTCTATTATGTAAAATAAATTGGATGCGGGATGGTGGACATATGGGCACGTGTCCCATCTATGCACCCTATTACCTGTGGGAATCTTGCTAACCTGTAGAAATCCATTTTTGTGTGGTCTAATTCCTGATTGTCATGGGGCATGTATATGTGTTGATGTATGTGGTGTAGCATTGCATCCAGGAAGTCATGGAATAGTGGTGAAAGCCCACTTTGAGATACCCCACCAGCCACTGCTATGACATCCTGGTAACTACCAGTGGCCAAGAGGTGGCTGGAGCACAAAACCTGCACATGTGTGGGAATAGCATTGCTGCTCATGGTTCTAGTCTCAAGTTGTGGCTTCAACTGACCCTGCTAATTAGCCTGTACTGATCATAAATCTCCTCTTCTGTCTTATCCAACAAAGTCAGCCTGACTCTGAATAGCCTCTACTGTCTTCTTCTCCTCTGCCATGACGCCATTATCCGCCTCCTCCTTGCTAACAAATACAGGGCAGCCATTTTGGAAAGGTTTGTGATGCATTCTGGGTGTCTTTTTATAAGTTGGACCTGATTATCACCTGTTGCTGCTTCGTGGTAAATTGCATGTGCAAAATGGCAATTTGCGGCTGTTATGTACATGCAATTTTGCGACTTGCAAATTGCGATACGCAATTTGGTTGTCACAAATTGCATGAGCTATTTTTGCGTGTCGGTATTTACTCACAAATTGTTTGAGGCAATTGTGAGTGGCTTTTTTACACAATAAACGGCCATTTTAGCATGCGCAAATCATTTTGCGACCGATTTAGCGCATGCAAATTGGTCGTACATCTGCCCCATAATAAATTGAGAAACAGAAAAAGGTCAATGGTTGTGTAATCAGATGACTACAAGGACAGAATGTATCAACAATTAAAGCAATTGGAGGAAAATGTGCAATTGTCTAAGAAGATGAAGGTTTCGACTAATCAATGAACTGATGCCAGATTAATACAATTAACAAAAGTTTATTAACTGATTTTTTAGTGATTATTAAAAAATGAAAAAGATGGAAGGTTGTTAACGTTTTTTCTGATGTAAGGTGAATTCGTAGAGTGCTGCTTGTCACCCGTGAGGGTATACATCCGCTGAAAATGTACAATTTCAGATGACAAGTTATTATTAGTAAGAATTAGTAATTTAATAATGCATATGACTGTTATAGACAACCAAACGATTTTGTACTCAGAACAATATGATTATTTCATTTAGAAGTGTGATAAATAATTTAGCATAGTTATGCCACATTTTTGTGCAATGAATGCAGTTTCTGGTGTACTGCTCATCTTGCTCCTGCTCATTTTCCCCACCCAATCAGTAGCCCGCTGCAAGTCTTCTTGCCCTACAGTTTCTACGGAACACAACGCACAATCCCATACACGGATTGTAGTAATAACAAGCAAGTATTGTGAATGAAACCTTCCATTGTGCATCTGATGCATCATTTTAAAGGATTTCTGCAAGGCGTTCAAATGTAAGCATACAGAAAACATGATTCTATGGGCTATGGTTAAGAATTGTCTCATATTGGGGGTGTGGTTTAGGCGCCGCGCAAGATGGCCGCCTAGAGAGGCTGCTCCGCCGCATCGGAACGATTTCTGGCCCAGCTGGTGCATTCTTCTCCATCCTTTCGGCGGAATGACCGCTGCGCCGTTCACCAGAATCATGGGGTCATCTGGTGAGACCTTCGGCGTTTCATATCTGCCTTGCTGAACTCCTTATTTACCTGCTACCTCGTCTGCCTCGTAACGGCCGCCATTTTGAATACGTGCGCCCGCATTTTGATGTTTGGCGCCCTTGAGAATGCTCCTGTGTATGCTGGCTTCTGGCTGCTTGTTCCTGCTAAGTCTACCAGCGAATTTATTTGACTTTATGTGCCACACAAGTTAAGCAGTTCCTTCTTTAACTTCTGCTACCAGGTTTCTTGGATGCCCTCTACTATTTTTTCTCCTCAAGATGTCCGCCGTTTTGTTTTTTCTCCTCAGGATGTCCGTCATTTTGACCATGATTTGCCTCATGTCCCTTCTTGGATAACTTCTGCTTGCCTCTTTGTTGTCTCATTTTCATTACTGCGCTAATTTTGCTTGTGCTATGGAAGCTTTTAAGATGTGCTGGGGCTCATTTCATGCCTGTTTTTAGATGCACCATTTTCATTGACTTTGTCTAATACTTGCTGGGTTTCACTAAACATCTTTCTTAAACTGCTTTGCGCATTTCATGCCCTGAAGTTTTGAACCTATGAGTAAGCTGCGTAACCCACAATTTGTCTTTGTCCCTGCCAATCTCTCCAGCAACGTCCTTATCGACTTTGGTGTCAGTTTCTTCACCCCACACAGCTCGAATGGCGGGTGTTGCATCTAATCGTCCGTCCCCGGCACAGTCCATCTCAAACAAATTATCTCCACCTGCCACGCTTTCTAAACGCTTGAAGCAGGATCCTCCGTCTCCTGATAAACCACCGTCTCCTATCTCTATGGAGTTGATTTTAAAGGAAATTCGCGCCTTGCGCCCATTTGTAGAAGAAACCAATAACAAGATGCAATTCCTTGAAGAGAAGTGGTCTACCATGGATAGCAGAGTGACGTCAGTGGAGCAACAAATTTCAGAGTTATCTGCCCATCCGCAACGCATCTCCTCTTTGGAAAAGAAAGTTCTCGCTCTCCAACATACAGAGGACTTAGAAAACAGAAACAGGAGAAATAATTTGCGTATATACGGATTGCCGGAATCTTTGGAAGGGGATGATCCTGTAACATTCTTTACCTCCTTCCTTCCAAAACTCTTGGACATGCCAGCAACTACATCTCTCAGCATCCAAAGAGCTCATAGGCTTGGTCCTCGCTCATCTGCTTCAACTAAGCCACGTGGTGTCATTATCCTTTTCTTGAAATTTACGGACCTTCTCTCAGTTATTACTGCAGCTAGATCTAAACGCCAAGTTTCCTGGTTGGGTCAGAAGGTCTACTTATCCCAAGATGTCTCCAATGCTACTGCATCCAGAAGAAAGGAGTTCTTGAACCTCCGTGCCCCCTTGCGAACCTTGGGCGCGAGATTCGGTTTGTTTCATCCTTGTACTTTCAAAGTCACGCACCAAAACCAAACATGGACTTTTCAAGACCCGGCAGAGCTTAAGAATTCTATTCATATTCAAACTAATAGTCACATGGATACTTCCATTTCTCCTGATGGCTGATCATTAACCTCTTTTTCTTTACAGGGTTCCAGTTTTTTTTTCTCATCTACCTGCTATATGTGGTTGTTGTTATGCTTATGTCTTGCCTTTTTAGGTTTTTCCTTAGGTCTATTAAGTTTTTCTTAAATGTTTTGGCTTTTCAAAGTTCTTAATTCCCCATGTTCTAGGGCGGCTGTTATCTAGTTATCTATTTATCTATTCTCCTATGTCTCTTTTTCTGATACTAATCGTTTCCTTTATTCATTTATGTAGATCAGTTGGTCTCTATTTCTTCGACCCGTATGAATCTCTTTCTTCATCCCTCGTCCGGATGCGGTCGGACTCCCAGCCCTGGGAGGCTTGTCTTGTTGAGTGTCTCCATTACACCTTCATCCTTTTTGTATTCCCCTCAGGTATGTTATTTTCAGTCGTCCTTTTTGGATATGTACTGTCTCTTCTCGCGTTTCTTTTCTCGTTTTCCTCCCTTTCTTTCCCTCGTTCTCCCTTTTCTCGGATGGTTATACTCCCTTATCCTTTGCTTATGTCTACCTTCATTTTCTCTTCATATGCAGTGTTTTTCTCTCTCTTTCCGTATCCTTTCAGCTTGTTACCTCATCCTTGTTTTTTCTTTTCTGCTCTTGTTATATTCATTTTTTCTTTCTTTCTCTCTCATTTCTTGAGTCTAGAATTTATATATACTTTTTTGTACTTCCTGTTTCTATTAATCTTATGCTACATGTAAATTCAAGGTTATTTCCTGGAATGTAAAAGGTTTTATTAACCCCATTAAGCGGCAGAGAGTTCTTTCCCATTTAGCTTCATATAATCCTGACATAGTTCTCTTGCAAGAGACCCACCTTACTGAAATTGAATCCCTTAAATTAAAACGGAATTGGGTGGGTACAGTCCTTTTTTCACCTTCCGCCAACAAAAAGAATGGAGTTGCCATTTTGTGTCATAAGAAATTAAAGTGTAATGTTTTGTCACAAGAGATTGACTCGGAGGGTCGATGGATACTAGCTAAATTGCTCATTAACTCTATACCTTTAACTGTCTTTAATGTCTAGGGTCCTACACAACCTGATTGCTCCTTTTGGCCTTTAATCACGAAGAAATGTTTTCAATATAAAGATGACTTTTTTATTTTAGGTGGAGACTGTAACCAGATTGTTGACCCATTCCTTGATCGTAAATCCACAGTTCGTTTCATACCTCACAAAACTCATAAACTATTTCTTGACACCATCCTGCAATCCCGTCGTACTGACTCTTGGCGACTTTTGCATCCTGACACTTTGGATTACTCCTTTTTCTCTCCTCCTCACTCTTCTTTCTCCAGACTGGATTACATTTTTCTTTCCCAATCGTTGTCTCAAAACTTACTGTCTTCTTCTGTTGAACCTATAGTGATCTCGGACCGTGGCCCTGTTGTAACAGATCTGGACTTACTCCCGCAGCGTCCCAAGTCTTCCCGTTGGCGTTTCAATTGCACACTTCTCACTGATCCAAATTTCTCCTCCTCTTTTCGTTCCTTTGTTAAGGATTTCTTTTTATTTAATTCTGACCCTAACTCCCCTCCTCACATCCTTTGGGACTCTTTTAAGGCTACTGCCAGAGGATTCATTATTGATTTTGTTTCTAAGAAAAAGAAACAATATCTCCAGAAGCAGAAAACCTCCCTAGCATATATAAAATCTTTGGAGCATAAATTCTATACTTCTTCGGATAAAGTTATGTCACCAGACCTCTTGCAGGCAAAATTGCAATTTAATAAACTTTCTACTGATAATGCATCTTCAATTCTTCTTCGTAGTAGTGTTCGTTATTATGGAGGTCGCAATAAGTCAGGGAAGATTTTAGCTAACTATCTGAAATCTCGTAAAGAACGTACTCTTATAGAATCTGTTTATTCTTCTGACAATATTCTTTTACATAAAGATAAAGAAATACTTGATCAATTTCAATTGTTTTATAAACAGCTCTATACACCAGAATCTCCCCTCACTCCTTCCCTTGTTCAGGAATATCTGGAGAAGCTCCCTAAACCTTCTAACTCTCACCTCAATTTTCCGGTTCTTGAACTAGACCTTTCAGTGCATGAATTATCCTCAGCTCTGACATCCCTTACTAAAGGCAAAACACCCGGTCCTGACGGTTTCCCTGTAGAATTTTATTTACATTTTTCGGATCTTTTACTACCCAAACTTTTAACGCTTTTTAAGTCATTTTATTCAACGGGCAAGGCAGAGGGTACTTTTCAGGACGCCACCATTTGTCTGATTCCAAAGGAAGGTCGTGATCCCCAATTTTGTAAAAATTACCGACCGATTTCTTTAGTTAATGTGGATTATAAGTTATTTGCTAAATTGCTTGCGTTGCGATTAGACCCCCTCATGCCCCATCTTATTGGTAAAGAGCAATGTCGCTTTGTTAAAGGTAGGCTTACCTCTGACAATTCCCGTCTTTTCCTTAATGTTTTGAATAAGGTTCCATCTCTTTCGATCCCTTTGGCCGCTATCTCCGTTGATGCGGAGAAGGCTTTTGACAGGGTGGATTGGTCTTTCTTGTTCGCTTCTTTACGTTGGCACGGTTTTGGCCCCAAATTCATATCCCTTATCTCTCTGTTATACTCTGCACCCAAAGCCTCGGTACTTGTGAATGGTCAACTCTCCGCGTCTTTTATTCTTCAACGGGGCGTTCGCCAGGGTTGTCCTTTATCTCCACTCCTCTTTGTCCTGCCACTTGAACCCTTTCTGACTTCTATCCGTAATAACAAATCCATTTCTGGTTTCCTTATGGTGGTAACCAATTGAAACTTTCTGCGTATGCAGATGACATTCTTTTGTTTATATCTGATCCAGAGGTCTCTGTTCCCCCCTTACTATCCGAATTTGAATCATTCTCTCTGATTTCAGGATACAAGATTAACTCAGATAAGACTGAAATCCTTCCTCTTACCAAAACCTGTCTCCCTCACCTTTTCTCCTCTACTGGCTTTGCCTGGAACAGTTCAAAGATTAAATATCTAGGTATTTGGTTCTCTAATTCTATCTCTTTGTCAATTAAATTAAATATGTCCGCAGTTTTATCCAGAATTGAACAACTGTTCTCCGCATGGAATCCTCTTTTTCTTTCCTGGTGGGGTCGTTTGGACTCCATTAAAATGATGATAGCCCCTATTCTAATTTATATTTTTTCAATGTTACTAGTTCATATTCCTACACTCTATTTTAAACGTATTGATTCGTCTCTTTCGAAATTTCTCTGGAAAAAGAAGAAACCCAGAATTTCTCTCGCAGCTCTCCGTAAGTCCAAACCTAATGGTGGAGTTAACTTCCCGGATCTCCGTCTCTATCACAAATCATTTTCTCTTCGCCAGGCTTCGAGATGGCTTTCTTCAGATCCCTCCCCATCTTCTCCTCTTTGTCTTCTTATTGAACAATCATTGTTATTACCCTTTTCCTTTGGTGAAGTACTGCGCTTCTCTGCCAAAACTCCCTACTCTTCACTTCCTCTGTTCAAACACACCTCTTCTCTTTTAAGACCCTTGGTTCACCCTACTACCATTACTCGTGAATCCTTTTTAAATACACCCATTTGGTATAACTCACTTATTCTTTTCAATAATAGACCTATCTTCTGGAATTCTTGGAGAATAAAGGGTATTATGTGGGTTAAACAACTCTTCGATGGATTATTACCTTGCTCCTTTCCCCAGTTTCAGCTTTTATTTCACTGCCCCCGATCTTTTTTGCAGAAATTTACTACTCTCATGGCAATAATTCTTGACCGTTATTACTCTCTTCCCTCTTCATCGTCATTAGTGCCTCCACCTCCTCTTCTTAAAATTCTCACTATTATCCCTAAAGCGTCTCTTATTTATAAATTTTTCTCCTCCCCTAATCCGGATCGTGTTAAATCTAAATTGGAGCTTTCCTGGGAGGCGGATTTTGACTGTACCTGGTCTGTTGCTCTCTGGGATAAACTTTGGTCCAGATCCCTAAAAAATTCACGTTCTGCCTCTCTTACTCAATCCATATTCTATTTCTATCATAGACTTTATCTTTCGCCTCTTTCCTTGTCTCGTTTTACACCTTCTGCTGACTCTAATTGCTGGACTTGTGGCGCTCCTAACGCTGATCTTCTCCACTTATTCTTTCGCTGTCCTGTTGTCCCTGCTTTCTGGGTAAAAATCTGGCTATACCTTTCCCGCATTTTTACACTCTCTGCTCCTTACTCACTCATTCTTCCCTTTCTGGGTAGTCTTTCGGATTCTTTAGCTCTTCCTGCACATTCAGATGGTCTTTTCGATCTCATGCTTGCTCTTGCATTCCAACAGATTTCTTCCAATTGGAAATCTCTTACAAACATATCCATAAAAGGTTGGTGGAACACTTTATGTCATTTTCACAGGCTCGATATTGCCTTTGCTTCTTCCTGCAAACCAATTCGAAATGTTGATCTTTTTTGGTTACCCCTTACTACATATCTTGATCGACTGGCTCTGAAGAAATCTACACATATCAATTCAGAAAATTTTAAACCTCCATGACGCAGTACAACTATCTCCCTCTTGTTATCTTCTCTTGTTATCTTTTACAGTCTATAGTTTATTGTATATGCTGAATACTCTTAATGCTCATGTATACTGTTTGATTATAAGATGTAATCATCCTTAATGTTTTATTTTTTGCAAGATTATTGTCCCCCTCCCTCTCCCTTCCCTTCTATCTTTCCCCTTCTTTTTCCCTTCCTTATTCCTTAAAAATTTCATAAAAAGCTTTTGTTTCTTTGTAATGGATATTGGCATTGTTAATGTTTTATACTATTTTTTGAACATATTTCCTGCTCTCTGCTAATGTCTTTATATGTTGACAAAACCTCTAATAAAGCTTTTCAAACATAAAAAAAAGAATTGTCTCATATTGGGCCCGATTCACAGAACAAACTTAAGACAAAATCCTAAACTTAGTACCATTTTAGTATTCACAGAATGCACTTACTACTTCTGGTATTCACAGAATGAACTTACTACTTTTGCGATTCACAGAATAAACTTACTACTTTTGCTATTCACAGAATGGATTTACGACTACTAACTTTACGTCCGCACTCGGGCCGGAAATTCCGGCCTGGAGGCGGAGTTTCCGGCCCGGAGGCGGGGCTTCCGGGCCGGAGGCGGAGCTTCCGGCCCAGAGGTGGAGATTTTAAATCTCCGCCACTGGCCGGAATCCCCACCTCCGGGCTGGAAGCTCCGCCTCCGGGCCGGAAGCCCCGCCTCCGGGCCGGAAGCTCCGCCTCCGGGCCGGAATTTCCGGCCCGAGTGCGGACGTAAAGTTAGTAGTCTTAAATCCATTCTGTGAATAGCAAAAGTAGTAAGTTTATTCTGTGAATCGCAAAAGTAGTAAGTGCATTCTGTGAATACCAAAATGGTACTAAGTTTAGGATTTTGTCTTAAGTTTGTTCTGTGAATCGGGCCCATTGGGTTTTACATCTCCAGAGTGCAGATGCTGTGGAAGCAAGCTGAAGATTTCTTTTACCTTATGAAATGGATAACTTTTCAAAATTGTTTTTGATTTGCCAGTGCAACCTAGCCATGATACTATCATGCTGAATTTGCAGTTTAGTTAATTAATAAGCATAAATGTGTATAAAACCCCCTAGTTTTGAAGAACCGGGGGTGACTTCTCATTTTACTCGCAAGACTCATGAGGATGTTTGTCAGTACTCTTCATGAGTTTGATAAGAGGGAACTTGATTAATCAACTAGGGTTTTGCGGCGGTTTATGACTATATTTCTGTATCTCTTAGGTTTTTTGGCAAAATTATGTATTCATTTGTAATGTTTTATTAAAACACTGTATTAAATCTTTTTAACTTAATTTTGATCTAGAACTCAGCTTGTGGGGCTGAACTACTTAAGGTAAAAATTGGGATTCATTTGATTTTCAGGTTCAGGAGATTATTTGGGTTCTACTTCGACACAGACATAGAGACTAGCAGCGAGTCTGACGTCGATCTGTCTCAGCAGCACACCAAATCTTCACAGGAAAGTCAACAACAGGAGACACAACATGCAACAGTTGATCTTTTAGAATTAGAAGCAGAGCAGGAAGTTGAGCTTGCTTTTGTGCAGTATATTGTCTAACTGCTCTTCCATTGAACATGTCAGTTTCACAATCTCTGGCAAGGTGAAGAAAGAACACTCCCCAAACTACCAGTCTGATAATTTTGACATACACTGGAACCTGACAAGACCCACTGTGAGGGCATAGGAAGGTTCCCAAAAGCCTTGAAAGTGAGGAAGTTGCTGATGAGCCAGTGATTGTTAGTGTGGAGAGTGGCAGAGAGGAAGTACAGCTCACCTCTTTTCAACCTGCTCCGAGTCATATAGTTCTATCAACAACAGCTGCTTCTAATCTTTTTAAGAAGACCACAAAACTCTGTAGCAACCACCACTCTTGCTAAAGTCACTGACTGCACTAGAGGAAGGGCGACATTACCGCCCTTCTCCATCTCAAGAAGTTTTTCAGGCATTGCCACAATAATAAAGCTCCCCTCCCTGGTGTAGAACTTTTTAATTATAGAACCAACCATCTTTTGCATGATGTACCCTCCGATTTATGCCCTATATGTGTTTCCTGTCTATAGAACTTTATCCCTGCTAACCAGTGTGTGTGCTTCCCCTTTTAACATGGTTGAATCGGACTATCTCTAATTTGGCACTATTTAACTTGCCTATAAATCCGTGGTATATGGCAGAAAGTACACAAGCGCCTGGAAGTTAAATGCCACTAGTGAACACGGGCACATATTATGCCATCCACTGAAGTAACCAGGCAAATATGGATTCAGGCCTACCATTGCAGCCTGACAGGAGCAGTTTTATGACCTGCCAAAACACCGTTTTTATAGGTCTAAACTTTCCTTTTAAATTTTAATACGTCACCCCTAACTAAGCCTTGTAGCCCACAACGCAGGGTACCTGGAATTTAAAAGTATGATGTGTAAAAATGTAATGCTAGCAACCAAAAGCAATTTTTGATGTAGGAAGGCTGGCAAGCCCATAAAGAAACACCGGAAAGCAATATTAAATACAAATTCTGCTATCACAGGTTGGGAACCAGCTAGAAACATGCTTCAACTATATTGATGACAAACCAAACTTAATGGAGGTCAGATGTTTGATAAATATTAAGAATAAGTAACTTTTAGAAATATACCTTTTACCTACCTGAAACTCCTAAATGGTAATTTACATGAGCCTTTCAACTGTCACCCTGATGATGAACGGCTGTGAATATAGTATGAAAACTGCTCTCAGACCAGTGATAAAGGCCTGGGTGTGGGAAGTGTTTTGGCTCCTCTGGCAGGATTACCATTTGGGCTGTGCCCATTAACTTTGTTTACTACAAATGGGGCTCTCCTGTCAAAGGCGGATGCCAGATGACACTTTGACAGGTCCCTTCCTTTGTTCCCCCAGCCAGGCAGGCACCAATCCCAACAGATGGAAAGCTGTCCCCATAACTGGTTTGGAATTACCACAGAGTAGGGGCTGCTCATTGTGCTGGCAACACCTCTGGGTGGACACACGGTCTGCAAGGGGAGAAGGGTTTCACCATTTAGGATTGTAATAAAGTCCCCCCTGGCTATGGTGAGGGAAGCATTCATTTTTTCCTTTGCTAAATAACATTTTGGGATTTTCTTTTTATAAAGAAAAAGAAAATAATACAGAGCTCCGTCCTGCTTACACAGCCTCATAGAACAGAGTAAAATGCTGTGACAGGAACTGCCATGATGCAGGTTCCCAGCAATGCTTATATAAATGATGCCTGCTTGGCTGTCATTTATAAATTACAGGAGCAGCCCTGCCGCCATATGGATGGAGTATTTTGCTCTGTTCCATTGATCGAACGGTGGAATGGTTGGCCACCCGCCATAATTTAAATCACCCCCTAAGTTGGAAGGTACAACTTCTGACTGAATCGAACCTGATTGCAGTATCTCACCTGGGTTCCCTCTTTTTTAGCCTCGAATTATGCCTTAATCATGGTCTTCAGTGAGCAGCTGACCGAAGTTGGAGCTTGACACTTTTTGTCACTATTTCAATTTAAAACATAAAGAAATAAATATCTTATTGGATTTTTGCTATTTTGGTGTAATTTTATTTATTAACATTTGCTCTATTTTTTTTATTTGGTTTGGGATGTTTACTATGTTGTGTTTTAATCATATCACTGTTTTGGTAATGTATAAATACTTTACACATTGCCCTAAGTTAAACCTGTCTTCTCTGTGCCATATCTAGTAGTGGGGTGACTCGGACAGGGATTGTGATTGTTTCTTCAGAAGGGTAGTGAATCTTACATTTACACTCAGACATTTGTTTAGCATATTGCAGAATGCTCAATTTGCCGCAAGCATAGTTTGTTGTGGTAAGCCAGGTAGACATTATGGTATCAGGGGTCAACTGGCCCATCTGAAAATTCAGCACTCAATTGTGTGGGAAGAGCACCACTAAAGCATAGCTCATGTCATGGGAGAGAAGAAAAAATAAATCTGCGAGGAGGAGGAAGATGTCAGCATCTTCTGAAGCAGTGCTTTGATTGTCATTTGTATGGTGCAGCCACCACCCACCCAACCTCAGAAGGGCACAAGGGGCACGGGGATACCATCACCCCAAAGTTTCCAAGCAGCCGAACTGCTCCCTCTAAGTAACTAGTGGAAGCATCACAAAGAAAAAGTCACAACAATCAACCATTAAGCTGTGTTCTCTAAGGAGTTCCCATATCTAGTCATGACAAACTCCATTTATACAATAGAAAGGTGCCCAAAATGTTTTACTCCAGCCCATTATTTTGATGTTCGGTCCAGGGTTTCTTGAATTTGGTAGACCGTCTGGGCTAAAAGCAAGGTTCAAAGTCGGACATATTTATCCAGTGCTGCTTTGTCAGCACTGCATCTTTAAGTGCTGCAATTGGCTTTCTAAGTTATGATGGAGAGTGCTATTCAGTTCATCCACCTCACGATGGACATGTGAATCTGTTGTCAAGCAACAGATTACATGTCTGCCACTTCACACTAAATCTCTTTCAAGGGTGTGAAACAACGGCTACATGTGCTGGTCTCACCACTGATTATGCTTTTTATGGCATTTTTCAAGGCATGCAGCTTTGTAATGTTCACCATGTAAAAATCTAATACAGCTGCTAACATCTTTGACCAATCTAATGACAAAGTCTACAAATCACTTCAACTCAGTGGTCTGAGCATTGGATTAATTTCTATTGACAATAGCAGTTACATTGTAAAAGCCATGGCTGGTGAAGACTTCCGCATATGGCATAAACCTAACTGTGCAGGACTTCCTAAAAAAAGTAGTCAACTAGATACTGACCATCTCATTTTACTAATTCTTTCAAAGTCTGGAAGCAGTTGAATATCATTCAGCAAGCTAATAAATTATCTATGAAAGCCCTCATACAGGAGGTGCCACCACATTGGACAGCCCATCAATAATTACGCAATTCAAAAAAGAAGGGATTCAACTGTGAAATCCATAATAATCAAGATGAACAAATGGTGCCTAGTAGAGTGCCTGAACTAAATGCTACTCCCCTTTGAGATTATGATACTGCAAGTCAACAAGGAGGAGAATAGTATGAGCTAAGCAATCTAGTTGTTGCCCCTGCTTCTGTAATATTTGCAAAAGTTGGAACAAACTTTTAGCAGGGGAAGCAGCTGTTTTGGTCAACAGCTTAATCCTTTACTTGAACACTATTCAAAGGTTGCAAATAGAGATTGTGTCCTTCCAAGAGTACATCTCAGACACCATACGGGATCAACGATACAAAAAAACACCTGTCACTTTTATTGCTACTCAACTTTGAATCGCTCAGTATGCAAGATTTGGACCGACAGGAAAGCAAGTGATCTAGAAGAAGAACATTTGCAAATTCGAGCCCAGGGTTGAAGTGAAGTGCAGCCTTTCACCTCCAGAGTGGGAAGTGGTGTTGGGTCTTTGTCCTCAAGAAGCATGCCATCACAACTACAGCAGCATTATCCAATACAATCACTGGCTACTACTAAACTGACAGCAACAATGGTTTCACTTCCAACTTCTGCAATGGGTTGGTTTAAGATGGGAGGAATTTAATCAGGTGTACAGCTGCAGGCAACGGAGGTACAGCAAGTAGCAGCACCAATATTCGAGAAAATGGTCCAAGACTATCTGGATTACCCAACAGATATGTATCAGGATCAAGACCCTTTGACTTGCTGGCACTGTAAGATGGAGGAACAGTGTCCAGAACTTAGTGAGCTGGCAATAAAGTATCTAGCAAGTCCAGTAGCCAAAGTGTTTTCAGAGTCTGTGCTCAGTACAGATGGGGTAATTGTATCATCAGAAGGGACAGTCTCGCTCCTCCAAATGTGGAAAGATTGATGATGATGCAAATGAACAAGTGCTTCATACCATAAAATTATAAGGCTCCTTCAAACAAAACTGTTGATGAGGGCAATCGGAGTGATATCACGGGTATGGCGAGTAATCATCCTCCGTACAAACCCCCGGACAAAATCTACTTTTCAGATACGTGTATTTGTTGTGTGGTGGTGTGGCTTAAATTAGCTAATGTAAATTAACTTAAATGAATCAGTGTGCATAGCACAGATAGTTAATCAAAGAGGATTTTTTGCAGTGGTTGACTGAGTGTTGGGAGGTGAGCAAGACTAATTCAACCTTCAGTTCAAGAAGACATTGGAAAGAGCAATGGCATAGTCTATATTGGACGCTCCCATTTCCTAGAAAGATCGATATGATTCTTTCCATTCCTTTCTTTTGTTTCATTTTGATGTTGGCCTGTCAGTAAAGATTAAAAAAACTGCACAGCTTATATGTATTGTGTATCGCTTGCATGGGAAATAGAGACACATAGGTAAAGTGTCACAGCACTTGGAACAGGTGACCTTAACCAATCCGTTCCAAATTATGGATTGTAAAGATCCATAATGTGATTGCTGGGAAAGTCTTTACAGGTAAACTAAACTTGATATATAATATCTGGATGAGCATTCTGGATCTATGCTTGCCTTTCATGTGTTACTGGGATTGGTACTTGACCTAAAAGTATTGTTGTTAACTTAAGTCCATCATCTCCAGGTTCTTATGAGACCACTCAGTTTACCTAAACTAGACTAATGCTCAATTCCTTTTCATTTTCTTTTTCAACAGATCGATCTCTTTTTTTTTATTATTTAATTTTATTAATTTAATGCAAGCCAGTTACAATACAAGCAGAAAAACATATGAGCCGGAAAACAAGTACAAGCAACAACAGAGTAATAAAAGTGAGAATACATACAGTTTATATTTAGCAGCCAATCTTAAACCATAAATAAAAGAAACGTCAAACCAAAGAGAAAAAAAAAGGGGAGAAAAAAAAAAGAAAAATTAAAAAAAGGGAAAGGAAGAGAAGAGTGGCCAAAGATTATACAACTTTGCCCTCAATCCATTGCAAGATTGGCGCCCAAATTTTCATTCCCATAGTCTTTTTTTTTAGACCCTTTTGTTCTGTAGATAGCATATTCCAGATTATATATTGCTAATAACCGTGCACGCCAGGTACGAAACGATGGTGGTTCACGACTAATCCACTCTTGAGTAATACATCCTCGAAGGATTGCCATAAAAATAAATACCAGGTTTCTGTTATACTCATTCAATATCTCAGAAGAGAGAAGAGACTCCTAACAGTACTAATTCTGGTGTTATTGTTATTACAGATCCAAGTTCTACAGTGAGAAAAGATTGAATTTCATGTAGCAAAGATGTTAAAAGTGGACAACTAAAAAACATATGAACTGCGTCAGCAGCAAATAACCCACATCTACCGCATGCAGCGCCAGTTGTTGATCCCCATTTGGAGATTTTTGCAGGGGTATAATATAGATCAAAAATGACCACGAAATGCTGAGCACGCATTCTACCCGTCAACAACACAGAATTAGCAAGCAAAATAGATGTCTGAATCGAATTGCTATCGCAGTTCATCTTCTCCGCCCATCCCTGTTGGACATCCAACATATCATCAGAGCAAGAAGATAATAAAAAATTATAGTATACGCCTATCCTATTTTTAGTATATAAAGCGTCGATAATAGGGATTTCGACAAGTCCAGAGCGATCCAAAAAGATCATATTATTAAGAAAGCTATGGATCTGAAGATACTTAAAATAATCCACATTTGTAAGATTAAACTTAGATTGAAGTTCCACAAATGTTATAATACGGTTATTATACCATAAATCGCCTAAAGAATGAATGCCACTATTCCCCCATCTCGTCATTGTATAGTCTCTAAAGATAGGAGGAAAAATATGTGTTGACGTCAAAGGGGTATATCTACAAATGTTGTGAAACCCTACATGGCGGCGGATTAACCTCCAAACAAAAAAAGCGGCTTTCAATATCTTAAATATTGTTTTTTTTATAGTAACTAGGTTCTATATTAGTTAACAAACATCCACGCACCTCAACTCCCAGAGCAAATTGAAGGAGCATGGGATTCTTGTATTTGCGCATTCGCGCCAATTATCAAAGGAGAAATAAACTGTAAAACAGATGCTAAATAATAAAATAAGAAGTATGGTGTACTCCACCCCCCCCTATCCTTAGGAAGAATCATCTTCTTATACGCTCTGCGTTGACGTTTATAACCCCACAAGAATCTGGCCGCCATTCTCTCAAGTTCTTTAAAAAAAATAAGAGGAAATTCTAAAGGGACTGAACGAAATAAGTATAAGAATTTGGGGAGAATTAACATTTTCAGCACATTATTCCTCCCATATAAAGACAAGTGCAAATGATTAATGCGCTCCAGCATAGAATTAGCCTTTTTTAGAATTAGTTTATAATTAAGTTCCAGAATAGCAGAAACTGGGGTAGTAATCTGAATACCCAAATATGTGGCCACCGTGACAATATTGAGATGAGCCGGAAGACGAGCCAGAGAGATCTGGCCCACTAAAAGAATTTGTGTTTTAGCCATATTGAGTTTATACCCAGAAAATAAACCAAACTTAATTGCCAACGCTTCCACCTTTGGGATAGCTTTGACAATATCTGTTGTGATCACAACCACGTCATCGGCATAGGCTAGTGCTCTATAATTCACTCCCGCGACCGAAACTGGGGAAATATCCTCCGTTTGATTCAGTTCATTAAGAAAAAGATCAATATAGATAGCGAAAAGTAATGGTGAAGCTAGACAGCCCTGTCTAGTCCCCCGACTGATAGAGAACAAGGCAGATGAATTTGTCCCAATTCTAACACAAGACAAAGGGGATTTATACAGGGCTTTCAAAGCTGAGATCATAATAGGTCCAAACCCCTTCAAAGAAAGCATATCCCAGAGATAGGATCACGCCACCCTGTCGAATGCTTTTTCAGCATCCAACAGGGTGATTGCCATAGATGTTTTAGTACCCTGAGCCCAATCCATGAGGGCAATAACCCTGCGGACATGGTCCGTAGTGTCCCACCCGGGTATAAACCCATGCTGCCACCTAGAGACTATAGTAGCAATTATCCCTGATATTCTTGAGGCTAATATTTTAGAAAAGACTTTACTGTCTGCATTAGTTAGCGATATTGGCCTGTATGAGGCCGGGTTGGTGGCAGGTTTATCTTTTTTCAAGAAAGCCATTATTGTTGATTGTCTCCAAGAAACAGGCGCTGTTCCTTTCTGTGCTTCTAAAAAAGTGGACAGCATGTCTTGTTTCAATAAGTTCCAAAACAGCCTATAGAACTCCAGAGGGATGCCATCAGGTCCCATAGCTTTGCCTGAGGCAAGTGAAAATAAAGCCAGCTCAATTTCATCCCATGTAATTTCAGTGTCCAGAGCCTGAACTTGAGTGGTAGTTAATTTTGTAATATTATCCAATGAGGAAAAATTCAAGAAAAGCTCATTAGAATATGAAAGAGCATCTTGCTCGTAGAGCTTTGAATAAAACTGTCGGAATACCTCAAGGATTTCATCGGGATTATTATGAGTCAGCCCATTAGCATCCTCAATTGCAGTGACAACATTGATGGTCTCTTTTTGTCTTATTGTTTTTGCCAGAATCCTACCAGAGTTTTCCCCCATTTCATAAATCTGTGATCTAAATATTGCCGTCTGCTCAGCCACTTTAGTTGCTAACACCTCATACAGTCTAGCTTTATGTATATCTAGAATGGTTTTAATGTAGTCTTTGTCTTGTGATAAACGAATAGAAATGATTAGTTTAGCCTCCCATTCCTGGATCGCTTTATAATAACAATCAAGCTTATTCCGGATATTCTTTTGCTTTCTAATCGAATACGACAAGGTCTCCCCGCGTACCCCTGCTTTAAAAGCATCCGAGACATTTTGGGTTGAAGAACTCCCTCTGTTAAGCTAAAAAAATTCACTAATCCATTTCCCCATAGATTCTATATATGCTGAATCCGACAGTAGCTTCCGGTCGAAAGACCAAGTTCTCACCGGGGGTGTATCTGGTCTGTCAATTTTAACCTCCATCAGAACCGGGTTATGGTCGTAAATTATTCGTGGAAAAATTTGAAAGCCAGTGTTATGATTAAGTCCTAAAGTAACAAAGAAATAATCGAGTCGACAGAGTTTCTGATGTGGTGCAGAAAAGAATGTATACCCCGGTGACAAGGGATTTTTATCAAACCTGACATCAAACAGACCAAAATCCAACACTAGAGCTCTTAATGCCTTAAATGTCTTTTTTTTCAAGCCTGAATATATTGAAGTGCCCCGTATGTCCAAACCAGCTTCCATATGAATATTTAAATCCCCGCAAAAAATTAGAGGGGATGGCCAGGTGGCTAATTCTAGATTTAAAAAATTTAGTATGTCAGGATCATCTGTATTGGGGGCGTATATTGAGCATATAGTCCATAGTTTATTATCAAAGCAGATTTCAATAATCATCCATCTGCCATACTCATCTACTTTGGATCGTTTCAGACTGGCCAGTCCTTTCCTCATAAGAATAGCAACACCTCTAGTGGTAGTACCTTGATGGGTACAGCCCAATAGCTGCATACCCAAATCATTAAGTAAATGTCTATCATTCCAAACCAGGTGCGTTTCCTGAAGACACAATAGGTCAAGGTTCATATTGTGTATCAATTGAGCGCAAACCCCCCTTTTTCCCCTATTATTTAGACCACGGATATTCCAAGAGCAAATCCTCAATATACCCATCTTGTTAAAATTAATCCTAGCGTACTACCTCTACATGAATCTAAATTAGCACAAATCTCCCAAGAGAAAAAAAAAAAACCCCAAGAAAACAAAACCCAGAAAGAATACCCTTTTATTTTAGAACTCCGATTGATTATAACATCAGACTGTGTGTATATCTGCAAGAAGATATAGCTAATGAGATTCATGATCATCTTATAGCATATGTCTTTCTCTGACCATTCTTTTGTAATCAAGCTTGCCCCCTCCGCACCCCGAACCCACCAACTCGCACAGCTACCCACCCCCTCCCCTGTCCCTGTCCCTACCCTGACCCCTGCCCATAGTGGGCCAAGGGACTGAAAAGTCCCTACCATGTGATGTTGTGAGAAATATCCTGTGCCTCGTGGCTCGCTCTACAGCGTATAATATGTCAAGCATAATAAATAAAAAAGCCAACCAAATAAAATTCACTACAGGTTAGTTTAAATGAAGTCAAATAGACCACGAGAACAGTGAAAACTAATGTCTTGGCAGCATAGAAAAAAAAAAAGCAGGGGATATACTCATAATGTGGCTAACAACTCCTTAGCTGCCCCTTCAGATATAAGAAAATACGTTCTTGATTTATGAATTACTTTCAGTTTAGAGGGATTGAGGAGGAATGCTTGGGCCCCTTTAGCCTGAAAAGACGGAATCAGCTGGCGAAACTGCCAGCGTTGTTGGACAGTCCCATGACAATAGTCAGGCCGAACAAAAAATTCCAGGCCCTTCCCCCTGCGCTTTCGATCTGGTCTGGCTAAATCGTACAGAGCCAAAAAATTATTCAAGCTGATCAATATGGCTCTTGGCCTAGCAGCATTAGTAGATCTAGTATTCGTTTGAAATGGAAATCTGTGGGCCCTTTGGAGTTCCACGTCCCACTTCCAATGCGATAATTCTGGAAAAGCTTCAACAAAAAGTTCACTAACAAATTGCCTAACATTCCCCCCCTCGCTCCCCTCAGGAATACCCAAGATGTGTAAGTTATTACGCCGTGATCTATTCTCAATGTCAACCAGTTTCCAGTTAATCTCTTCCTTTAAACCCTCCAAGGAGGATAGCTGTGCTTTTTGAGTATTCATCCTGTACTCAATTTCGGAGATCCTCCCTTCAACTTCAACCACCCTTGCAGTGATTTCAGAACATGATCTGGCCACTCGTCTTAGATTATTTTGCAGCTTCCGTACAGCCCCTTGTGTTCGTAGATTCTCAGTTCTCGTTTCTTCACGATGTTGGAGCATGAGCTGGTAAAGTGTGCTCAGCGTAACCACAGGAGCCTGAGAGTCGTCTGTATTGCTTGAGCTCTTGATAGTGGGAGAGCCAACATTAGTTCCTTGTATCGATAAGACGGTGTTTTCGTCTGTCTCCCATTCTGGACTAGCCGGAAGCCCCTCCACCTCAATCTCCTCATCCTCTGCATCAGGAGAACTCCTGTGGTCCTGTGAACTACTCAAGCTGTTAACACTGACTGCATCATCCGTCACTCCATAATGATCTATGTCCCCTTCAAGGCTCTCAGATTCCAAAGCATTAGACAAATCCGACATAGAATAAAAATTCCCTGCAGAGTCAACTGTTTCAGAATCAGTATCTCCCGCCGGTACCAAAACCTCCTGTATATTATCTCCGACAGGAATCACGGCTGCAGAGGAATCAGTCTGAAACAAACTTGCATTGTCGATAGTCTTGACTGCACGATCCGCAGTATCTATCGGAATATCCTTACTTTGACTCTTCTTCTTCTTTTTAAACATTCCTGGTATTTTTAATGTTGTGCCTGGACTACCTGTCCCAAAATCCACCTGAGCAGCCAGTGAAAAATTAGATGGAGTAGAAACGGGAGATGCATTGGAAGATACTTCTGCTCCCAGATCGGTTAGTAAAGGTTGAGGATCTTGACTGGATCCGCTGCCAACAGAGGAACTGACGGTGGGAGCATTCTGAATAAGAACTGAAGCGGCAGCCGTAACCGCTCTAGTTTTAGGCTTCTGAGTCTTAGAGTTTATGGCAGGAGTCGGATTTTTAGGTGCCATATTGAAGAAACGTCCTTTTTCCTGATGACACAGCAGGAAAAGCTGCGCCCGTCTCCGATCCAAGAAGCAGGAAGCCTAGTCAGTTTCAGGACTCCAGCATTGCCGCGCAGCAACGGCCGAAGAACGCCAGATCCGTTGAAGTGAGCGGCGAAAGCAGCAACAGAGATCCGACCGCATCAAAACAGCCAGTACTAACTCATCGACGGCGTTTCCTCAGACATACGGATTCCGCTTTGCCGATTTAGCCAGTTTAGCCACGCTACACCCCAATTCTTCAAGGTAAGCGCTAGAATCTTCACATTGAGCGAGCACAACGAGAGCACCTCAGCACTCCTCACTCGAACAGAATAACAATAGAACATAATGTATGAATACAGCTAAAGTGCAAAAAATGTCATAAGCGAGGGGAAGGAATAAAGAAAGAAGGGAAGGAGACAGAAGGGAGAGGGAAAGAAAATATCAATTAATAGAGCAAAACATATGCATTAAGAATGTAATCATTGGTATACAAAAGTATACAAAAAGTATATACAGATACACAAAATATACAGAAACTCCTCCAATAAAGATGCATAAAATAAACATAAGACAAGTTATATGAATATATATATGAAACCATCAGGAATATTTTCATGGAGGTTTGGGAACTTCTTCTGTACAAGGGATATGTAAAGGTAGGGATTGAGCAGATACGTTTAAAAAATTTGTGATGGGTAACCATAGTAAGTCGCGCTTAATAGCAAGTGTAATGGCCCTGTCTAATCTGTGATGATAACAAACCCCATACCACCAAGCTTGAAAAGAAACACTTGAAGTATCCTTCCAAGATTTAGTGATTTGCTGAAACGCTACGGCTATAAGTAAATCAATAATGGATGTGCTAGTAATGGAAGAAGACCATATGTCTGAGAGACTTCCTAAGAAAATATGTGAAAAAGTAAAGGGGAAATGGGTGGAAATTTTTTTATTAATCTATTTCTACACATTGGTCCAAAACGTGTAAATCACCGGGCATGTAAATAACATATGTTTAAGATCTGCCAGTGAAGCTGAGCTAGACCAGCAAGTGGAGGGAATGGAGGGATCAATTATATGCAGTTTGGCAGGAGTGATCAAAAGTCTATTATATATAAAAAATAACGTTTGAGTTGTATTTGCTGCTCTAGATGATTTCCTTATCTTGGTCCAATTTTTTTGCCACATTAAAACAGAAAATGATTCCTCTAAATCTGATTCCCAGTCTTTTTCTATTTTAGATTTATCTCGAGTGCTAGAGGTATCTCTTAACTTTTTATAGATTTGGGAAGCGGAGGAAGAAGCAAGTAAATAAGGGAGAGGAAGAGGAGAAGAGTTGATATGAGTGATGGAATCAGAAAGGGCATCATAACTATTTTGTGCAACCGTACTCAATAGTCTATATTAGGATTCAAAGGATACTGGTAAAGAAAAGCGGGATTGAAGTATAGAGAAGGAGATACAAGTACCTTCATGAAAAAGTTGGTGAGTCCAATTAAGACCGAGATCTTTCCAGTCCTTCCAAAAAAGCATCTTGTTTCTAATTTTAATAAGGGGATTATACCAAATGGGGGATTGCAAGAAACGTGAGCGATCATCTAAACCCTCCAGGAAAAGAGGAGAAAATACTTTCCGAGAGTTTTTAAGAATGGGGAGAGAGAATTTCTTGGGAATATGGGACAATGATACAAATTCTTCAAAAGTGAAAGGGTGAAAGAAGGAAGATTCAACTTCTACCCACAAATGCGGAGAAGTGGTATCAGACACATGTTCAGATAGTAAGGAAAGAGAATGTTTAAGAAAAAATGAAGTATGATAAGAGGCAAAATCCGGAAAATTAACTCCACCCAACTGCTTAGGACATTTAAGTTTTGCAAATGACATCCTAGCTTTCTTATGTTGCCATAAAAATTTTGATAATGTAGAGTATATATTTTTATAGCAGGATTTAGGGACATTAACTGGAAGATTAGAGAGATAAAACAAAATTATTGGAACTAACATAATTTTACTAGAGTCTAATCTACCCCACCAGGATAAAAACAAGGGGTGCCACCGAGTTGTAGAGTCATTTAGAGTTGTTTGTAGGTTTTTAATATTTAGTGTTACAGTGTCTTTAATAGAGGATTTAAACCACAAACTTAAGTATTTGATCTTAATCGGACTCCAATGAAAAGAAGAGGCCAAAAAATCTGCATGGAAACAAAATTTATTCAGAGGGAGAATTTCACATTTATCCACATTAAGTTTGTAACCTGATACCGTCGCAAAATCAGAGACTTCAGATAAAAAGGATGGAATAGAGGATTGGGGGTTAGAAATGAATAAAAGAATATCGTCTGCATAGGCAGAAAGTTTCAAATGCTTATCCCCATAAGGGAAACCGGTAATATCCTTATTCATTCGAATTCTTGTCAAGAAAGGTTCTAACGCCAAAATAAAAAGAAGAGGAGAAAGAGGACATCCTTGCCTGACACCTCTGAAGAGGGGAAACGAAGAAGAAACAAGGCCGTTAGCTAAGATAAAAGATCTAGGAAAGGAATACAATAAAGAGATATAAGAAAGAAATTTCGGGCCAAAACCAAACCAAACAAGAACTGCGTATATAAATTGCCAATTAACCCTGTCAAATGCTTTTTCGGCGTCTAATGCAACAGCAGCTAAAGAATGCTGGTAGGAATGGGACTTACTAAGTACATTGAAAAAGAGTCGGGTGTTGTCAGAAAGGTGACGACCCTTAATGAAACCGCATTGTTCTTTACCAATTAATTTAGGTAAAATTTTGTCGAGACGAAGCGCAAGAATTTTTGCAAATATTTTGTAATCCAGGTTGATTAAAGAAATAGGCCTATAATTTTTACATAAAGTATGATCCTTATTATCTTTAGGAAGGAGGCAGATTAAGGCCTCCTGAAAAGAGCCATCAGATTTTTTGGACGATATAAAAAATGAAAATAGTTGGTGAAGTTTAGGAACAAGCAAATTGGAAAAATGTAAATAGAATTCTATCGTGAAGCCATCTGGCCCAGGAGCTTTGCCTTTTTTAAGCACCTGAATGGATTCCAGAATATCTTTAGGGCCTATATCTGCTTCTAAGGGGGCAAAATCAATGTCAGTTAACAGGGGAGGAGACTCCGGAGTATAAAGATTTTGATAAAAGTTAGTGAATTCCATCAGAATATCTTCATCCTTATGAAGTGTGATATTGGATGAGGAGACAATAGACTCGATTTTTGTGCGCTCTCTTTTAACTTTAAGATACTTGGCCAGAAGATTGCCTGCCTTATTTTGTGCGCTGTAATACTTGGCACTAGATTTAAGTAAAAATAAATTTTCAGATTCCGTGGAGAGTTTATTAAAAGAGAATTTGGCCTTGAGAAGTTTATCTAAGTCAGATTGAGATTTAGTTAAGTAATAAGAATGTTCCAATTGTTTAATTTGCGTGTTAATCAACTGCAAGGAATGAGAGGCGGCGCGCCTTTTATGGGAGACAAATGAAATAATGAAATCTCTAGAAGCAGCTTTAAAAGTGTCCCATAACACCTGGGGAAATATCAGAGGAGACTCATTTTCTGTAAAAAATAGGGATGAAAACTTAAGGAAGGCTGGGGTAAATTTGGGATCCAATAGGAGAGAATTATTAAACCTCCATCTCCTAGTACCTTTTATGGGGGGGAGTAAATCTAGGCGCAAGGAAACTGGAGCATGATCAGAGATTAAAATAGAGCCTATTTCAGAATGGGTAATATGTTGGGTCAAGGCTTTAGAAATAAAAATGTAGTCAATCCGGGACTGGGAAGAATGAGCCGGTGAGTAATATGTGTATTCTCGAAGTGTAGGATGGCAGAGTCTCCAGGAGTCAACAAGAGAACGTTGGGATATAGTGGAGGTAAATTGAGTGTGCATGGGAGAAGGCGAGAAATGGGAGTTGGACCTTCAATCTAAAATAGGATCCATAATCGTGTTGCAATCACCCCCTAAAATGAGATAATCATCAGAAGATTGCATCAATGAAGCGAGCATCTGGGGCCAAAATAATTTATCTTGTATAGTGGGAGCATACAAATTAAAAATAGTTAAAGGGATTTTATCTATCAATAAAGATACAGTAACCCACCTACCATCAGAGTCGTTGGCTTGGTTTATAACTTTGATATTTAACCGCTTATGACAGAGAATAGCAACACCATTACGTTTCCCTGAACCAGGAGACGCAAAAACATGACCTACCCAATTACGGCATAATTTGGTAACTTCAACCTCTTTTATATGAATTTCTTGTAATAACACAATATCCCTTTTTAAGTTTGCTAAATGAGATAAAACACGTTGCCGCGTAATGGGAGAACCCAAACCTTTAACATTCCAAGTAAGTATATTCAACGACATCCAAAAATATAACTTATATCAAAAAAGTTTTGTGAGAGTCTATTATGTACAAGAGTAACAAAAAGTAAAACATCATATAATAATTTGAGAGAATGACAATGCAACTAGAGGAGTATTGATAGAATAAGGTAAAGAAATGTGAAATAAGAAAGAGTCTTGAAATACAGAGATTGTAAGTAGAAAGGTATGAAGTGAAAAAAGTGAGAATTAGAAATAAGCAAGAAGAGAAATACCAGAGGTAGAAAAGAGGCCAGAAAGAGAAGCAAAAAATGTAAATAATAAAAGGGAAAAGTAAGAAGAAACGCGTACTACAAAAAACAAAGGGACAAAACGAAAGAAACATTTGATGAAAAAATATGATAACAAAAAGACATACCACAAGAAAGGATAAAGAACGGGGTTGGTGAAGCCACATAAGGGAGATAAGACACTGAACGGGAGATTCCAGGACGAGACGAAAAGGAAGACACATCCGCTAGGCAAGCTGAGGAGAACAAGGAACGACGAGGGACCACAAGACCGTTACCTGATGAAGGGAAGAAAAAGGAACAAATTAATCCAACATAATGCTACATAATACATTAGGAAATAAATTAAACATCACTAAGGGCGAAGCAAACAGATACTACTGAAATAAATAAGTCTATCATGATTGAGGCACTTCCATGGACTCTGCTCTGCAGCTGTTCAGAAATTGCTGGAGAAGCGCTGGATCTTCATAACTGGTTGTTTTATTATTATAAGTCACTTTGAAGAGACAGGGATGGAATAAACCGTAGCGCGCGTTTATGCTGTGTAACGCAGGCCTCATCTCCAAGAACTTTTTCCGACGTTCAGCAGTCATCTTGGCATAATCCTGAGCAAAGAAAAGATTAGAACCATTCCAAGCAATTTTCCCTCGTTGCTTGGCAGCCTGAAGGACTCTGAGTAAGTCCGTATATTCTAAAAAATACAAAATAACTCCTCTCGGATTAGTAGATGATGATGGAGAAGAACGGGCTAACTGACCTAAACGATGCACCCTTTGGATATTCAATGAAGGAGTTTCAGGAAGACCCAGAAGAGTTGGCAAAAAAGACTGTAAAAAAGAAATTGGATTAGAACCTTCAAGTCCTTCAACTAATCCGTAAATGCGCAGGTTATTGCGCCTGTTGCGGTTTTCTAAATTTTCAATCTGCTGTTTAAGTTGAACAATCTCCTTAGAAATAAGAGGAACCTGAGCTGTAAGTCCTTGAACAGAATCAACACGCATTTCTAGGTCTCCAACTCTCTTTTCAGTGAGAGACCAATTGGCTTCCAGATTCTGAAGTCGGCCGTTAGTTTCCTCCATATGTGGTTTGAGAGCACGAATTTCGTCAAGAAGGAGCTCCATAGATAACAGGGATGATGAATTGGTGGGAGAAGGTGGGTTAGCTTTCACTCGTTTGCCAGAAGTAGACGGTGACGCAGAAGGTATTTTGGAGCCTTGTTTAGTGCTTAAACGAGGGGTGAGGGAAGTAGTAGACTTGGAGCCAACAGAGTCTTTGATATTATCATCAGTATGATCCTGTAGGACGTCAAAAGGATTGTAAGACCTCTAAACTCGGTTCATTGGAGGGAAGAGCACCACTACAATTGGTGCGAGGCATGGTGATACGTGATAATGTGAGGAGAGACTCTTCGTATACAACGAAGAAAAAAGATTGCAATTATAGAGTCACTCAGAGTCCCCCAAAAGGAAGCAGAGCCAAACTCGGGAAAAAATGAAAAGAAAATTAGAGAACACCAGTCCAGACAAGTATCAGCCCACAAATCCAGGAGCGAAGTAAAAGAAATAGTGTTCAACTACAACCGCAATCACAGTGGAGAAGGCATCAGTGCGAACATCACCAGAGACCAAATAACAAGAGCGCTGCCCAAAAACAAAAGAGGAAAGTTGCAATGACAAAAATGGGCATTCAACTGCTAACCAGCATCGTCTCACAGCCTCAGGCGGGAAGCATAGGAGCGCCGAAAAAACAAAATGGCGGCTGCGACGGTGAGGTAACAAAGAATCATAAAAATATGCTTGCCAGTCTCACCCTATGCGAAAATAGAGGTAGCATTCTGATGAGCCGAAGTTCCGACAGCTAAATCATGCGGTTCCGAAGGTTGTGAAGAGGAATTGTTGTCTGCAGAGGTCGCGCTACCTCACGTCCCGACGGAGCTCCCGGGAACAGCGGCCATCTTCCGAGGCTCCGAAGCCACGCCCCCCCATTTTATAGATTTTTAATATGCAAACAAGGCCCAGTGGGCCGACATATAAATGAAAAAAAGGAAAAGCGAAACATGTGCAAACAAAAGCAAATACCTGTACACTTAGCCCCACCCACCCCAAGCCCACAATGCAATAAGACGATACAGAACACCCACATTAATTTGTGCACTTGTTCTGTACCCGTCTATCTTCCTCTCAGCCCGTGAACATTTGAATCCCATCATCCACCAATTGTCCCAGAGATTCGACAGGCTCCAGCACAATACCAGTGTAACCCTCCCACTCCTGCCAATTCTTGGGGTGTTTATGTGGACAATCCCGTGCCTTATATACTGCCACCTGCTGTCCATGCAGTGATCCATTCCTCTCTTGCAGACTGCAATCGGGGGAGGCCTTCCACACCCTCGCTAAGTCAGCCTCAAAAACACCAACGATAACTTGTAACTATTGCTACCTAATTTGTCAGTGACATGGAGAAGAATTTCTTTTTTGGGTCCATTGGAATCGACCAGGACATGACTCCACTAAGGAAAGACGTCACCCCATACAGTTCCAGCACCGGGACACCCCATACTGTAAGCAAACTGTTTCCGTCTGCCGCTTGACAGCGGAGGCAGGTTGTTGAGGCAATCACCCCCATTCGCCCTCAAATGACGAAATAGTAAGTAAGTAAGTTTTTAAGGTGAATCAGCCTAATCCGGAGCGAAATGTAAACCTCTTGTGGCACACCCAAAGCCTCCATCCAATCCTTTTTTGCTTGGACCCCGATATTGGCCTCCCCCACCCCCTTGAAGGTAAGGAATGTATCTGGCTGGTTGGAAATAAGGGTCTGATATATTTTGCCAATCTTGTGGTCTCATAGATTTCCCATAGTGAGCTTAACCTCCAATGGGTTGAATTCAGGGAGATCAGGTAGGGCCAAAATGTATGAGGCCAGCGCAGTGCAGACTTGAAGATAGTGATGAAATTGACTGCGATGGAGTTGGTACTCTGTCTGTAGGATTTGGAAGAACCTGAGAACCGTACCACACATGACGTCACGCAGGGTGGAGATTCCCATAAGATCCCATATTTGAAAATCTTCTAGTGCAGTCACTTGCGGCAGTAGGCGGCCCTGCCTAAGCAGAGTCAACTCCGTCAGCCTCTCCCACTATCTCATCCGACGAAAAAATTGTCTCCACAAGTTCAAGACTGCCCCCGTCGCCGAAGGGAGAACACCAACATTACCCCAGCCATATAAATAAAAGACAAAGGTGGTGCCTCCCATCGCCCACTTCACAGACGGGATTACCACAGAGGTCATACTACCATTCAGTAATGATCAGCAAGTGTCACACACTGTAATAGCAGTCAATATCTGCTTCAGTGATACCCCTATAGAAGGTTGAGGGAAAGTATTTACTGAGGACTATATGGGGAGCCCCACCCTAAGAGAGGAAGCTGCTAAGAATGGAATTCAGGTTCCGAAACCAGTGATGCGGGATGCCATAATGAAAATTCTGTTGCTGGTAGTGAAACGGGGGCAGCAATACAATTTTATAAACTGCCAACCTACCAGTCAGGCACAGGGGCAAAACAGACTAAACCTTAAAATCCTCCCTCAAGTGAGTCAGGAGAGGCTCCAAGTTACGGAACCATGCCAGTTCTGCATCAGGGGACACAAAGACACCTAAGTACTTGAACCGACCCGAGGCATTCTTCAAACCTGTCGCCCAACCTAAGTTCTGTGGGCAGCCTCCCAACAGTAACACCTTGGATTTCGACACATTAAGGTACAGACCTGAGGTTTTCCAAAAATGCACATGATTTGCAGAATACAAGGTCCCGAGGCCCCAGGGACAGTCAGGAAGAGGGGAATGCCATTGGCATATAAGGCTATTCAGTGGGGGAGTCCCTCCCTCAAATCGAAACCGTATACCTGGGCATCCATCCTCACCAACACTGTCAGAGGATCGATAGCAACAGCGAACAGCAGGGGGGGCAGGGGATAACCCTGCCATGTCCCCTTCTGTATTGGAAAAGGATCTGATCGGGCACCAACCACCAGGACTATCGCTGTTAAGTATGTGTAGAGGAGCAGATATTTCCAACTTACAGAATCAAATGCCTTGTGGATATCAGCAAGGAGACGTGCCGCAGGTTCTTCCAATTGTCAAGTGTTCCGTGCCTGGCCCATTGTAGTTTTCCCTATGTTAGCCGAACTGTGCACGACACAGGCCACATTTGCTTTGCACACATTACTATATAAACATGTTTGCCTTTGTGCCACATTGTACTTTCACACAGAAGCTGCCATTGTTTTCTTATTGCGTTCTTTCCTGTGATTTAGTCCAAACACAGCAGACAAGGTCAAATAACAATGTCCCTTGTTATTTTATTCTGGTCAAGCACTAGCATCTAGACACAGCAAATAAATGCTTATGATCGTGTGTGCCTTGTCATATAGGTATGCAAAGCAATGTAACACACACTTAGAGAGAAGATCATGGCTGTATTTGAGATGTAGAGCGTCAATCTGTGTATGCTAATGTATGGGGTCCGCTGCTAGTCCCAGACATCTTTGCTGTATAATCAGTTTGCTTTAGTAGAAGGGGAGGTGGGTTAGGCTAACCTGTCTTATAATATGACAGGGCTTTTCATAATATATGGTTTACTGACTGCTTATGTTTTTTTTTGCAAGGCAGTTGTTTTATGATTGTGGCATGTTTACTGCATTCCAGAGCACAATAGTTTAAATAAACAGTTTAAACTTTCTTTGTGTCTCTGTCATATCTTATTGTGGATGAGTATGAGTGTGTGAGCAAAAGTGGGTGTCCTGTTACCGTGATCCCTGAGAGGGTCGGGAGTGTAGTGTTCTGGGGTGTCGTTTCACTTGTCTCTCTGGATCTGGGTAGGAGGGCATGTAAGACACTATAGCTAGAAGGACTCGGGTTTATTGTACTAAGGTGGTATGGTGACTCAGTCCCTACCTCTGATGTTCTATGGTCCCAAGCATAATTCAGTTCCTGAGCAGAATTCCTGCAACATGGCGCCACCAACGTTTGGTCAGGCACTTATTTGCAGGACCCCTGAGTATCACTTGGGCTTGTCCATAATCCCCTCACACAGTTCTGCGGAGACATATGTGGTGTTTTGGATCTATCCTCCACAGTTTTTAGGGACCACCTGCTTCTGTTGGGTTTTCAAGCTTGAATATTAAAAGATTTATACCCTCTTTTGTGCTCCCTTTTTGAATCCTTTCCTTTTTGGTTATGGCCGTTGCAATTGTGGCTAATTGCCGCCCAGCAGTTACTCCATGGAGTCCCTAACGCGGAAGATCCTGTAGTTTTTGTGATTGAGGGGGACATTGCATACAGCTGTGAAGTTTATTATTCTCTGGTTACATTCCCAGCTATCAACACTAATGATAACATGTTTCATACTATCATTACAGACCACCAAGTGCTGCTTACTATTTTTAGAAACCCGAAAGCCAAGATGCCACTTCACATTGAGAGGTGGGGGCTGTGACTGCAAGAGTATGACTATGCAATTGTACACAAGCTGGGTAAAGATCAAAACCCTACTGGCACAGTTCGACATCCAAAACGGCTGAGGAGTATATTTTAATTTATTGTCCGGTCCAGCACAGTAGCAGCCCTATCTATTGAACAGAATATTGCTTCTACTAATGCTGATAAGAACTAGCTTATCGTCAAAGACAACATTTAAACTCAATTATGGAAGAAAAATGTTTAACTTTTTGCTGACAAAGTTGAATTTCAAAAATTCCAAAATGTACAAAATGAACTGTCCTTTACCAGGGAAGGTGTTGTATTGAGAGGCTTGAGAATCATCATACCTGAAAGCCTAAGACAGCATATCATTGAACTAGCCCATGAAGGAAATTGTGGCATTGTAGCCACCAAAAGAGTCTTAAGAGACAGAGTGTGGTTCCTACGCCTAGATGAGCGAGTTGAGAGGGAACTAAATGAGTGCCATCTTTGCAACTACCTTTCCGCCAAAGTGATGCAGCATCCATTGACAATGTCAGACCTTCCTGCACATGCTTGGGAAAGAGTTGCAGTTGATTTCTTTGGGCCATCATCTCATAGTAGCTAGTGATGAGTATTCATGATTTCCTTTAGTAGACGAGATATCATCAACAAACCATGACAAGGTCTTCGAGTGGATGGATGTCATCTTTGCAGCATGGGGTATCCATGCTATTCCCAAATCTGACAACGGTTCCCCTTTCAATAGCAAAGAATTAAAGGAGTTTCTGGCCATACTAAATGCCAAGCATCAATGAGCACAACTCTGTGGCCCCAAGCCACTGGTGTTATGGAACACTGGGTATCCTTAAATGGGTAATTCAGTGAGCATCGATGGAGGCAATCTATTTATACCAGGTCCTATGTCAAGCCCTCTGTGCATATTGTTTAACTCCTCACTCCACAACTGGTGAGAGTCCTGCCACTTTGCTATTTGGGAGAGCCATCGCAAACAAACTGACACAGTCGACAGTAGACCTATCCTTAAATACTGACATGGTTCTTGTCACAGATACTTCTCAAAAGTGGCAGATAAAAACAAGTGCTGATCATCGTCGACAAGCTCAGGAAACAGTCTTCGATGAAGGTGACTGGGTCCTGGTCAAGCGGAAACGAAAGCAGGCAACAGGCATTCCATTAGCTCTTGATCCTTTGGGGTTGTGATGTACAAAGGACACATGGTGACGGCGCAGAGTCCTGTAAAGTCCATTACACGGAACTCGTCGCACTTCAAGCACCTAATTCGACCTTCATCAGCTCCTACAATCATGAATGAGGTGTCCCTGTCTGTCAATCCAGATCAAGCTTCAGAACCTGTGCCATCGATGCAGTCAGAATACATCTTAACCATCTCATACCACTCGATACAGCCGACTAGTACAAGCGCCTTAACGACTTATTGAAGAAATATAATGCGACTGTTGTTCGTACTTTTTATTTAACAAAGGAGGAGATGTAGTGTTGTGAGACTATATGCACTAGGACCCTTGGGGTTCTGGGCAGACTCAACAAGGAATTACGTAACTGCTGGGAGGTGTCAAGGTGTTTTAATTAATAGTTATGATATAATGAGAGTGCAGTGTGTGATCATATGCTGAGGAATAAAGAAGTCTATTACAGAGCTCCGTATAAGGAGTATTCTTTTGCATTTGACCGGGTTGGGGAGGACACTACAGGGTGGGTATACACAGTGTAACAGTCACAACTGTAGCAGAAAAAAGATATAAATAAAATGTCAGAATGTGTAAACTTTCTTTCCTTGGTATAGTTTCCTGAGGGTATGAGTTATCTAATGAGAGCAAGGGACTGGCACCAACATTTCTAGAGGCATGTCCCACCCTTTAATTGCCAAAAATATTGCACACACTCTGCAGAATGGGTTAAACCATTATATGATTTGGTCATACCACTATTTTGCACAGTTTACAGCTGGACATTTAAGAAAGAACATTCCTGTAGACCAGGTTTAATAAAGGAAATATGATCATTAGTGTTTTACTTAGCACTTCAGGCTATACATGACTACTCAACAATGTGGGGCAGACTCTGGGGCAGATTTACAAGCCCCTTGTGTCACTTTTGCGTCATTTTTAACATGGGAAAGTGACGTAAGGGAGGCGCAAGGGGCTTGTAAATCTGCCCCTCTGTTTATAACCTAAATGTCCCATTTATGTTCAGTTACAGAGTAGTGGCTTGCTCTAGCAGATAAAATTTTCACAGCAGTATAAATTCCAAACATGAAAGAAAGACTGATTGCAAAGAGTAAAACATTACAGTCCTTTCCTCCTGCCAGAGCTCTCAATGGAAAACGAAGTGCAGGTACTCACTGGACTGAAGTCGATTGAACTGCAGGCTAAGGTTAGGATGGAGGGCGGGACTTAGGCTGTGCCTAAGACCAGGTATAACAGGCAGGCATGAAGAGATTTCTGCCATCTGTAAAGAATTTGTTTTGCTCTTGATTTATAAAATGATATATTTAGTATTATCTTTCAAATTGGACACGTGTAGCTTTGCTCTGCACATATAGTAAATGTAAAACATCTGAATCTTCATAATATGTACAATAATCAATAATGTGGGCAAATTTAGACTGGAACCTGGATAATAATATACAATGACCCTATTCTAATTCTTAGTTTTTGGAATTCCTGCTGCCTCATCTATTTGACATCCAAGGGACTAGTAATGTATGCAGCAATGGCACTTCATATGAAGTACTTTGTTCTCTTGAATTGAATAACTCACTCCCCTAGGATACATTTCAGGAACAAAGTTTAATCAAACAAGGGGTTCATTTAAAATTAACACAATAAATACAGTGACAGTAAAACTTCCCAGCAAAATTAAAGGGGAGCTCAGGGATTGAATAACGTTTGAGCCTTCCCTTTCTCTTTTTAACGAGGTGAAAACAATATCGCTGCAGTTATGGCTCACTTAACCAGGGGCAACATTGGCATGCTCTCACGAGATAATCAGCATTTTGTGTTTCTCACATGAAAGGCTAATGGTTATGCCATTACGCCAAGTCACATAACTGAGGGGTAAAAATCCTTTTGCGGGAGCATGGGAACAGAGCGAAGAACCAAATGTGAGCAACTCTTGTTCACGCCACACATACATTTGCCCTTTTTTTGTAAAATATACCAATACAAACTTGTTTCCAAAATGGATGTGATGGTGTAATTTGCACTAAAAAAAACCACACAATTACCGGATTAGTATTTTGCGTAATACTGCACAATTTTGTGTAATTATTTGGGCATTTTGTGTAATTCGGTACTCTCCTCCATTCATTGGCAACAATTTCGAGCATCATCCAGAATCATTAAACATCTGAAGGGCTTCATCTCCAGTATAAGTAAATCATAAGTATATATATCCAGCGTGCTGTTAGTTATGACACTCTGCCATGTATCCATGCAGTTCCTTGCATTTGTTTGGACGGCCACGTTGCACCATCATTTGCCTGCCGCACGATCCTAAGAACAATTTTGCCTGTTTAAGAGCTATGTATACTGGACAGCCAGCACTCCGTGATATAAGGGCCGCTCTGTGTCTTAATGGGCCAGCACTCTGAGATAATGGCTTATACTGGACCAGCCCTCTTCAATACTGGGAGTGTGCTGCTGTGTGATATTTACCCATCACTATGAGTGCAGATGGGACTGGGCCTGTTTACCAACGCTATGTACTTAGAAGAGGATGTGTATATCATAGAGAGTGTGATAAGTCATCATTGCACTAAATGAAGATGAATGTTCATTCTCAACAGACAAAACCTTTCACAATTTGGATTTGTCAGTGATTTTTAGTAACAAACAATTGTTCAAACCCATATTAGATAGGTCTGGAACCCCTACTTGTCCGTTTACCAAGAGCGCTTGTTGAAAATGTATAGCTCTGGCCTTTTAATGATAGCTGGTGAATATTGATTATTTTAATATTGATGTTACAGAGTGTATCATTTTCTGTTTGTTTGTCTTGTTTAAAAATAAGGTTTCCTTTTACACTGAACACAAGGTTTTTCACAACTCAGTCTTTCCACATTTCAAGAATTGATTGGGTTTTTTCTTTCTTTCATTGTATAAATTCTTAAAGTTAATAATGTGTTTAACCCAAATGCACAAAAAGAAATCTGAGGTAAAGCTCATTCAGTAAAATGTTACTCATACAAAAGTAAAGATGTGTATGAATCACACAACCATCTAATGTTGTATTGTTTTCACACTTTCTAAAAGTGGCATTTTCAAAATGGTTATTTCAAATCCAACTATACAGTCAGTGTGGATTTTAAGCTATTTATTTGGGTCCTTGACGCATGGTTTTAGGTATTCCCAAACTGAAAATATACATTACAAAGTGTTATAATGTAACCCAGTGCTTTTCTATGAAAAACAAGTCGTGCAACAATGAAAATCGACTTTGGAGATTTTTCACTGTAAGGACAATTTAAAACTTAAACACACATGTCCTAACTTAGGGGTTCCTTACCAGTAATAATAGGGAAGGTTTAGGCAGCCGCGGTCTGTGCAGGTAACAGCAGTGGGGTGGTGGGGCAATGTAAGGGGAGATTCCGAGGGACGATGCAGAGGGTAAGTTAAATAAATAATACATTTTCCCTTGGCATCCTCCCTCGGAATCCCCCGTTACATGGCCCCACTGCCCCGCCACTGTTACCTGCTCAGACCGCGGCTGGGTTTAGGCCTGGCCAAGGTTTTTTTTAGCCAGGCCGAATCTGCTGTTGTAAACTATCATGCCACCACCCCCACACTGCCCCAGGGACCGCCACCTCCCCGGGGCTTCATTAAATAAGGGTGGGGGGGCCTCACGGGCCCCTTAAGCCCCAGGGACCGCCACCTCCTGGCTGTAAAAATTAATGAGCCAGGGAGCTGTGTTGCAGAGAGGTGGTCCAAGGCCACACACCCTTTTTACACCACTCTTCAACGCAGCTCTGTGGTGCTTACTGGAGGTACATGGTGGGCTAAGTGGCCCCCAGGGACCCTCAGGACTCAAGGGGACTTAATCCTCCAATTTACAATGCGTCAGGGGAGCGTTTCCACAGTGGTGCAGGGAGGGGGCGGGCCTGATATTACACGTGCGCAAACACACCCCCTGGCGCGTTGTAAATTGGGTGATTGAGTCCCCTTGAATCCTGAGGGTCCTTGGGGGCCAAGTAGCTCACCAGGTACCTCCAGTAAGCACCACAGAGCTGCATTGCAGAGAGGTGGTCCGAGGCCTTGCCCCTTTTTACACCACTCTGGAAATGTGGCTTCTGCTGCACTGCTGGTGGGGCGATGAGGTCCTCTTGTGTCCTAAGGACCTCAGGACACAAGTGGACTTTATCCTCCAAGCAGCAGCGTGCCAGAAGCCGCGTTTGCAGCATGGTGAAAAAAGGGGCGTGGCCGTGGAAAACTTCTCTGCAGCGCAGCACTGTGGTGCTTAATGGAGGTACCTGGTGGGTTAGTTGGCCCCCAGGAACCTCAGGACTCACATGGATGATGTCATCAGTGAAGTCATTTGAGATGTCATCAGTGATGCCATCAGTGATGTCACTGACCATTTAATATGTGACGTCATCAGCAGTGCATTGCGGGGGAGCGAGTTATAGTTAGCTGAACTAACTATAACGGCGGAATTTCTACAAGTGAAATTAACTATAACATCCCGGAAACCTATGGTTTTTTCAGGGAAATAAATAAATAAATAAATAAATATTTATATATATATATATATATATATATATATATATATAGTCCAAAACTCCTCGTACTTCCTTTCGGCGAACAGAGAGAGACGGACCCAAACAGGTAAGGCAGTTGATGTAGTTTATTAACTCCCTTTGCGACGCATTTCGAGCACCCTGTGCCCTTGATCACACGAGAAAGCAAATGTCTGCCAGTGTTTTCAAATGCTAGGTGTCCACCCATTGGTCAATCACATTTTCATAGACATAGAAGAATTTCTCTGAAAAACAACCGGTATCTTTGTTTTGTACCTTGTGAACATACATCGCGTTTCTGGAAACATGTAGAGATGCAAATATAATGCCTATTTTGGTCTGCGTAATGCTTTAAAAATAGAGACATTTGAAAATAACAAGAAAATGCCTATGTGTATATATATATGTTTTTGTAATGACCAGCTAAAACATAAATGATAATAAATATACATCAATAAATATATATGACCTTTCAATAATTGTGCAAAAATTCGCTTTTTGTGCAAATTAGAACATATTAATATACCAGCAAAAAAAGATAATTAATCTATTTTATCTTTTGGGCAGTGTCATTTGTATTAACGTTGTCATAGATAATTATCTGCATAAATGCAATTTACCATTGTCAATATGTCTCTGACTATTCACCTATATTGGACCAAAATATAACATCTCATCTGTTTCCATAATATACAAACTATACCTGAGGTTGCAATTCGGATGTTGTTATTCCTGTCATCCGGATCTCCTATAAAATATGTGGTATCTAAAAGGTGCTTAGTGCTTACTAAAAAAGAGTTTTTTTTATATATTTTCACCAAAAACATACTGTATATACCATACAACCCATGGATTTAAAGAAACCTAATCTAATAGACATCTTAATATTAATAAGAACAACGACAAAAAAAATAATACTAAAAACACCCATCCGAAGTGCTTCTATAATTATCTAGTTAATATATATAAAAATATATATATAAAAATACATTAAAAAAGTAGTCCAGCAAACAAGTCACCAATTATAAACACCAGATAAAAAAACCAGATAAAAAAACCCGATAAAAAATATATAGTCCCTTATTCTGTTGTGACCTAATGTACCCGAAAAGCAGTCATACAATATATTGTTGACATGCAACTACAAAAAAATAGCCAGAAGTTGATTGCTATTTATAAAAAGTTATGCATGTCTTCTGTGGTATTAAGACCATGGGGTACCTTACTATCTAGATCTAAAATGATGCATGTCTCCAACCTTCTTAATAATTTTTCCCTATTGCCCCCTCTCCTTAGTTGTGCAATAGCATTAATCACGTAGTAAGTAAGGCAGCTTAAATCATTATTGTGTATGGCCTTGAAATGTCTGGCAACAGGATATGTACTATCGTTGTTGACAATTGCCCTGAGATGCTGTAAAATCCTGACATGCACCTGTAGCTTAGTACTTCCCACATAACGTAAGCCACAGGTGCACGTCAGGACATAAACAGCATACTCTGTTCTACATCCAAAGCTACCATTGATGGCCACCTTGGTGTCAGAAAAAGGGACTGCATAATGCGTAGTGTTGATGCCAAATTTACAGGCACGACATGAGGAACATTTATGGAAACCCTGCCTTGGTTTAAGCCATGTACCTGATGAGCCTAATTCTGGGCTCATTTTAACCAATTGACTCCTCATAGATTTCGATTTTCTATAAGTTATTACAGGTAATTCAGGCAGCCTGTTTCCTAATACTCCGTCAGTACGGACAATAGGCCAGTTCTTCCTAATAATCGACTTGATCTTTCTTTCTTGTTTGTTATATGTCGTTATTAGGCGAGGACTGTCATCCTCTTTGATTGTGTCACCTAGTGTCTCTTTCGATGAAAGCAATGTTTCCCTTGGCCTTTCTTGTGCTTTTCTTAATGCATTACTGAGTACTCTTTCACTATAACCTCTGATGCGCATTCTATTAAGTGCATCATGTGTGCACCTTTCCAATTCATGTGGTGTGCTACAAATGCCTTTAAGTCTAAGTAGCTCACCGTAGGGTATGCTATCTATTAGGTGTTTTGGGTGTCCACTGCTTGCATGTAATGTGCTATTACCTGCAGTGGTTTTCCTGAATAGCGATGTCTCCAGATTGTTGTTAATAACCATGAGTTGTACATCTAAAAACTCAATTCTTGTACTGCTTATTTTGGAGGTAAAAATTAGATTGCTAGAGTTAATATTTAAAGTTGTTATAAACTCTTGAGCTTCTTCCTCATCACCATCCCAAACAATTAAGACATCGTCTATAAAACACAGCCACTGCCGCACATGATGCACATTGTGGACCCTTTGCAGGACCTGTTCCTCCCACCAGCCAACATGTAAACAGGCATAGCTGGGGGAGAAACAGGATCCCATCGCCACACCTCTAACTTGTTTGAGGGTTTCCTTTCCAAACAAAAATAGTTGTTATTTAAACACCATGAAATCAAGTCTAATATCATCTTGTTGTGCCCATAGTATTCAACAGGTCTCTTATCTAAAAAGAATTTCACAGCATTGAGTCCAGTCACATGATTGATACTTGTATATAATGACTCAATGTCTAAAGTTATTAGAATGAGACCTTCTTCCCACTTAGTGTCATTAATCTTATTCAAAAAATCTACTGTGTCTTTGACGTAACTTGGTAAATTCTTCACAAAGTCCTGCAGATAAAAGTCTACAAATTGAGAGATATGTTCACTGACACTGTTGATAGCAGAAATAATAGGTCTACCCGGTGTTGGCGAGACCATTTTATGCACTGTGGGGATTAGGTACATTACGGGAATAACCGGACATTCAACATGCAAAAAATTAAATTCGGTAGATGACACCAAACCCTCTCGTTTGTATTGTAATAGTCGTTTTTTGAGGTCCTCTTTCGCCTTGTTGTATTCTTTTATGTTGGTCCTCATATAGCATTTTTCGTCATTTAATTGTCTCATTGCTTCCGTGATATACTTTTTTTGGGCCATAGGACGATATTTCCACCTTTGTCTGACTTGTTTATGATTATTTCTTGATTGTCCCCCGCCTTTTTCATTAATTTAGCATACTGTATGTCTCTGTGATTTTTCTTGAAGTGATTTTTCTTTTTTGTGACATGACATAACCGCTTCAAATCCTCTATCACACATTCATGGAAAATATCTATTGCGTCTTTCGGCAGGCATCATGGGTATAAAAGTACTTTTTAATTTGAATGGGCTTTCACCTGCACCTTTTTGTGCGATGTCAATTGCCTGTAGTCTTGATTGAGTACTTACATCAGTTATCTCATTTGGTTGTGAATGGGATCTCTATTGGTGTTGAGTTCATGAAGAATGAGAATAGTCGAGGCATCTGATGCCAATAATGGTTGCACATTGTCTTTGCTGATATTTGGAGTTGTTGTAGCTTGAACTCCGGCTTTGATAGTAAAGAATTTTTTTAGCTTAAGTTTTCTTATAAAGCAAAATATGTCGATGCATGTACTAGCGTAAATATATATATATATATATATTACCTACTGGCGGTCGCCAGTAGGTAGTTATAGTTAGGACCTATTATCCATAGGAAATCCGCAACATTCTATTTAGAATAACTTTGGCGCCGGTTGGCGAATCCTCGCAAAAGTTTCAAGACTCGTGGCCCGCTCCGGTCCGCTCCTATCCTGAAAGTCTCAGGGTGATTCGTAAAGCGGGGCCGAGAAAAAAGGGGGCCCCAAAACATGTTTTCCCCATGCAATTTTCCGTAGGGACCTTTAGTCACAGCTACAGCCCGAACTGCTGAACGGAATTACACCAAATTTGACAGAAAGGTAGACCTTGGTTCGTGCCTTTTGCTTAAATGGTGTAAATCCGTTCAGTAGGTCCAGAGAAAATCAAAATTAAAATCACATATATATCTGGGCGGAGCCTAACCACACATCTCATCAGCACTTCATCCACGAAGTGTTGGCAGCCATCTTGGGACCAATATACATGAGAGCACCTCATTAAAAAGCATTGCATAGAAGGTTTTAAGACTTTAGTTACATTATAAATTATTTGTTGATGGTACCATACTCATTTTAGGAATTGTGGTATGTTCTAAGGTGATTTTACTATGTGAAAAAGCCTTCTGCTGGGATATCATGAATCATGTTTGAGAGAAAACTATTTTCTCATGCTTTTCTCACAGAGGTTTGGAAGGTGATCTATAAGCTAAACAGAGCATATTTTCTGTAAATTCACATGATCTTTCTCAGTCATGTGAAAATGAAGTCTGACACTCTCTGTAAAACATGTACAACAAGGGCAGGGACTGTCAGTTGATTCCTTTGTGTTCTACTGCAGCTTCCCAGAGTTTTCCAAAGAACAACTAGAGCGCTAACAGTCCTACTTATGATAAACGTATGGCACACCTGAAGCCATTTTGATTGGAATAAAGTGGTAAGTCTTAAAATATTTAATTTAAAAAGGAACAAAATGAGGGGGTTCATTTTGCTATAGAAAGTATGATTAGTGCTGCAGAAAGAAAAATTAGGGCACATTTTGAGTGACTTCTCAAATCCTCTTCTATTTCATTAAAAAATTCTGACATAAAGACTGAGACATGCACTTTCAATACCAGCAGTAGACTTCCCTGGTGAGCAGTAGCTTTACTATAGCGATCTAATGAGCAACTAGAGTGCTACCATTCAGAATTTATGGCAAATGTGTGACACATCTGAATGCCTTCTTGATGGAACCAAAGTAAACAATCATTGAAAATGCAATAAGTAGAGGTGTAGAGGTAGAGAGGTAGAGGTAGAGAGTAGTAGAGAGGGAGGTAGAGAGAGGTAGAAAGGTAGAGAGTAGAGGATGGGTAATAGAGAGTAGAGAGTGAGTAGTATAGCGTAGTAGAGAGAGGAGCAGAGAGTGAATAGTAGAGAGTAGTAGAGTGAGTAGTAGAGAGTGAGTAGTAGAGAGTGAGTAGTAGAGAGTAGTAGAGAGTGGGTAATAGAGAGTGAGTAGTAGAGAGTAGTAGAGAGTGAGTAGTAGAGTGAGTAGTAGAAAGTGAGTAGTAGAGAGTGAGTAGTAGAGAGTGAGTAGTCGAGAGTAGTAGAGAGTGACTAGCAGAGAGTGAGTAGTAGAGAGTAGTAGAGTGAGTAGTAGAGAGTGAGTAGTAGAGAGTAGTAGAGAGAGAGTAGTAGAGAGTGAGTAGTAGAGAGTAGTAGAGTGAGTAGTAGAGAGTAGTAGAGAATGAGTAGTAGAGTGAGTAGTAGAGAGTAGTAGAGAGCGAGTAGTAGAGAACAAGTATTAGAGTGTGTAGTAGAGAGTGAGTAGTAGAGAGTAGTAGAGAGTGAGTAGTAGAGAGAGTAGTAGAGAGTGAGTAGTAGAGAGATATTAGAGAGTAGTAGAGTAGTAGAGAGTGAGTAGTAGAGTGAGTAGTAGAGAGTAGTAGAGAATGAGTAGTAGAGAGTGAGTAGTGGAGAGTAGTAGAGAGTGAGTAGTAGATAGAGAGTAGTAGAGAGTGAGTAGTAGAGAGTAGTAGAGTGAGTAGTAGAGAGTGAGTAGTAGGGGAAGAGTAGTAGAGAGTAGTAGAGAGTGAGTAGTAGAATAGTAGAGAGTGAGCGGTAGAGAGTAGTAGAGTGAGTAGTAGAGAGTAGTAGAGAGTGAGTAGTAGAGAGAGTAGTAGAGAGTAGTAGAGTAGTAGAGAGTGAGTAGTAGAGAGTGAGTAGTAGAGAGTAGTAGAGAGCGAGTAGTATAGAGTGAATAGTGGAGAGTGAGTAGTGGAGAGTGAGTAGTAGAAAGTGAGTAGTAGAGAGTAAGTAGTAGAAAGTGAGTAGTAGAGAGTGAGTAGTAGAGAGTGACTAGCAGAGAGTGAGTAGTAGAGAGTAGTAGAGTGAGTAGTAGAGAGTGAGTAGTAGAGAGTAGTAGAGAGAGAGTAGTAGAGAGTGAGTAGTAGAGAGTAGTAGTGAGTAGTAGAGAGGGAGTAGTAGAGTATTAGAGAGTGAGTGGTAGAGAGTAGTAGAGAGTAGTAGTAGAGTGAGTAGAAGAGAGTAGTAGAGAGGGAATAGTAGAGAGTGAGTAGTAGAGAGTAGTAGTAGAGAGTAGTAGAGAGTAGTAGAGAGTGAGTGGTAGAGAGTGAGTAGTAGAAAGTAGAAGCGAGTGAGTAGTTTAATTTAAAAAGGAACACAATGAGGGGGGTTCATTTTGCCATCGACATTATGATTAGTGCTGACAAAGTAAAAATTAAGGCACATTTTGAGTGACTTTTCAAATCCTCTTCTATTTCATTAAATAATTCTGACATGCAGACTGAAACATGCACTTTGAATACCAGCAGCAGACTTCCCTGGTGAGCAGTATCTTTACTACAGTGATCTAATGAGCAACTAGAGTGCTACCATTCAGAATTTATGGCACATGTGTGACACATCTGAATGCCTTCTTGATGGAACCAAAGTAAACAATCATTGAAAATGCAGTAGGTAGAGGTGTAGAGGTGTAGAGGTAGAGAGGTAAGTGTAAAGAGGTAGAGGTAGAGAGTAGTAGAGAGTGAGTAGTAGATAGAGAGTAGTAGAGAGTGAGTAGTAGAATAGTAGAGAGTGAGTGGTAGAGAGTAGTAGAGTGATAGTAGAGAGTAGTAGAGAGTGAGTAGTAGAGAGAGTAGTAGAGAGTAGTAGAGTAGTAGAGAGTGAGTAGTAGAGAGTAGTAGAGAGCGAGTAGTATAGAGTGTATAGTGGAGAGTGAGTAGTGGAGAGTGAGTAGTAGGAAGTGAGTAGTAGAGAGTGAGTAGTAGAAAGTGAGTAGTAGAGAGTGAGTAGTAGAGAGTGAGTAGTAGAGAGTAGTAGTGAGTAGTAGAGAGGGAGCAGTAGAAAGAGAGTAGTAGAGAGGGAGTAGTGGAGTATTAGAGAGTGAGTGGTAGAGAGTAGTAGTAGAGAGAATATTAGAGGGTAGCAGAGTAGTAGAGAGTGAGTAGTAGAGTGAGTAGTAGAGAGTAGTAGAGAGTGAGTAGTGGAGAGTGAGTAGTAGACAGTGAGTAGTAGAGTGAGTAGTAGAGAGTAGTAGATAGTGAGTAGTAGATAGAGAGTAGTAGAGAGTGAGTAGTAGAGAGTAGTAGAGTGAGTAGTAGAGAGTGAGTAGTAGGGAGAGAGTAGTAGAGAGTGAGTAGTAGAATAGTAGAGAGTGAGTGGTAGAGAGTAGTAGAGTGAGTAGTAGAGAGTAGTAGAGAGTGAGTAGTAGAGAGAGTAGTAGAGAGTAGTAGAGTAGTAGAGAGTGAGTTGTAGAGAGTGAGTGCTAGAGAGAGTAGTAGAGAGTAGTAGAGAGTGGGTAGTAGAGAGTGAGTAGTAGAGAGTAGTAGAGAGCGAGTAGTATAGAGTGAGTAGTGGAGAGTGAGTAGTGGAGAGTGAGTAGTAGAAAGTAGTAGAAAGTGAGTAGTAGAGAGTGAGTAGTAGAGTGAGTAGAAGAGAGTAGTAGAGAGTGAATAGTAGAGAGTGAGTAGTAGAGAGTAGTAGTAGAGAGTAGTAGAGAGTAGTAGAGAGTGAGTGGTAGAGAGTGAGTAGTAGAGAGTAGAAGCGAGTGAGTAGTTTAATTTAAAAAGGAACACAATGAGGGGGGTTCATTTTGCCATCGACATTATGATTAGTGCTGACAAAATAAAAATTAGGGCACATTTTGAGTGACTTCTCAAATCCTCTTCTATTTCATTAAATATCTCTGACATGCAGACTGAAACATGCACTTTGAATACCAGCAGCAGACTTCCCTGGTGAGCAGTATCTTTACTACAGTGATCTAATGAGCAACTAGAGTGCTACCATTCAGAATTTATGGCACATGTGTGACACATCTGAATGCCTTCTTGATGGAACCAAAGTAAACAATCATTGAACATGCAATAGGTAGAGGTGTAGAGGTGTAGAGGTGTAGAGGTAGAGAGGTAAGTGTAAAGAGGTAGAGGTAGAGAGTAGTAGAGAGGGAGGTATAGAGAGGTAGACAGGTAGAGAGTAGAGGATGAGTAATAGAGAGTAGAGAGTGAATAGTAGAGAGTAGTAGAGAGAGGAGCAGAGAGTGAATAGTAGAGAGTAGTAGAGTGAGTAGTAGAGAGTGAGTAGTAGAGCGTGAGTAGTAGAGAGTAGTAGAGAGTTAGTAGTAGAGAGTGGGTAATAGAGAGTGAGTAGTAGAGGGTAGTAGAGAGTAGTAGAGAGTGAGTAGTAGAGAGTGAGTAGTAGAGAGTACATAGTAGAGAGTAGTAGAGAGTGATTAGCAGAGAGAGAGTAGTAGAGAGTAGTAGAGAGTGAGTAGTAGAGTGAGTAGTAGAGAGTAGTAGAGAGTGAGTAGTAGAGAGTGAGTAGTAGAGAGTGAGTAGTAGAGAGTAGTAGAGAGTAAGTAGCAGAGAGTGAGTAGTAGAGAGTTGTAGAGTGAGTAGTAAAGAGTGAGTAGTAGAGAGTAGTAGAGAGAGAGTAGTAGAGAGTGAGTAGTAGAGAGTAGTAGAGAGTGAGTAGCAGAAAGTGAGTAGTAGAGATTTGTAGAGTGAGTAGTAGAGAGTGAGTAGTAGACAGTAGTAGAGAGAGAGTAGTAGAGAGTGAGTAGTAGAGAGTAGTAGAGAGTGAGTAGTAGAGAGTAGTAGAGAGTGAGTAGTAGAGTGAGGAGTATGGAGTAGTAGAGAATGAGTAGTAGAGAGAGTAGTAGAGAGTAGTAGAGAGCAAGTAGTAGAGAGCAAGTAGTAGAGAGTGTATAGTAGAGAGTGAGTAGTAGAGAGTAGTAGAGAGTGAGTAGTAGAGAGTGGGTAATAGAGAGTGAGTAGTAGAGAGTAGTAGAGAGTAGTAGAGAGTGAGTTGTAGAGAGTGAGTAGTAGAGAGTACATAGTAGAGAGTAGTAGAGAGTGGTTAGCAGAGAGAGAGTAGTAGAGAGTAGTAGAGAGTGAGTAGTAGAGTGAGTAGTAGAGAGTAGTAGAGAGTGAGTAGTAGAGAGTGAGTAGTAGAGAGTGAGTAGTAGAGAGTAGTAGAGAGTGAGTAGCAGAGAGTGAGTAGTAGAGAGTTGTAGAGTGAGTAGTAGAGAGTGAGTAGTAGAGAGTAGTAGAGAGAGAGTAGTAGAGAGTGAGTAGTAGAGAGTAGTAGAGAGTGAGTAGCAGAAAGTGAGTAGTAAAGAGTTGTAGAGTGAGTAGTAGAGAGTGAGTAGTAGACAGTAGTAGAGAGAGAGTAGTAGAGTGAGAAGTAGAGAGTAGTAGAGAGTGAGTAGTAGAGAGTAGTAGAGAGTGAGTAGTAGAGTGAGGAGTATGGAGTAGTAGAGAATGAGTAGTAGAGTGAGTAGTAGAGAGTAGTAGAGAGCAAGTAGTAGAGAGCAAGTAGTAGAGAGTGTGTAGTAGAGAGTGAGTAGTAGAGAGTAGTAGAGAGTGAGTAGTAGAGAAAGTAGTAGAGAGTGAGTAGTAGAGAGAATATTAGAGAGTAGTAGAGTAGTAGAGGGTGAGTAGTAGAGTGAGTAGTAGAGAGTAGTAGAGAGCGAGCAGTAGAGAGTGAGTAGTGGAGAGTGAGTAGTAGACAGTGAGTAGTAGAGTGAGTAGTAGAGAGTAGTAGAGAGTGAGTAGTAGATAGAGAGTAGTAGAGAGTGAGTGGTAGAGAGTAGTAGAATGAGTAGTAGATTATGAGTAGTAGGGAGAGAGTAGTAGAGCATAGTAGAGTGTGAGTAGTAGAATAGTAGAGAGTGAGTGGTAGAGAGTAGCAGAGTGAGTAGTAGAGAGTAGTAGAGAGTGAGTAGTAGAGAGAGTAGTAGAGAGTAGTAGAGTAGTAGAGAGTGAGTTGTAAAGAGTGAGTAGTAGAGAGAGTAGTAGAGAGTAGTGGAGGTAAAAATGAGATTGCTAGAGTTAATATTTAAAGTTGTTATAAACTCTTGAGCTTCTTCCTCATCACCATCCCAAACAATAAAGACATCGTCTATAAAACGCAGCCACTGCCGCACATGATGCACATTGTGGACCCTTTGCAGGACCTGTTCCTCCCACCAGCCAACATGTAAACAGGCATAGCTGGGGGAGAAACAGGATCCCATCGCCACACCTCTAACTTGTTTGAGGGTTTCCTTTCCAAACAAAAAATAGTTGTTATTTAAACACCATGAAATCAAGTCTAATATCATCTTGTTGTGCCCATAGTATTCAACAGGTCTCTTATCTAAAAAGAATTTCACAGCATTGAGTCCAGTCACATGATTGATACTTGTATATAATGACTCAATGTCTAAAGTTATTAGAATGAGACCTTCTTCCCACTTAGTGTCATTAATCTTATTCAAAAAATCTCCTGTGTCTTTGACGTAACTTGGTAAATTCTTCACAAAGTCCTGCAGATAAAAGTCTACAAATTGAGAGATATGTTCACTGACACTGTTGATAGCAGAAATAATAGGTCTACCCGGTGTTGGCGAGACCATTTTATGCACTTTGGGGATTAGGTACATTACGGGAATAACCGGACATTCAACATGCAAAAAATTAAATTCGGTAGATGACACCAAACCCTCTCGTTTGTATTGTAATAGTCGTTTTTTGAGGTCCTCTTTCGCCTTGTTGTATTCTTTTATGTTGGTCCTCATATAGCATTTTTCGTCATTTAATTGTCTCATTGCTTCCGTGATATACTCTTTTTTGGGCCATAGGACGATATTTCCACCTTTGTCTGACTTGTTTATGATTATTTCTTGATTGTCCCCCGCCTTTTTCATTAATTTAGCATACTGTATGTCTCTGTGATTTTTCTTGAAGTGATTTTTCTTTTTTGTGACATGACATAATCGCTTCAAATCCTCTATCACACATTCATGGAAAATATCTATTGCGTCTTTCGGCAGGCATCATGGGTATAAAAGTACTTTTTAATTTGAATGGGCTTTCACTTGCACCTTTTTGTGCGATGTCAATTGCCTGTAGTCTTGATTGAGTACTTACATCAGTTATCTCATTTGGTTGTTGAATGGGATATCTATTGGTGTTGAGTTCATGAAGAATGAGAATAGTCGAGGCATCTGATGCCAATAATGGTTGCACATTGTCTTTGCTGATATTTGGAGTTGTTGTTGTAGCTTGAACTCCGGCTTTGATAGTAAAGAATTTTTTTAGCTGAAGTTTTCTTATAAAGCAAAATATGTCGATGCATGTACTAGCGTAATTATATATATATATATATATTACCTACTGGCGGTCGCCAGTAGGTAGTTATAGTTAGGAGCTATTATCCATAGGAAATCCGCAACATTCTATTTAGAATAACTTTGGCGCCGGTTGGCGAATCCTCGCAAAATTTTCAAGACTCGTGGCCCGCTCCGGTCCGCTCCTATCCTGAAAGTCTCAGGGTGATTCGTAAAGCGGGGCCGAGAAAAAAGGGGGGTCCCAAAACATGTTTTCCCCATGCAATTTTCCATAGGGACCTTTAGTCACAGCTACAGCCCGAACTGCTGAACGGAATTACACCAAATTTGACAGAAAGGTAGACCTTGGTTCGTGCCTTTTGCTTAAATGGTGTAAATCCGTTCAGTAGGTCCAGAGAAAATCAAAAGTAAAATCACATATATATCTGGGCGGAGCCTAACCACACATCTCATCAGCACTTCATCCACGAAGTGTTGGCAGCCATCTTGGGACCAATATACATGATAGCACCTCATTAAAAAGCATTGCAGTTAATAGAAGGTTTTAAGACTTTAGTCACATTATAAATTATTTGTTGATGGTACCATACTCATTTTAGGAATTGTGGTATGTTCTAAGGTGATTTTACCATGTGAAAAAGCCTTCTGCTGGGATATCATGAATCATGTTTGAGAGAAAACTATTTTCTCATGCTTTTCTCACAGAGGTTTGGAAGGTGATCTACAAGCTAAACAGAGCATATTTTCTGTAAATTCACATTATCTTTCTCAGTCATGTGAGAATGAAGTCTGACACTCTCTGTAAAACATGTACATCCAACAAGGGCAGAGACTGTCAGTTGATTCCTTTGTGCTCTACTGCAGCTTCCCAGAGTTTTCCAAAGAACAACTAGAGCGCTAACAGTCCTACTTATGATAAACGTATGGCACACCTGAAGCCATTTTGATTGGAATAAAGTGGTAACTCTTAAAATATTTAATTTAAAAAGGAACAAAATGAGGGAGTTCATTTTGCTATAGAAAGTATGATTAGTGCTGCAGAAAGAAAAATTAGGGCACATTTTGAGTGACTTCTCAAATCCTCTTCTATTTCATTAAAAAATTCTGACATAAAGACTGAGACATGCACTTTCAATACCAGCAGTAGACTTCCCTGGTGAGCAGTAGCTTTACTATAGCGATCTAATGAGCAACTAGAGTGCTACCATTCAGAATTTATGGCAAATGTGTGACACATCTGAATGCCTTCTTGATGGAACCAAAGTAAACAATCATTGAAAATGCAATAGGTAGAGGTGTAGAGGTAGAGAGGTAGAGGTAGAGAGTAGTAGAGAGGGAGGTAGAGAGAGGTAGAAAGGTAGAGAGTAGAGGATGAGTAATAGAGAGTAGAGAGTGAGTAGTATAGAGTAGTAGAGAGAGGAGCAGAGAGTGAATAGTAGAGAGTAGTAGAGTGAGTAGTAGAGAGTGAGTAGTAGAGAGTGAGTAGTAGAGAGTAGTAGAGAGTGGGTAATAGAGAGTGAGTAGTAGAGAGTAGTAGAGAGTGAGTAGTAGAGTGAGTAGTAGAAAGTGAGTAGTAGAGAGTAGTAGAGAGTGAGTAGTAGAGAGTGAGTAGTAGAGAGTAGTAGAGAGTGATTAGCAGAGAGAGAGTAGAAGAGAGTAGTAGAGAGTGAGTAGTAGAGTGAGTAGTAGAGAGTAGTAGAGAGAGTAGTAGAGAGTGAGTAGTAGAGAGTGAGTAGTAGAGAGTGAGTAGTAGAGTGAGTAGTAGAGAGTAGTAGAGAGAGAGTAGTAGAGAGTGAGTAGTCGAGAGTGACTAGCAGAGAGTGAGTAGTAGAGAGTAGTAGAGTGAGTAGTAGAGAGTGAGTAGTAGAGAGTAGTAGAGAGAGAGTAGTAGAGAGTGAGTAGTAGAGAGTAGTAGAGAGTGAGTAGTAGAGTGAGTAGTAGAGAGTAGTAGAGAATGAGTAGTAGAGTGAATAGTAGAGAGTAGTAGAGAGCGAGTAGTAGAGAGCAAGTATTAGAGTGTGTAGTAGAGAGTGAGTAGTAGAGAGTAGTCGAGAGTGAGTAGTAGAGAGAGTAGTAGAGAGTGAGTAGTAGAGAGATATTAGAGAGTAGTAGAGTAGTAGAGAGTGAGTAGTAGAGTGAGTAGTAGAGAGTAGTAGAGAATGAGTAGTAGAGAGTGAGTAGTGGAGAGTGAGTAGTAGACAGTGAGTAGTAGAGTGAGTAGTAGAGAGTAGTAGAGAGTGAGTAGTAGATAGAGAGTATTAGAGAGTGAGTAGTAGAGAGTAGTAGAGTGAGTAGTAGAGAGTGAGTAGTAGGGAGAGAGTAGTAGAGAGTAGTAGAGAGTGAGTAGTAGAATAGTAGCGAGTGAGCGGTAGAGAGTAGTAGAGTGAGTAGTAGAGAGTGAGTAGTAGAGAGAGTAGTAGAGAGTAGTAGAGTAGTAGAGAGTGAGTAGTAGAGAGTGAGTAGTAGAGAGTAGTAGAGAGCGAGTAGTATAGAGTGAATAGTGGAGAGTGAGTAGTGGAGAGTGAGTAGTAGAAAGTGAGTAGTAGAGAGTAAGTAGTAGAAAGTGAGTAGTAGAGAGTGAGTAGTAGAGAGTAGTAGTGAGTAGTAGAGAGGGAGTAGTAGAAAGAGAGTAGTAGAGAGGGAGTAGTAGAGTATTAGAGAGTGAGTGGTTGAGAGTAGTAGAGAGTAGTAGTAGAGAGAATATTAGAGAGTAGTAGAGAGTGAGTAGTAGAGTGAGTAGTAGAGAGTGAGTAGTGGAGAGTGAGTAGTAGACAGTGAGTAGTAGAGTGAGTAGTAGAGAGTAGTAGATAGTGAGTAGTAGATAGAGAGTAGTAGAGAGTGAGTAGTAGAGAGTAGTAGAGTGAGTAGTAGAGAGTGAGTAGTAGGGAGAGAGTAGTAGAGAGTGAGTAGCAGAATAGTAGAAAGTGAGTGGTAGAGAGTAGTAGAGAATGAGTAGTAGAGTGAGTAGTAGGGAGAGAGTAGTAGAGAGTGAGTAGTAGAATAGTAGAGAGTGAGTAGTAGAGAGTAGTAGAGAATGAGTAGTAGAGTGAGTAGTAGAGAGTAGTAGAGAGCGAGTAGTAGAGAGCAAGTATTAGAGTGTGTAGTAGAGAGTGAGTAGTAGAGAGTAGTGAAGAGTGAGTAGTAGAGAGAGTAGTAGAGAGTGAGTAGTAGAGAGATATTAGAGAGTAGTAGAGTAGGAGGCGTGGCTTGGATGCCGCGCAAGATGGCCGGCTAGGTACGGAGCTCCGCCGCATCGACCACCTCACGGCGTTTTTTCCCGATGTAAACGGGATCGCTACTGAGCACCGTTGCCGGATTTGGCTGGCGGAACATTAGCGAAATCGGCGGAGCAGCTTTTCATCGCTTATGGAGCCGTTTTCGCCCCTCTCCGCGATGGATTCCCTGCCCCTCACGGAGCCGCCATTTTGAAGCTCTTTTCGAGCATCGGAGCCTCTGCTGACAGGAGCTGTCACTACACGACGTGCCACTGGACACCAATGAACTTTCAGACACCGACTTCACTTCAGGGGTGAGACTTATATATATTGTGCAAGACACCTTTACTGCGTTTTTTCTCTCCTCCTCCACATTAGAGGAAACGTCCAAATACGCAGTTTTACGGCGCTTCACCCCTGACAACTGGATGTTTCCCGCCCTAACATGCTCACTGCTCTGAAATACTTTTTATCCTAAATTTCCTCCTCATGGCGCTATGATAACAACGTTCTCTGAGACTTTTTGCCCGTTTCTCCTGCGCCTCAGCTACTTCAGGATGCTCCTTCCTGTGCTTCCATTTTAGTCATTCTCCCCTTTTTGTACTCGTTATTTAGCATACTCTAATTCCCTGTCGCCTTTTCCACTGAGTTACGTCTGGGTGCTTCTCCCTCTCTTTGGAGATATTTCTGGAACATTTCACATGCACCTTTAGTCGTCTCACAGGGAATTGAGACTATATTGTCGCACGTTCATTTCTTTCTATGGTCAACTTACGCAAACCTAAATTTGTCTTCATACCATCGAGGAGTACTTCAGGTGCATCTTCATCTGGTACAAATAGAGCCACTGCATCTGCGAAAATGACGACCCCAAAATCATCATTGGCTCATACTAACACCAGTAAGTCTTCCCCACCCGCTCCGGCGGGCAAGCGCCTCAAGCAAAATTCTCCTACGCCAGAAGACAATCCTTCTCATTCTTCTATTGACCAAATTCTAGAGGAATTGCGTGCGCTGCGCCCATTTATTGAAAAGACGAGTACAGATATGCAGCTTTTAAAAGATAAATGGGAAAATATGGATGCCCGTCTCTCTACTGTTGAACACCACCTTCCTGAAGTTCAGTCCAACACACAACGTATAGACTCTTTAGAAAAAACGGTCCTCTCACTCCAAAAGCATACAGAGGATTTGGAAAATCGAAATAGGAGGAATAACCTCCGTATTTACAATTTGCCGGAAAATCTTGAGGGGGATAATCCAGTAACTTTCTTCACCACTTTCTTGCCGAAACTTCTGGACCTACCACCTTCCTCCATTAGTATACAAAGAGCCCATAGACTAGGTGCCAGAACGGGCTCCTCCTCAAAACCTCGTGGAGTCATTATTTTATTTCTGAAATACACAGATCTTTTATTGATTCTCTCAGCCGCGAGGAGTAAAAAACAAGTGTCTTGGCAAGGTCAACGAGTATATCTTTCTCAGGATGTCTCTAATGTCACCGCCTCCAGACGTAAAGAATTTCTGGCTATGCGTCCCTCTCTGCGCGCCTTGGGAGCAAGATATGGCTTGTTTCATCCTTGTACTCTCAGAGTCACCTATCGAGAAAAGACTTGGTCATTTCAGGAACCTGGAGAATTAAGGAACTTTCTTCTTCTACACAGTGGAGAAGGGATGGACGCCTCCTCTTCTGCTTCGACCAGTGGCTGAAATTGGACTTTTATTGTTTAACTTGTTTGTCTTCCTAATGGCTTGTCTTTGACTTCGTGTATTCTCCTTACTTCTCATCTCAGTTCTTACACTCTCTTTTCGCATCTCTTCTCTCCTTTATCTGTTTCTGGCATCTCCTATATATCCCTCTATTTTCTTTTCCTACTCTCTGGACTTCTATTTTTACGTCTACATGTTATGTATGTTAACATTTTTCCCTTTTTTCCTCCCCAGACGGATATGTATCGGATACTCCTCTCAACACCTTGTCCCATTCCATGTTCCTTTTGTGCGGTCTCGATGTGGTTCTCCTCCTGATCCTGGTCCGTACGTCTTGTAAAGCATCATCACCTCCCCACCTTCCCTATGTGTATTTTTTCTCTTTCAGGTATGTTTAATACAGTCATCCTTCTGGATTTGTACTGTCTTCTATGCATTCTCTCTTCTCTTCCTTCTTCCTTCCCCACTGGTCTCCCTTCCCTTTTCCCATCCCTCCCCTCCTCCCTTTTCCTTTTTCTTCTTCCTTTTCTACCTGTTCTTCCTTCTTCCTTTTTGAAGAGTTTTATGGTTAATACTTCTATACAGTTTGAATTATTATTACATGTACAGTATGTTTTTGCAAATCTTGATTTAGATCAGTTTAGTAAGCTTTCACCTTCAAAGTTGTTTCATGGAATGTGAAAGGATTTAATCACCCTATCAAAAGGCAAAGAGTACTCTCCCACCTTTCCTCTTACAATCCAGATATCGTCCTTATCCAAGAAAATCACCTATCTGACATCGAATCTTTAAAGCTAAAGCGATTATGGGTTGGAACTGTTTTATTTTCTTCTGCTTCCCAAAAAAAGAATGGAGTAGCCATTTTGATTCATAAGCGTCTCCAGTGTAAAGTAGTTCTAGAAGAAAAGGATGACGAGGGACGCTGGGTCTTAGCTAAACTACTAATTAACAATATCCCACTTACGATACTCAATGTTTACGGTCCCACATGTTTTGACTCCTCTTTTTGGCCCTCCATTACAGCAAAATGTATTCAGCGTAAAGATGATGCTTTTCTATTGGGTGGAGACTGTAACCAGATCATTGACCCATTTTTAGACCGAAGATCCTCTGTTCGTTTTTCTCCTCATAAACCACATAAACAATTCCTTGACACTATCACCCAAACTCATCTGGTAGACTCATGGAGACTCACCCAGCCAGACGTTATGGATTTTTCCTTCTTCTCTCCTCCTCATGCTTCCTTCTCCCGCTTAGACTATATCTTTCTCTCTTCATCTCTTTCTCAACACCTTATTTCTTCCTCTATTGAACCGATTGTTATCTCTGACCATGCTCCTATTATTACTGTTTTTGACCTTCTTCCTCCTACTCCTAAATCTTCTCGCTGGCGCTTCAACCCTTCTCTTCTTACTGATCCTCTTTTTTCCTCCTCTTTTCGTGCTTTTGCTTCTGAATTTTTTCATCTTAACTCTACGCCTGATACCCCACCTCATACTCTTTGGGATTCCTTCAAGGCCACAGCCCGAGGTTTTATTATTGATTTTGTCTCTAAAAAAAAGAAAAAATTCCTTCAAAAGCGTAAAGTCACCCTTGCACATATTAAATCTCTGGAACATCAATTCTATACTTCCTCTGATAAGATTATGTCTCCTGAATTGCTTAAGGCTAAGATTGCCTTTAACAAACTTACCACAGACTCTGCCTCCTCTTTTCTTCTCCGGAGCAGCGCGCGATTTTATGGAGGTCGAAATAAATCAGGTAAACTGTTAGCTAATTATTTAAAATCTCGTAAAGAACGTACTAATATTGATTCTATTTATTCCCCCTCTAATGTACTTCTTCATACCAATTCAGAAATTTTGGAACAATTCCACTCTTTTTATGAAACTTTATATACTCCGGAAAACCCTCCCACCCCAGAGCTTATTCAATCCTACTTTGACAACATACCTCAACCAGATACTTCCCACCTTAATATTTCGGCTGTTGATTCTGATCTTACGATTTCGGAACTGTCCTCTGCTCTATCCTCTCTCACTAAGGGGAAAACCCCAGGACCGGACGGCTTCCCAGTTGAATTCTACCTACATTTCTCAGACCTTCTTTTGCCCCACCTTCTATCTCTATTTCAGTCTTTTTGTTCTACTGGATCAGCCCAAGGTTCTTTTCAGGACGCTACCATATGCCTTATCCCTAAAGACGGTAGAGACCCTAAGTTCTGTAAAAATTATCGACCTATATCTCTAGTTAATGTTGACTATAAAATTTTTGCGAAACTATTAGCTCTTCGCCTTGACCCGCTCCTACCACATCTTATAGGGAAAGAACAATGCGGCTTTGTTAAGGGCCGCCTGACCTCGGATAATTCTAGACTCTTCCTTAATGTTTTAAGTAAAGCCCCTTCACTATCGATTCCCCTTGCAGCCATTTCAGTAGATGCTGAGAAAGCCTTTGACCGGGTTGACTGGTCTTTTCTTCTGGCCTCCCTAAAATGGCACGGCTTTAACCCTAAATTCATTTCTTATATTTCTTTGATATATTCTATGCCCAAAGCGTCTGTTCTCGTTAATGGTCAACTCACTTCCCCATTCACACTTCAACGTGGTGTTCGTCAGGGCTGTCCCTTATCACCTCTTTTATTTATTTTAGCGCTTGAACCTTTTCTTACCTCCATACGCAATAATCCATCCATCTCTGGCTTCCCGTACGGTAAACGTCATCTTAAATTGTCTGCATATGCTGACGATATTCTTTTATTTATTTCTGACCCGCCTACCTCAGTCCCCGCATTACTAAACGAATTTCAGAAATTCTCCTTGGTCTCCGGTTACAAAATAAACTCGGACAAAACAGAGATTCTTCCTTTAACCAAACTTTGTCTCCCCCACTTTTTCACGGCTACTGGCTTTGCTTGGAATTCTACAAAAATTAAATATCTCGGCGTTCTTTTTTCTAGCTCCATATCCTCCTCCATTCAACTCAACATGAATGCAGTCATATCTAGGATAGACTCATTACTCACCTCTTGGAATCCACTATTTCTTTCCTGGTGGGGCCGTCTTGACTCCATCAGAATGATGATTGCCCCTATTTTGATCTACTTATTATCCATGCTCCCACTTCGTATCCCAAACTCCTATTTCCGTCGCATTGATTCTACGTTGTCCAAATTTCTTTGGAAGCAGAAAAAAGCCCGCATATCGCTTTCCAACTTACGTAAATCTAAACTTAATGGTGGTACCAACTTTCCAGACTTTCGCCTCTATCATAAGTCCTTTTCCCTTCGACAGGCTTCCAGCTGGTTATCTCAGGAACCCTCCCCTTTTTCTCCCCTCTGGCTTTCTGTTGAACAGGAACTACTGCTTCCGTACTCTTTTCAAGAAGTAATTTGTTTTACCTCTAAAGCCCCATGCCTTAATCCCCTTTTATTCAAACATACTTCTTCTCTTCTGCGCCCTTTAGTTTCACCTTCCTCAGTAACGCAGGAATCCTTCCTACTATTGCCTATATGGTACAATTCACTTCTATTAATTAACAACCGACCTATTGCATGGCCCTCATGGAGAGCAAAAGGTATCATTTGGATACGTCATCTTTTTGATGGGTCATCCCCTTGCTCATTTCCTGCATTTCGGTCTCAATTCCACTGCCCTCCTTCTTTTGTAAAGAAATTCCCTATCCTTATGGAAACCATTCTAGATCGTTATTACTCTCTCCCCTCTGAAGACCTACCTACCTCATCTTCCTCTCTACTCACTGTCCTTTCTACAACTCCTAAAGCTTCCATCATTTACCGGTACTTTTCAGCCCCCAATCCAGATCGTCTCAAATCAAAATTAGAATTGTCCTGGGAGACAGACTTACATTCTTCATGGCCGACTTCTCTCTGGGACAAAATATGGGCTCGATCCTTGAAGATTTCCCGTACTGCCTCTCTCACTCAATCCCTATTTTTCTTTTACCACAGACTATACCTTTCTCCTCTTTCTATCTCTCGCTTTCAACCTGATGCTGTATCTAACTGTTGGACCTGTAATGCCCCTTCTGCGGATCTTTTCCACCTCTTCTTCTTCTGTCCTTCAACTCGTATTTTCTGGTCTCAGCTATTCTCTCGCCTTTCTCGCATTTTCAACCTCTCTATTCAATTTTCTCCTTCTTTAGTATTTCTTGGTAGCCTTTCAGAGGATTTAGACCTCCCCCCACATTCTCGCGGTCTTTTTGACCTTATGCTGGCTCTGGCATTACAGCATACTGTCTCTAATTGCAAATCTCTGAACAAATTGTCTCTCAATTGTTGGTGGAATCTTGTATGTCACTCACACAGACTTGATGTTGCCTTTGCTTCCTCCTGTAAACCCTCCCGAAATGTTGAATTTTACTGGCTACCTCTTACTCTATACCTTGATCAATCCGCCAAAAAGAGTTACTCTCCACTATCTTCAGATAATTTCAAGCCCCCCTGAACACATGTACTCTTGCCTGCAGTTTTTCATGATATTTTTCAGTCTCAATATTGTTATTATTTAGCTTTATATTGACCTTCTTCATACTTCTTTTTCATTCATGCAATTACTCATATGATGGTCTTTTACTGTACTTTTTGATTGCCATTGACTGTATTTCCTATTATTGCTTACCCATCTTCTACGATCAATACCATGTTTTTGTTTTCTTCTCTCCTCCCTCCCCCCCCCCTCCTTCCCTCCCCATCATTTAAAATGCTTTGTTTTTCATTGTGATATTGGCTGCTTCTATTTTCTTTGTCCCATCTTATACCTTTGTTCTCATATTGGCTGATGTCACCTTATTGTAATACTTATTTTTCTCTAATAAAGCTTTCAAACATAGAGAGTAGTAGAGTAGTAGAGAGTGAGTAGTAGAGTGAGTAGTAGAGAGTAGTAGAGAGTGAGTAGTAGATAGAGAGTAGTAGAGAGTGAGTAGTAGAGAGTAGTAGAGTGAGTAGTAGAGAGTGAGTAGTAGGGAGAGAGTAGTAGAGAGTAGTAGAGAGTGAGTAGTAGAATAGTAGAGAGTGAGTGGTAGAGAGTAGTAGAGTGAGTAGTAGAGAGTAGTAGAGAGTGAGTAGTAGAGAGAGTAGCAGAGAGTAGTAGAGTAGTAGAGAGTGAGTAGTAGAGAGTGAGTAGTAGAGAGTAGTAGAGAGCGAGTAGTATAGAGTGTATAGTGGAGAGTGAGTAGTGGAGAGTGAGTAGTAGAAAGTGAGTAGTAGAGAGTGAGTAGTAGAAAGTGAGTAGTAGAGAGTGAGTAGTAGAGAGTAGTAGTGAGTAGTAGAGAGGGAGTAGTAGAAAGAGAGTAGTAGAGAGGGAGTATTAGATTATTAGAGAGTGAGTGGTAGAGAGTAGTAGTAGAGAGAATATTAGAGGGTAGCAGAGTAGTAGAGAGTGAGTAGTAGAGTGAGTAGTAGAGAGTAGTAAAGAGTGAGTAGTGGAGAGTGAGTAGTAGACAGTGAGTAGTAGAGTGAGTAGTAGAGAGTAGTAGATAGTGAGTAGTAGATAGAGAGTAGTAGAGAGTGAGTAGTAGAGAGTAGTAGAGCGAGTAGTAGAGAGTGAGTAGTAGGGAGAGAGTAGTAGAGAGTGAGTAGTAGAATAGTAGTAAGTGAGTGGTAGAGAGTAGTAGAGAATGAGTAGTAGAGTGAGTAGTAGGGAGAGAGTAGTAGAGAGTGAGTAGTAGAATAGTAGAGAGTGAGTAGTAGAGAGTAGTAGAGAATGAGTAGTAGAGTGAGTAGTAGAGAGTAGTAGAGAGCGAGTAGTAGAGAGCAAGTATTAGAGTGTGTAGTAGAGAGTGAGTAGTAGAGAGTAGTGGAGAGTGAGTAGTAGAGAGAGTAGTAGAGAGTGAGTAGTAGAGAGATATTAGAGAGTAGTAGAGTAGTAGAGAGTGAGTAGTAGAGTGAGTAGTAGAGAGTAGTAGAGAGTGAGTAGCAGATAGAGAGTAGTAGAGAGTGAGTAGTAGAGAGTAGTAGAGTGAGTTGTAGAGAGTGAGTAGTAGGGGGAGAGTAGTAGAGAGTAGTAGAGAGTGAGTAGTAGAATAGTAGAAAGTGAGTGGTAGAGAGTAGTAGAGTGAGTAGTAGAGAGTAGTAGAGAGTGAGTAGTAGAGAGAGTAGTAGAGAGTAGTAGAGTAGTAGAGAGTGAGTAGTAGAGAGTAGTAGAGAGCGAGTAGTATAGAGTGTATAGTGGAGAGTGAGTAGTGGAGAGTGAGTAGTAGAAAGTGAGTAGTAGAGAGTGAGTAGTAGAAAGTGAGTAGTAGAGAGTGAGTAGTAGAGAGTAGTAGTGAGTAGTAGAGAGGGAGTAGTAGAAAGAGAGTAGTAGAGAGGGAGTAGTAGAGTATTAGAGAGTGAGTGGTAGAGAGTAGTAGTAGAGAGAATATTAGAGGGTAGCAGAGTAGTAGAGAGTGAGTAGTAGAGTGAGTAGTAGAGAGTAGTAGAGAGTGAGTAGTGGAGAGTGAGTAGTAGACAGTGAGTAGTAGAGTGAGTAGTAGAGAGTAGTAGATAGTGAGTAGTAGAGAGTGAGTAGTGGAGAGTGAGTAGTAGACAGTGCCGCACGGCCCAGCTGTGACGGTGCCCTCCCCTCACTGCTGCCCCCAGCCTCGCTCCCCACGCAGGTCCGCCCTCCTCGGCGGCCTGCCCTGCCACATAGCACCGCTCGCACTCTGTGAGCACTCCCCCCCTGGGCCGGCTCCGCCGTCCTCGGTAGGACTCGGCTGCCCGTGTCACTGTTTTTACTGCTGTCTGTGATCGTTTATTTTCCTTTTTCCCTCAGTATTGTTTTTTGCCTCCTTTGCTGTGTGTACCCCTGGTTGTCCCCCCGCCCCACTCCCGCTTCCCGCCGCCGTTCACGCGGCCACGCCCTCTTCCTTTCTGTGCCCTCCCCGCTCCCGCCTACCAGCTGCCCTCCCGCCCACTGGTCCTTAAATAGGGACCGCACGGCGCAGTCCAGCGTGACCTGCTCGCAGGACACTCCCGCGCCGCACGGCCCAGCTGTGACGGTGCCCTCCCCTCGCTGCTGCCCCCAGCCTCGCTCCCCACGCAGGTCCGCCCTCCTCGGCGGCCTGCCCTGCCACATAGCACCGCTCGCACTCTGTGAGCGCTCCCCCCCCCTGGGCCGGCTCCGCCGTCCTCGGTAGGACTCGGCTGCCCGTGTCACTGTTTTTACTGCTGTCTGTGATCGTTTATTTTCCTTTTTCCCTTGGTATTGTTTTTTGCCTCCTTTGCTGTGTGTACCCCTGGTTGTCCCCCCACCCCGCTCCCGCTTCCTGCCGCCGTTCACGTGGCCACGCCCTCTTCCTTTCTGTGCCCTCCCCGCTCCCGCCTACCAGCTGCCCTCCCGCGCTCCGCCCCCCCCACTCTCCACACATGGCAGAGGGGCCAACGCGCAGTGTGCACGCGCAGCGGGCGCGCCGATTGCGCGCCGAAGGTGCGCCAAAGGTAAGCCCGTCTGCGCCCGTCCGCGCCTGCACCGCGCCCAGTGCCAGGACCCCTGGCCCCCGCAGACCCCAGCCCACCCGCCGGACGTATGACGCCGCCACCCTCAACGCACTCAACACCGGCCGAATCCCGGGATGCCACCGAGCCACCCCGAGACGAACCCACAGACCCTTCAGCTGCCGCGCCTGCAAGTTCACCTGCATCCGGACCTGCCCCGCACCAGCACCCGCCAAGCCGAACACAAGCAGCAACCACCTCAAGTGCATCCTACTCAACACCCGCTCCGTCCACAGACACGCCATCGAGCTCTGGAACCTCCTCGACACCACAGCTCCTGACGTCGCCTTCCTCACGGAAACCTGGATGAACGACTCCTCAGCGCCCGACATCGCCATCGCCATCCCAGAGGGCTACAAGATCACCCGAACAGACCGCGGCAACCAGACTGGAGGAGGGATCGCCATCATCTACAGGGACACCATCCGCATCACGACCAACACCGACGACACCCTGACAACCGCCGAACACCTGCACTTCCAGATCCACACGGACCCCAAGACCACCCTCAGAGGCACCCTCATCTACCGACCCCCGGGACCACGCACACAATTCAGCGAAGACATTGCCGACTTCATCAGCCTGCACGCCCTCCCCTCCGCTGACTACATCCTCCTGGGGGACATCAACTTCCACCTGGAGAACAACAACGACCGCAACACCACCACCCTGCTCGACAACCTCGCCAACCTCGGACTCAAGCAGCTGGTGACCACCCCCACCCACCTCGCCGGACACACACTCGACGCTGTCTTCTCATCCAGCAAGGACATCGGCTTCAGCCACGCCACCGGACTCCACTGGACGAACCACAGCTGCGTCCACTTCACCTTCAAAAGATCTACCACCACCAGCAACAGGCTGCTCGAAGAAACTGGAACAAGATCACAGCAGACCAGCTCGCCGCTTCCCTGAGCCAGCACCCTCCCGCCAGCTCAGCGAACCCCAGCCAGGCCGCCGACAACCTCACGAAGTGGATCAGTGACTGCGCAGACGACCTCGCCCCATTGAGGACCCCGCCTAGCAGAACCGGCAGCAAGAAGGCCCCATGGTTCACCGACGAACTCAAGAGCTCCAAGAAGAACTGCCGAGCCCTCGAGAAAGCCTGGAGAAGGGAGCCAACACCGGACAACAGGACCACCCTCAAGCTCGCCACCTGGAAGCACCATCAACTGATCCACGCCACCAAGAAAACAGCATTCAAGGACCGGCTGGACAACAACGCGCACAACTGCAAGGAACTCTTCAACATCGTGAAAGAGCTCTCCAACCCCAACGCCGGAAACAACGACATCACCCCGTCACAAGACCTCTGCAACTCCCTCGCCTCCTACTTCCACAACAAGATCGCTGACATACACAACAGCTTCAGCCCACAAACAATGCTCCCCACGACCGCACCAACGCCCCCCACCACCCTCAGCGCCTGGACCCAGATCAACCCAGAAGACACCATCTGCACGATGAACTCTATCCACTCCGGATCTCCGACCGACCCCTGCCCCCACCACGTCTTCAACAAGGCCGACGCTGTCATCGCACCTCACCTGCGGGACATCATCAACACCTCCTTCGACACCACCACCTTCCCTGAGAGCTGGAAGCACGCCGAACTCAGCGCTCTACTAAAGAAACCAACAGCGGACCCCACCGAACTCAAGAATTACCGCCCCATCTCGCTCCTCCCGTTTCCAGCCAAAGTCATTGAGAAGACCATCAACAAGCAGCTGGCCGCCTTCCTCGAGACGAATGGATCCCTCGACCCCTCACAGTCTGGCTTCCGAGCCAACCACAGCACCGAGACCACCCTCATCGCTGCCACCGATGACATCCGAGCCCTGCTGGACAACGGTGAAACAGCGGCCCTCATCCTCCTAGACCTCTCCGCGGCGTTCGACACTGTTTGCCACCGCACCCTAGTGCAGCGCCTCAGCAACATCGGAATCCAGGAGAAGGCACTGGAGTGGATCATCTCCTTCCTCGCTGGAAGGACACAGAGAGTCCACCTACCACCGTTCAGATCTGCAGCCACGGAAGTCATCTGCGGCGTTCCCCAGGGCTCCTCGCTCAGCCCCACCCTCTTCAACGTCTACATGAGCCCCCTTGCAGCCATCGCACGCCAACACAACCTCAACATCATCTCCTACGCCGACGACACCCAGCTGATCCTCTCCCTGACCAACGACCCCGCCGCCGCCAGAACCAACCTCCACGAAGGGATGAAAGACGTAGCCGAGTGGATGACGACCAGCCGCATGAAACTGAACTCAGACAAGACGGAAGTCCTCATCCTGGGCTCCTCGCCCTCCGCCTGGGACGACTCCTGGTGGCCCCCTGCCCTGGGCACCGCACCGAAACCGACAGACCACGCACGCAACCTGGGCTTCATCCTGGACTCCTCCCTCTCCATGACCAGACAAGTCAACGCCGTCTCCGCGTCCTGTTTCAACATCCTGCGCATGCTACGGAAGATCTTCCGGTGGATCCCCACCGAGACCAGGAAGACGGTCACCCAGGCACTCGTCACCAGCCGACTGGACTACGGCAACGCCCTCTACGCTGGAACCACCGCCAAGCTCCAGAAGAGACTCCAGCGGATCCAGAACGCCTCAGCCAGACTCATCCTCGACATCCCCAGACGCAGCCACATCTCCGGACATCTGAGAGACCTGCACTGGCTCCCCGTCAACAAGAGAATCACCTTCCGTCTCCTCACCCACGCACACAAAGCCCTACACGACCAAGGCCCGAGCTACCTCAACAACCGCCTCAACTTCTACGCTCCCAAACGCCACCTCCGATCGACCAACCACGCCCTCGCCGCCGTCCACCGCATCCGAAGAGCGACAACTGGAGGAAGGTCCTTCTCTCACCTGGCCGCCAACACCTGGAACACCCTCCCGACCGACCTTCCTCTGACCCAAAACCACCTCTCCTTCAGGAAGAAGCTCAAGACCTGGCTGTTCGAGCAGTAGCGGCACCCCACCCCCCCCCCCCCAAGCGCCTTGAGACCCTCCGGGTGAGTAGTGCGCTGTATAAATGCCTTGATTGATTGATTGATAGATAGAGAGTAGTAGAGAGTGAGTAGTAGAGAGTAGTAGAGTGAGTAGTAGAGAGTGAGTAGTAGGGAGAGAGTAGTAGAGAGTGAGTAGTAGAATAGTAGAGAGTGAGTGGTAGAGAGTAGTAGAGTGAGTAGTAGAGAGTAGTAGAGAGTGAGTAGTAGAGAGAGTAGTAGAGAGTAGTAGAGTAGTAGAGAGTGAGTTGTAGAGAGTGAGTACTAGAGAGAGTAGTAGAGAGTGGGTAGTAGAGAGTGAGTAGTAGAGAGTAGTAGAGAGCGAGTAGTATAGAGTGAGTAGTGGAGAGTGAGTAGTGGAGAGTGAGTAGTAGAAAGTAGTAGAAAGTGAGTAGTAGAGAGTGAGTAGTAGAAAGTGAGTAGTAGAGAGTGAGTAGTAGAGAGTAGTAGTGAGTAGTAGAGAGAGAGTAGTAGAAAGAGAGTAGTAGAGTATTAGAGAGTGAGTGGTAGAGAGTAGTAGAGTGAGTAGAAGAGAGTAGTAGAGAGTGAATAGTAGAGAGTGAGTAGTAGAGAGTAGTAGTAGAGAGTAGTAGAGAGTGAGTGGTAGAGAGTGAGTAGTAGAGAGTAGAAGCGAGTGAGTAGTTTAATTTAAAAAGGAACACAATGAGGGGGGTTCATTTTGCCATCGACATTATGATTAGTGCTGACAAAATAAAAATTAGGGCACATTTTGAGTGACTTCTCAAATCCTCTTCTATTTCAGTAAATAATTCTGACATGCAGACTGAAACATGCACTTTGAATACCAGCAGCAGACTTCCCTGGTGAGCAGTATCTTTACTACAGTGATCTAATGAGCAACTAGAGTGCTACCATTCAGAATTTATGGCACATGTGTGACACATCTGAATGCCTTCTTGATGGAACCAAAGTAAACAATCATTGAAAATGCAATAGGTAGAGGTGTAGAGGTGTAGAGGTGTAGAGGTAGAGAGGTAGGTGTAAAGAGGTAGAGGTAGAGAGTAGTAGAGAGGGAGGTATAGAGAGGTAGACAGGTAGAGAGTAGAGGATGAGTAATAGAGAGTAGAGAGTGAATAGTAGAGAGTAGTAGAGAGAGGAGCAGAGAGTGAATAGTAGAGAGTAGTAGAGTGAGTAGTAGAGAGGGAGTAGTAGAGAGTGAGTAGTAGAGAGTAGTAGAGAGTGAGTAGTAGAGAGTGGGTAATAGAGAGTGAGTAGTAGAGGGTAGTAGAGAGTAGTAGAGAGTGAGTAGTAGAGAGTGAGTAGTAGAGAGTACATAGTAAAGAGTAGTAGAGAGTGATTAGCAGAGAGAGAGTAGTAGAGAGTAGTAGAGAGTGAGTAGTAGAGTGAGTAGTAGAGAGTAGTAGAGAGTGAGTAGTAGAGAGTGAGTAGTAGAGAGTGAGTTGTAGAGAGTAGTAGAGAGTGAGTAGCAGAGAGTGAGTAGTAGAGAGTTGTAGAGGGAGTAGTAGAGAGTGAGTAGTAGAGAGTAGGAGAGAGAGAGTAGTAGAGAGTGAGTAGTAGAGAGTAGTAGAGAGTGAGTAGCAGAAAGTGAGTAGTAGAGAGTTGTAGAGTGAGTAGTAGAGAGTGAGTAGTAGACAGTAGTAGAGAGAGAGTAGTAGAGAGTGAGTAGTAGACAGTAGTAGAGAGTGAGTAGTAGAGAGTAGTAGAGAGTGAGTAGTAGAGTGAGGAGTATGGAGTAGTAGAGAATGAGTAGTAGAGTGAGTAGTAGAGAGTAGTAGAGAGCAAGTAGTAGAGAGCAAGTAGTAGAGAGTGTGTAGTAGAGAGTGAGTAGTAGAGAGTAGTAGAGAGTGAGTAGTAGAGAGTGGGTAATAGAGAGTGAGTAGTAGAGAGTAGTAGAGAGTAGTAGAGAGTGAGTAGTAGAGAGTACATAGTAGAGAGTAGTAGAGAGTGATTAGCAGAGAGAGAGTAGTAGAGAGTAGTAGAGAGTGAGTAGTAGAGTGAGTAGTAGAGAGTAGTAGAGAGTGAGTAGTAGAGAGTGAGTAGTAGAGAGTGAGTAGTAGAGAGTAGTAGAGCGTGAGTAGCAGAGAGTGAGTAGTAGAGAGTTGTAGAGTGAGTAGTAGAGAGTGAGTAGTAGAGAGTAGTAGAGAGAGAGTAGTAGAGAGTGAGTAGTAGAGAGTAGTAGGGAGTGAGTAGCATAAAGTGAGTAGTAGAGAGTTGTAGAGTGAGTAGTAGAGAGTGAGTAGTAGACAGTAGTAGAGAGAGAGTAGTAGAGAGTGAGAAGTAGAGAGTAGTAGAGAGTGAGTAGTAGAGAGTAGTAGAGAGTGAGTAGTAGAGTGAGGAGTATGGAGTAGTAGAGAATGAGACGTAGAGTGAGTAGTAGAGAGTAGTAGAGAGCAAGTAGTAGAGAGCAAGTAGTAGAGAGTGTGTAGTAGAGAGTGAGTAGTAGAGAGTAGTAGAGAGTGAGTAGTAGAGAGAGTAGTAGAGAGTGAGTAGTAGAGAGAATATTAGAGAGTAGTAGAGTAGTAGAGAGTGAGTAGTAGAGTGAGTAGTAGAGAGTAGTAGAGAATGAGTAGTAGAGAGTGAGTAGTGGAGAGTGAGTAGTAGACAGTGAGTAGTAGAGTGAGTAGTAGAGAGTAGTAGAGAGTGAGTAGTAGATAGAGAGTAGTAGAGAGTGAGTAGTAGAGAGTAGTAGAGTGAGTAGTAGAGAGTGAGTAGTAGGGAGAGAGTAGTAGAGAGTGAGTAGTAGAATAGTAGAGAGTGAGCGGTAGAGAGTAGTAGAGTGAGTAGTAGAGAGTAGTAGAGAGTGAGTAGTAGAGAGAGTAGTAGAGAGTAGTAGAGTAGTAGAGAGTGAGTAGTAGAGAGTGAGTAGTAGAGAGTAGTAGAGAGCGAGTAGTATAGAGTGAATAGTGGAGAGTTAGTAGTGGAGAGTGAGTAGTAGAAAGTGAGTAGTAGAGAGTAAGTAGTAGAAAGTGAGTAGTAGAGAGTGTGTAGTAGAGAGTAGTAGTGAGTAGCAGAGAGGGAGTAGTAGAAAGAGAGTAGTAGAAAGGGAGCAGTAGAGTATTAGAGAGTGAGTGGTAGAGAGTAGTAGAGAGTAGTAGTAGAGAGAATATTAGAGAGTAGTAGAGAGTGAGTAGTAGAGTGAGTAGTAGAGAGTAGTAGAGAGTGAGTAGTGGAGAGTGAGTAGTAGACAGTGAGTAGTAGAGTGAGTAGTAGAGAGTAGTAGATAGTGAGTAGTAGATAGAGAGTAGTAGAGAGTGAGTAGTAGAGAGTAGTAGAGTGAGTAGTAGAGAGTGAGTAGTTGGGAGAGTGTAGTAGAGAGTGAGTAGTAGAATAGTAGAAAGTGAGTGGTAGAGAGTAGTAGAGAATGAGTAGTAGAGTGAGTAGTAGGGAGAGAGTAGTAGAGAGTGAGTAGTAGAATAGTAGAGAGTGAGTAGTAGAGAGTAGTAGAGAATGAGTAGTAGAGTGAGTAGTAGAGAGTAGTAGAGAGTAGTAGAGAGCGAGTAGTAGAGAGCAAGTATTAGAGTGTGTAGCAGAGAGTGAGTAGTAGAGAGTAGTGGAGAGTGAGTAGTAGAGAGAGTAGTAGAGAGTGAGTAGTAGAGAGATATTAGAGAGTAGTAGAGTAGTAGAGAGTGAGTAGTAGAGTGAGTAGTAGAGTGAGTAGTAGAGAGTGAGTAGTAGAAAGTGAGTAGTAGAGAGTGAGTAGTAGAGAGTAGTAGTGAGTAGTAGAGAGGGAGTAGTAGAAAGAGAGTAGTAGAGAGGGAGTAGTAGAGTATTAGAGAGTGAGTGGTAGAGAGTAGTAGTAGAGAGAATATTAGAGGGTAGCAGAGTAGTAGAGAGTGAGTAGTAGAGTGAGTAGTAGAGAGTAGTAGAGAGTGAGTAGTGGAGAGTGAGTAGTAGACAGTGAGTAGTAGAGTGAGTAGTAGAGTGAGTAGTAGAGAGTGAGTAGTAGATAGAGAGTAGTAGAGAGTGAGTAGTAGAGAGTACTAGAGTGAGTAGTAGAGAGTGAGTAGTAGGGAGAGAGTAGTAGAGAGTAGTAGAGAGTGAGTAGTAGAATAGTAGAGAGTGAGTGGTAGAGAGTAGTAGAGTGAGTAGTAGAGAGTAGTAGAGAGTGAGTAGTAGAGAGAGTAGCAGAGAGTAGTAGAGTAGTAGAGAGTGAGTAGTAGAGAGTGAGTAGTAGAGAGTAGTAGAGAGCGAGTAGTATATAGTGAATAGTGGAGAGTGAGTAGTAGAGAGTGAGTAGTAGAAAGTGAGTAGTAGAGAGTAAGTAGTAGAAAGTGAGTAGTAGAGAGTGTGTAGTAGAGAGTAGTAGTGAGTAGTAGAGAGGGAGTAGTAGAAAGAGAGTAGTAGAAAGGGAGCAGTAGAGTATTAAAGAGTGAGTGGTAGAGAGTAGTAGAGAGTAGTAGTAGAGAGAATATTAGAGAGTAGTAGAGAGTGAGTAGTAGAGTGAGTAGTAGAGAGTAGTAGAGAGTGAGTAGTGGAGAGTGAGTAGTAGACAGTGAGTAGTAGAGTGAGTAGTAGAGAGTAGTAGATAGTGAGTAGTAGATAGAGAGTAGTAGAGAGTGAGTAGTAGAGAGTAGTAGAGTGAGTAGTAGAGAGTGAGTAGTAGGGAGAGTGTAGTAGAGAGTGAGTAGTAGAATAGTAGAAAGTGAGTGGTAGAGAGTAGTAGAGAATGAGTAGTAGAGTGAGTAGTAGGGAGAGAGTAGTAGAGAGTGAGTAGTAGAATAGTAGAGAGTGAGTAGTAGAGAGTAGTAGAGAATGAGTAGTAGAGTGAGTAGTAGAGAGTAGTAGAGAGTAGTAGAGAGCAAATAGTAGAGAGCAAGTATTAGAGTGTGTAGCAGAGAGTGAGTAGTAGAGAGTAGTGGAGAGTGAGTAGTAGAGAGAGTAGTAGAGAGTGAGTAGTAGAGAGATATTAGAGAGTAGTAGAGTAGTAGAGAGTGAGTAGTAGAGTGAGTAGTAGAGTGAGTAGTAGAGAGTGAGTAGTAGATAGAGAGTAGTAGAGAGTGAGTAGTAGAGAGTAGTAGAGTGAGTAGTAGAGAGTGAGTAGTAGGGAGAGAGTAGTAGAGAGTAGTAGAGAGTGAGTAGTAGAGAGAGTAGCAGAGAGTAGTAGAGTAGTAGAGAGTGAGTAGTAGAGAGTGAGTAGTAGAGAGTAGTAGAGAGCAAGTAGTATAGAGTGTATAGTGGAGAGTGAGTAGTGGAGAGTGAGTAGTAGAAAGTGAGTAGTAGAGAGTGAGTAGTAGAAAGTGAGTAGTAGAGAGTGAGTAGTAGAGAGTAGTAGTGAGTAGTAGAGAGGGAGTAGTAGAAAGAAAGTAGTAGAGAGTGAGTAGTAGAGTATTAGAGAGTGAGTGGTAGAGAGTAGTAGTAGAGAGAATATTAGAGGGTAGCAGAGTAGTAGAGAGTGAGTAGTAGAGTGAGTAGTAGAGAGTAGTAGAGAGTGAGTAGTGGAGAGTGAGTAGTAGACAGTGAGTAGTAGAGTGAGTAGTAGAGAGTAGTAGATAGTGAGAAGTAGATAGAGAGTAGTAGAGAGTGAGTAGTAGAGAGTAGTAGAGTGAGTAGTAGAGAGTGAGTAGTAGGGAGAGAGTAGTAGAGAGTGAGTAGTAGAATAGTAGAGAGTGAGTGGTAGAGAGTAGTAGAGTGAGTAGTAGAGAGTAGTAGAGAGTAGTAGAGTAGTAGAGAGTGAGTTGTGGAGAGTGAGTAGTAGAAAGTAGTAGAAAGTGACTAGTAGAGAGTGAGTAGTAGAAAGTGAGTAGTAGAGAGTGAGTAGTAGAGAGTAGTAGTGAGTAGAGAGAGAGAGTAGTAGAAAGAGAGTAGTAGAGTATTAGAGAGTGAGTGGTAGAGAGTAGTAGAGAGTAGTAGAGTGAGTAGAAGAGAGTAGTAGAGAGTGAATAGTAGAGAGTGAGTAGTAGAGAGTAGTAGTAGAGAGTAGTAGAGAGTAGTAGAGAGTGGGTAGTATAGAGTGAGTAGTGGAGAGTGAGTAGTGGAGAGTGAGTAGTGGAGAGTGAGTAGTAGAAAGTAGTAAAAAGTGACTAGTAGAGAGTGAGTAGTAGAAAGTGAGTAGTAGAGAGTGAGTAGTAGAGAGTAGTAGTGAGTAGAGAGCGAGAGTAGTAGAAAGAGAGTAGTAGAGTATTAGAGAGTGAGTGGTAGAGAGTAGTAGAGAGTAGTAGAGTGAGTAGAAGAGAGTAGTAGAGAGTGAATAGTAGAGAGTGAGTAGTAGAGAGTAGTAGTAGAGAGTAGTAGAGAGTAGTAGAGAGTGAGTGGTAGAGAGTGAGTAGTAGAGAGTAGAAGCGAGTGAGTAGTTTAATTTAAAAAGGAACACAATGAGGGGGGTTCATTTTGCCATCGACATTATGATTAGTACTGACAAAATAAAAATTAGGGCACATTTTGAGTGACTTCTCAAATCCTCTTCTATTTCATTAAATAATTCTGACATGCAGACTGAAACATGCACTTTGAATACCAGCAGCAGACTTCCCTGGTGAGCAGTATCTTTACTACAGTGATCTAATGAGCAACTAGAGTGCTACCATTCAGAATTTATGGCACATGTGTGACACATCTGAATGCCTTCTTGATGGAACCAAAGTAAACAATCATTGAAAATGCAATAGGTAGAGGTGTAGAGGTGTAGAGGTGTAGAGGTAGAGAGGTAAGTGTAAAGAGGTAGAGGTAGAGAGTAGTAGAGAGGGAGGTATAGAGAGGTAGACAGGTAGAGAGTAGAGGATGAGTAATAGAGAGTAGAGAGTGAGTAGTAGAGAGTAGTAGAGAGAGGAGCAGAGAGTGAATAGTAGAGAGTAGTAGAGTGAGTAGTAGAGAGTGAGTAGTAGAGAGTGAGTAGTAGAGAGTAGTAGAGAGTGAGTAGTAGAGAGTGAGTAGTAGAGAGTGAGTAGTAGAGTGAGTAGTAGAAAGTGAGTAGTAGAGAGTAGTAGAGAGTGAGTAGTAGAGAGTGAGTAGTAGAGAGTAGTAGAGAGTGATTAGCAGAGAGAGAGTAGTAGAGAGTAGTAGAGAGTGAGTAGTAGAGTGAGTAGTAGAGAGTAGTAGAGAGAGTAGTAGAGAGTGAGTAGTAGAGAGTGAGTAGTAGAGAGTGAGTAGTAGAGCAAGTAGTAGAGAGTAGTAGAGAGAGAGTAGTAGAGAGTGAGTAGTCGAGAGTAGTAGAGAGTGACTAGCAGAGAGTGAGTAGTAGAGAGTAGTAGAGTGATTAGTAGAGAGTGAGTAGTAGAGAGTAGTAGAGAGAGAGTAGTAGAGAGTGAGTAGTAGAGAGTAGTAGAGAGTGAGTAGTAGAGTGAGTAGTAGAGAGTAGTAGAGAATGAGTAGTAGAGTGAGTAGTAGAGAGTAGTAGAGAGCGAGTAGTAGAGAGCAAGTATTAGAGTGTGTAGTAGAGAGTGAGTAGTAGAGAGTAGTAGAGAGTGAGTAGTAGAGAGAGTAGTAGAGAGTGAGTAGTAGAGAGATATTAGAGAGTAGTAGAGTAGTAGAGAGTGAGTAGTAGAGTGAGTAGTAGAGAGTAGTAGAGAATGAGTAGTAGAGAGTGAGTAGTGGAGAGTGAGTAGTAGACAGTGAGTAGTAGAGTGAGTAGTAGAGAGTAGTAGAGAGTGAGTAGTAGATAGAGAGTAGTAGAGAGTGAGTAGTAGAGAGTAGTAGAGTGAGTAGTAGAGAGTGAGTAGTAGGGAGAGAGTAGTAGAGAGTGAGTAGTAGAATAGTAGAGAGTGAGCGGTAGAGAGTAGTAGAGTGAGTAGTAGAGAGTAGTAGAGAGTGAGTAGTAGAGAGAGTAGTAGAGAGTAGTAGAGTAGTAGAGAGTGAGTAGTAGAGAGTGAGTAGTAGAGAGTAGTAGAGAGCGAGTAGTATAGAGTGAATAGTGGAGAGTTAGTAGTGGAGAGTGAGTAGTAGAAAGTGAGTAGTAGAGAGTAAGTAGTAGAAAGTGAGTAGTAGAGAGTGTGTAGTAGAGAGTAGTAGTGAGTAGCAGAGAGGGAGTAGTAGAAAGAGAGTAGTAGAAAGGGAGCAGTAGAGTATTAGAGAGTGAGTGGTAGAGAGTAGTAGAGAGTAGTAGTAGAGAGAATATTAGAGAGTAGTAGAGAGTGAGTAGTAGAGTGAGTAGTAGAGAGTAGTAGAGAGTGAGTAGTGGAGAGTGAGTAGTAGACAGTGAGTAGTAGAGTGAGTAGTAGAGAGTAGTAGATAGTGAGTAGTAGATAGAGAGTAGTAGAGAGTGAGTAGTAGAGAGTAGTAGAGTGAGTAGTAGAGAGTGAGTAGTTGGGAGAGTGTAGTAGAGAGTGAGTAGTAGAATAGTAGAAAGTGAGTGGTAGAGAGTAGTAGAGAATGAGTAGTAGAGTGAGTAGTAGGGAGAGAGTAGTAGAGAGTGAGTAGTAGAATAGTAGAGAGTGAGTAGTAGAGAGTAGTAGAGAATGAGTAGTAGAGTGAGTAGTAGAGAGTAGTAGAGAGTAGTAGAGAGCGAGTAGTAGAGAGCAAGTATTAGAGTGTGTAGCAGAGAGTGAGTAGTAGAGAGTAGTGGAGAGTGAGTAGTAGAGAGAGTAGTAGAGAGTGAGTAGTAGAGAGATATTAGAGAGTAGTAGAGTAGTAGAGAGTGAGTAGTAGAGTGAGTAGTAGAGTGAGTAGTAGAGAGTGAGTAGTAGAAAGTGAGTAGTAGAGAGTGAGTAGTAGAGAGTAGTAGTGAGTAGTAGAGAGGGAGTAGTAGAAAGAGAGTAGTAGAGAGGGAGTAGTAGAGTATTAGAGAGTGAGTGGTAGAGAGTAGTAGTAGAGAGAATATTAGAGGGTAGCAGAGTAGTAGAGAGTGAGTAGTAGAGTGAGTAGTAGAGAGTAGTAGAGAGTGAGTAGTGGAGAGTGAGTAGTAGACAGTGAGTAGTAGAGTGAGTAGTAGAGTGAGTAGTAGAGAGTGAGTAGTAGATAGAGAGTAGTAGAGAGTGAGTAGTAGAGAGTACTAGAGTGAGTAGTAGAGAGTGAGTAGTAGGGAGAGAGTAGTAGAGAGTAGTAGAGAGTGAGTAGTAGAATAGTAGAGAGTGAGTGGTAGAGAGTAGTAGAGTGAGTAGTAGAGAGTAGTAGAGAGTGAGTAGTAGAGAGAGTAGCAGAGAGTAGTAGAGTAGTAGAGAGTGAGTAGTAGAGAGTGAGTAGTAGAGAGTAGTAGAGAGCGAGTAGTATATAGTGAATAGTGGAGAGTGAGTAGTAGAGAGTGAGTAGTAGAAAGTGAGTAGTAGAGAGTAAGTAGTAGAAAGTGAGTAGTAGAGAGTGTGTAGTAGAGAGTAGTAGTGAGTAGTAGAGAGGGAGTAGTAGAAAGAGAGTAGTAGAAAGGGAGCAGTAGAGTATTAAAGAGTGAGTGGTAGAGAGTAGTAGAGAGTAGTAGTAGAGAGAATATTAGAGAGTAGTAGAGAGTAGTAGTAGAGAGAATATTAGAGAGTAGTAGAGAGTGAGTAGTAGAGTGAGTAGTAGAGAGTAGTAGAGAGTGAGTAGTGGAGAGTGAGTAGTAGACAGTGAGTAGTAGAGTGAGTAGTAGAGAGTAGTAGATAGTGAGTAGTAGATAGAGAGTAGTAGAGAGTGAGTAGTAGAGAGTAGTAGAGTGAGTAGTAGAGAGTGAGTAGTAGGGAGAGTGTAGTAGAGAGTGAGTAGTAGAATAGTAGAAAGTGAGTGGTAGAGAGTAGTAGAGAATGAGTAGTAGAGTGAGTAGTAGGGAGAGAGTAGTAGAGAGTGAGTAGTAGAATAGTAGAGAGTGAGTAGTAGAGAGTAGTAGAGAATGAGTAGTAGAGTGAGTAGTAGAGAGTAGTAGAGAGTAGTAGAGAGCAAATAGTAGAGAGCAAGTATTAGAGTGTGTAGCAGAGAGTGAGTAGTAGAGAGTAGTGGAGAGTGAGTAGTAGAGAGAGTAGTAGAGAGTGAGTAGTAGAGAGATATTAGAGAGTAGTAGAGTAGTAGAGAGTGAGTAGTAGAGTGAGTAGTAGAGTGAGTAGTAGAGAGTGAGTAGTAGATAGAGAGTAGTAGAGAGTGAGTAGTAGAGAGTAGTAGAGTGAGTAGTAGAGAGTGAGTAGTAGGGAGAGAGTAGTAGAGAGTAGTAGAGAGTGAGTAGTAGAGAGAGTAGCAGAGAGTAGTAGAGTAGTAGAGAGTGAGTAGTAGAGAGTGAGTAGTAGAGAGTAGTAGAGAGCAAGTAGTATAGAGTGTATAGTGGAGAGTGAGTAGTGGAGAGTGAGTAGTAGAAAGTGAGTAGTAGAGAGTGAGTACTAGAAAGTGAGTAGTAGAGAGTGAGTAGTAGAGAGTAGTAGTGAGTAGTAGAGAGGGAGTAGTAGAAAGAGAGTAGTAGAGAGTGAGTAGTAGAGTATTAGAGAGTGAGTGGTAGAGAGTAGTAGTAGAGAGAATATTAGAGGGTAGCAGAGTAGTAGAGAGTGAGTAGTAGAGTGAGTAGTAGAGAGTAGTAGAGAGTGAGTAGTGGAGAGTGAGTAGTAGACAGTGAGTAGTAGAGTGAGTAGTAGAGAGTAGTAGATAGTGAGAAGTAGATAGAGAGTAGTAGAGAGTGAGTAGTAGAGAGTAGTAGAGTGAGTAGTAGAGAGTGAGTAGTAGGGAGAGAGTAGTAGAGAGTGAGTAGTAGAATAGTAGAGAGTGAGTGGTAGAGAGTAGTAGAGTGAGTAGTAGAGAGTAGTAGAGAGTAGTAGAGTAGTAGAGAGTGAGTTGTGGAGAGTGAGTAGTAGAAAGTAGTAGAAAGTGACTAGTAGAGAGTGAGTAGTAGAAAGTGAGTAGTAGAGAGTGAGTAGTAGAGAGTAGTAGTGAGTAGAGAGAGAGAGTAGTAGAAAGAGAGTAGTAGAGTATTAGAGAGTGAGTGGTAGAGAGTAGTAGAGAGTAGTAGAGTGAGTAGAAGAGAGTAGTAGAGAGTGAATAGTAGAGAGTGAGTAGTAGAGAGTAGTAGTAGAGAGTAGTAGAGAGTAGTAGAGAGTGGGTAGTATAGAGTGAGTAGTGGAGAGTGAGTAGTGGAGAGTGAGTAGTGGAGAGTGAGTAGTAGAAAGTAGTAAAAAGTGACTAGTAGAGAGTGAGTAGTAGAAAGTGAGTAGTAGAGAGTGAGTAGTAGAGAGTAGTAGTGAGTAGAGAGCGAGAGTAGTAGAAAGAGAGTAGTAGAGTATTAGAGAGTGAGTGGTAGAGAGTAGTAGAGAGTAGTAGAGTGAGTAGAAGAGAGTAGTAGAGAGTGAATAGTAGAGAGTGAGTAGTAGAGAGTAGTAGTAGAGAGTAGTAGAGAGTAGTAGAGAGTGAGTGGTAGAGAGTGAGTAGTAGAGAGTAGAAGCGAGTGAGTAGTTTAATTTAAAAAGGAACACAATGAGGGGGGTTCATTTTGCCATCGACATTATGATTAGTACTGACAAAATAAAAATTAGGGCACATTTTGAGTGACTTCTCAAATCCTCTTCTATTTCATTAAATAATTCTGACATGCAGACTGAAACATGCACTTTGAATACCAGCAGCAGACTTCCCTGGTGAGCAGTATCTTTACTACAGTGATCTAATGAGCAACTAGAGTGCTACCATTCAGAATTTATGGCACATGTGTGACACATCTGAATGCCTTCTTGATGGAACCAAAGTAAACAATCATTGAAAATGCAATAGGTAGAGGTGTAGAGGTGTAGAGGTGTAGAGGTAGAGAGGTAAGTGTAAAGAGGTAGAGGTAGAGAGTAGTAGAGAGGGAGGTATAGAGAGGTAGACAGGTAGAGGGTAGAGGATGAGTAATAGAGAGTAGAGAGTGAGTAGTAGAGAGTAGTAGAGAGAGGAGCAGAGAGTGAATAGTAGAGAGTAGTAGAGTGAGTAGTAGAGAGTGAGTAGTAGAGAGTGAGTAGTAGAGAGTAGTAGAGAGTGAGTAGTAGAGAGTGGGTAATAGAGAGTGAGTAGTAGAGAGTAGTAGAGAGTAGTAGAGAGTGAGTAGTAGAGAGTGAGTAGTAGAGAGTACATAGTAGAGAGTAGTAGAGAGTGATTAGCAGAGAGAGAGTAGTAGAGAGCGAGTAGTATAGAGTGAGTAGTGGAGAGTGAGTTGTGGAGAGTGAGTAGTAGAAAGTAGTAGAAAGTGAGTAGTAGAGAGTGAGTAGTAGAAAGTAAGTAGTAGAGAGTGAGTAGTAGAGAGTAGTAGTGAGTAGTAGAGAGAGAGTAGTAGAAAGAGAGTAGTAGAGTATTAGAGAGTGAGTGGTAGAGAGTAGTAGAGAGTAGTAGAGTGAGTAGAAGAGAGTAGTAGAGAGTGAATAGTAGAGAGTGAGTAGTAGAGAGTAGTAGTAGAGAGTAGTAGAGAGTAGTAGAGAGTGAGTGGTAGAGAGTGAGTAGTAGAGAGTAGAAGCGAGTGAGTAGTTTAATTTAAAAAGGAACACAATGAGGGGGGTTCATTTTGCCATCGACATTATGATTAGTACTGACAAAATAAAAATTAGGGCACATTTTGAGTGACTTCTCAAATCCTCTTCTATTTCATTAAATAATTCTGACATGCAGACTGAAACATGCACTTTGAATACCAGCAGCAGACTTCCCTGGTGAGCAGTATCTTTACTACAGTGATCTAATGAGCAACTAGAGTGCTACCATTCAGAATTTATGGCACATGTGTGACACATCTGAATGCCTTCTTGATGGAACCAAAGTAAACAATCATTGAAAATGCAATAGGTAGAGGTGTAGAGGTGTAGAGGTGTAGAGGTAGAGAGGTAAGTGTAAAGAGGTAGAGGTAGAGAGTAGTAGAGAGGGAGGTATAGAGAGGTAGACAGGTAGAGAGTAGAGGATGAGTAATAGAGAGTAGAGAGTGAATAGTAGAGAGTAGTAGAGAGAGGAGCAGAGAGTGAATAGTAGAGAGTAGTAGAGTGAGTAGTAGAGAGGGAGTAGTAGAGAGTGAGTAGTAGAGAGTAGTAGAGAGTGAGTAGTAGAGAGTGGGTAATAGAGAGTGAGTAGTAGAGGGTAGTAGAGAGTAGTAGAGAGTGAGTAGTAGAGAGTGAGTAGTAGAGAGTACATAGTAAAGAGTAGTAGAGAGTGATTAGCAGAGAGAGAGTAGTAGAGAGTAGTAGAGAGTGAGTAGTAGAGTGAGTAGTAGAGAGTAGTAGAGAGTGAGTAGTAGAGAGTGAGTAGTAGAGAGTGAGTTGTAGAGAGTAGTAGAGAGTGAGTAGCAGAGAGTGAGTAGTAGAGAGTTGTAGAGGGAGTAGTAGAGAGTGAGTAGTAGAGAGTAGGAGAGAGAGAGTAGTAGAGAGTGAGTAGTAGAGAGTAGTAGAGAGTGAGTAGCAGAAAGTGAGTAGTAGAGAGTTGTAGAGTGAGTAGTAGAGAGTGAGTAGTAGACAGTAGTAGAGAGAGAGTAGTAGAGAGTGAGTAGTAGAGAGTAGTAGAGAGTGAGTAGTAGAGAGTAGTAGAGAGTGAGTAGTAGAGTGAGGAGTATGGAGTAGTAGAGAATGAGTAGTAGAGTGAGTAGTAGAGAGTAGTAGAGAGCAAGTAGTAGAGAGCAAGTAGTAGAGAGTGTGTAGTAGAGAGTGAGTAGTAGAGAGTAGTAGAGAGTGAGTAGTAGAGAGTGGGTAATAGAGAGTGAGTAGTAGAGAGTAGTAGAGAGTAGTAGAGAGTGAGTAGTAGAGAGTACATAGTAGAGAGTAGTAGAGAGTGATTAGCAGAGAGAGAGTAGTAGAGAGTAGTAGAGAGTGAGTAGTAGAGTGAGTAGTAGAGAGTAGTAGAGAGTGAGTAGTAGAGAGTGAGTAGTAGAGAGTGAGTAGTAGAGAGTAGTAGAGCGTGAGTAGCAGAGAGTGAGTAGTAGAGAGTTGTAGAGTGAGTAGTAGAGAGTGAGTAGTAGAGAGTAGTAGAGAGAGAGTAGTAGAGAGTGAGTAGTAGAGAGTAGTAGAGAGTGAGTAGCATAAAGTGAGTAGTAGAGAGTTGTAGAGTGAGTAGTAGAGAGTGAGTAGTAGACAGTAGTAGAGAGAGAGTAGTAGAGAGTGAGAAGTAGAGAGTAGTAGAGAGTGAGTAGTAGAGAGTAGTAGAGAGTGAGTAGTAGAGTGAGGAGTATGGAGTAGTAGAGAATGAGACGTAGAGTGAGTAGTAGAGAGTAGTAGAGAGCAAGTAGTAGAGAGCAAGTAGTAGAGAGTGTGTAGTATAGAGTGAGTAGTAGAGAGTAGTAGAGAGTGAGTAGTAGAGAGAGTAGTAGAGAGTGAGTAGTAGAGAGAATATTAGAGAGTAGTAGAGAGTGAGTAGTAGAGTGAGTAGTAGAGAGTAGTAGAGAGCAAGCAGTAGAGAGTGAGTAGTGGAGAGTGAGTAGTAGACAGTGAGTAGTAGAGTGAGTAGTAGAGAGTAGTAGGGAGTGAGTAGTAGATAGAGAGTAGTAGAGAGTGAGTGGTAGAGAGTAGTAGAATGAGTAGTAGAGAGTGAGTAGTAGGGAGAGAGTAGTAGAGAGTAGTAGAGTGTGAGTAGTAGAATAGTAGAGAGTGAGTGGTAGAGAGTAGTAGAGTGAGTAGTAGAGAGTAGTAGAGAGTGAGTAGTAGAGAGAGTAGTAGAGAGTAGTAGAGTAGTAGAGAGTGAGTTGTAAAGAGTGAGTAGTAGAGAGAGTAGTAGAGAGTAGTGGAGGTAAAAATGAGATTGCTAGAGTTAATATTTAAAGTTGTTATAAACTCTTGAGCTTCTTCCTCATCACCATCCCAAACAATAAAGACATCCGCTCGGAATCTGTCTTGGTCCACGAACTTTGTTACCAGCATTCAACTCACCGGAGGTATCTGTTGGGCGGAGAAGTGCGGGAGTGGTGACTTTCTTCTTCCACACGGGTCCCCGGGACTGCGAGTACCAGCAGCCCTACTGCCTTGCTGATTATTTGCTGCAGCTGCTGGCTCTTCCCGGCCCCTCCCTCCCACTATAAAGCGCCTCGCGGCCCCTGCTTCGCGGGTGCCGCTCGGAATCTGTCTTGGTCCACGAACTTTGTTACCAGCATTCAACTCACCGGAGGTATCTGTTGGGCGGAGAAGTGCGGGAGTGGTGACTTTCTTCTTCCACACGGGTCCCCGGGACTGCGAGTACCAGCAGCCCTACTGCCTTGCTGATTATTTGCTGCAGCTGCTGGCTCTTCCCGGCCCCTCCCTCCCACTATAAAGCGCCTCGCGGCCCCCGCTTCGCGGGAGCCGCTCGGAATCTGTCTTGGTCCACGAACTTTGTTACCAGCATTCAACTCACCGGAGGTATCTGTTGGGCGGAGAAGTGCGGGAGTGGTGACTTTCTTCTTCCACACGGGTCCCCGGGACTGCGAGTACCAGCAGCCCTACTGCCTTGCTGATTATTTGCTGCAGCTGCTGGCTCTTCCCGGCCCCTCCCTCCCACTATAAAGCGCCTCGCGGCCCCCGCTTCGCGGGAGCCGCTCGGAATCTGTCTTGGTCCACGAACTTTGTTACCAGCATTCAACTCACCGGAGGTATCTGTTGGGCGGAGAAGTGCGGGAGTGGTGACTTTCTTCTTCCACACGGGTCCCCGGGACTGCGAGTACCAGCAGCCCTACTGCCTTGCTGATTATTTGCTGCAGCTGCTGGCTCTTCCCGGCCCCTCCCTCCCACTATAAAGCGCCTCGCGGCCCCCGCTTCGCGGGAGCCGCTCGGAATCTGTCTTGGTCCACGAACTTTGTTACCAGCATTCAACTCACCGGAGGTATCTGTTGGGCGGAGAAGTGCGGGAGTGGTGACTTTCTTCTTCCACACGGGTCCCCGGGACTGCGAGTACCAGCAGCCCTACTGCCTTGCTGATTATTTGCTGCAGCTGCTGGCTCTTCCCGGCCACTCCCTCCTCGATTACTATAACTGTCTCCCCGCCTACGCGTAAGCGGGACGCGTGCGGGGCGTACCCCGGGGCGAAGACCGGGCAAAGAGCGGGCCGTTTGAGGCCGTTCGAGGTCTGTGAGGTCTGGTCTGGGCTACCCCCTTTTGTATTGGTCAAACTAGCCTGTGCGAGTGTAATTGTTATACAATTTATTATTATCATATCCACACAGTAAGGTTGGGGGTTGCCCCTGTTGGTTGTTGAGCTATGTCTAGCAGGTTAACACGGAGCAAGGCCCCAATTGGTGGTCTTCCTATCAATGGTCCTATGGACGATTTTATTACTCGTACCAATACAGCTATAGACCATGAAATTTCCAAACTCCAGACTCGTGTTTCCCTGGAATTGGCGTCTGCTAGGAGATTGTCCCAGGTAATCGATTTGTCGAAAAAATCTTCCCTGGGCAATATAGCCACAGCGGTTACCCCGCCACGTCCAGCTATCCCCCATTGTGTAGTTACACATGTTGATGTCCACCACACTCCGGCTTTCTCTGTACTACCCCCCACATTGGAGCCACTGATTCAGGATAGTGCTGCGAACCTGTCCATAACCCCTCTCAAGCAAGATACTGGTTCTAATAATCCTACCTCGGCAATGTTCTCCTCTAGGCACACTCTTAGTAGAGCCCATCAAGCCAAAAGAAAATGCACCTCTCGGTCTGCTTACCGTCGTAAGAAGGCCAAAATTGTGATTACTGAACATCTGAATGCGACTAGTGCTCCGGTCTCAAATCCTATAGGAGGGGGTGTGACCGGGGAACATTCACATTTTGAGGGGGTTAAAGATGAGCCAGCTCCTGCTTCCTTGACCACCTCCTTGGTTATTGAGGCAGGAGAAGAGGGCATACATGTTGAGAGTGGGGACAGGAACGAAGGGGAATTTATAAGTTTAGTTTGGGAAACCCTTAAGAAACTTCTTTCTCCTTTTGATCTTAGACTCTCACGCATTGAGAACCATTTACTTGAGATGGAAAAGAGCATTATTGCTCTGGCCACTCTCGGTCTGAGAAGTCTAGAAAACCAGGGTTTTCCTGTTGCTGAGCCTCTTCCCCATGATATGATCCCTCAAGTTCCACAACCTTCCCCTCCTTTACCAGTTATCGCACGATCGGTGCCTACATCGGGGCCTGCGGCTGGGCATCATAGCTCAACCGCCTCTATACCTAAAGCTCCTAAATGTCCCACCCCCCAACCAGTAGTTAAACCTAATATAGGTGTGTTGCATAGACCCCCTCCTAGGGAAGCGGTGCTCCAATCAACCAAGAGCCCTCCTGCTAAGAATAACTTTAGAGGGGGTTTTATCGATCTCCCTCCAGAGGCTAATGATTATGTGGTTGTGCTGACGAATGTCCCCCAGTTAGGAAATGGCCAATACGAGAACCATTGGTCTCTGAAGAATAAGACAATCCATTGGCTCAATGCGAATAGACCAATCCCTAATGGTCAGAGAAGTAGAATTTTAATGGTACGTAGAACCCCCTGGGTGGGCCCCTCAAGGAAATCTAGCGCTGGGGATTGCATAGTGGTGACCTTTGAAGATCCTTTCATGGTACACCACATCTGTTCCTGGCCCATTGGCGAAGGTTCTCTCGTTATACCTAGGCCTTTGTCCTTCTTTTATCCACCGTGTCTTAGATCTACACGTGATGAGGACTGGTCTCTAGTACACCACCGCAACTGGAGGAGCCACCCCAAAAAATCCCAAGTTTTCCCCATAAATTGGAATGTCTTTTCCACTTCTAATCGGTTTACTGGGCTTGAGGAGGTAGATTGACTGGCATGTCAACCTGTTCCCCAGGATCCTTTACCACTGGTACTAGGGCATAATGAACCATCTTCCTCTCCTTGTGTGACCGAACCCTCGGCTGTTAGCCCACCAACTTCAGAGGGAATGCTGTCTGTTCCATCTATGGAGGCGGCCTCGATTACGCTGTATTCTTCTGATTCTCAACCTGTAATGGACCAACTGGCCCTACCTTGCCCGTTTCCCACGATCTCAATCCAGCATGTTCCTTTAGCTAGGAAGCTGACTGATGTAACAATGGCTCCCTATTACCATCAGATTGAGCCATTATCTAGGCCAAATAGATCTGCTGCGGGGGGGGCAGGTCCTGTGATTAAATTGGCCACATTAGATGACCCTCCAAGACAGACTACCGCTGCCGACCCCTTGATAAAGATCATATGTTGGAATGTGGCAGGGCTCGCCCGTAACCTCGAAATTCCAGAATGGAATGCCTTTCTGGCCCCCTACAACATCTGTCTTTTGCAGGAAACCTGGTGTCTTGAGCCTAGGCATAGAGTGGGCTTCACGACTTACTTTGTTCCAGCTTCCCACCAAAATGGAGGTAAAGGTCGCCCGTCAGGTGGCCTTCTCATATGGGTTAACATTGCTCTAGGTCTAAGTGTCACTCAAAAGCCCACGCATTCTCCTGATCTCCAGAGGATAACCATTCTATGCCCAGGGGGTAGGAAGTTGGAAGTCTTTAACCTTTATCTAAGGGGCGCCAGGGGCGGGTCATCCACATTATCCTCTACAGGTCTGGGCAGCGATTTAGCCGCCTGCAGTATCGACTCTTATGTTCTTCTGGCAGGCGACTTTAATTGCTGTTTTGAGCCATTGGCTGTGGAGAATATACTGGATACTTGGGATGAGGACACAAGGAGAGGTATTCCCATCCTGACCCTAGATCCGATTCCCAAGTGGACCCAGAGTGCGGTAGACATCAACGCGCTCTGTATGGAACATGACTTAAGACCAACTAACGGCCGATCTAAATCGGATATCCTGGGTGCGCACACTTACAACCGGATAGGCCGTACCTCCAGAATAGACTATGTTGTGCTGAATTATAATTTGTGGGCATTCCATTATGATATGGAGGTCATTGCGTCTTGTGATAGTGACCACAATCCTCTCTCCTTATCATTGATTCCGCCCTGGCAGGTGGGAAGTCAAAATAAGATTCCCTACAAGTGGAAAACCTCCCATGAGCTTGTCCCCTCGGCCTGTGGTAGGCGCCTAAAATGGGCTAAAGTAGAAGCGGATGAGGGAAGGATGGCACAGGCAGGGACCGCAATGTTAGCGGCAGGGCAGCGCCTGGATGCCCTGGGTGTCTCCAGCCAATCTGTTTTACCTTTATTCACAGAAACCATTGTGGTGCTAAGCGATTTGTTCATTATACCTCAATCCAGCGCAAAGGTTTCTGTGAAGGGTGCTCCCAGGGCAAGAAATAAATGGTATTCTTCAAAATGTCGGGTTGCCAAGGGGGAACTTATTACCGCAGTTAAAAACAAGGATCCAGGCACCATTAGATTGGCGAGGAATCTCTATAAAAAAGTTGTGGCAGAGGCGAAGGAGGCCCATGACTTTAGCTTTTGGTGGGATTTAGCGGAGGCAAGTACCAGAAAAGACTCCAAAGGGTTCTGGGATCTGCTAAGAGCCAGGGACAAACCCCTTGATTCGCAGTTCACTTGTAATATTTCTGGCGATCTCTGGTTTGCCCACTTTTCCAAATTGTACTCTGTTCAAAGTGGGGTACCCATCCTTAAAACGGGCCTTCATGCCAGCCTACCACCTGAGATTTCTACCAATGCTTCCCCCTTCAGCATAGAGGAAGTTGAAGGGGCAATCAGTCGTATTGTTTCTAGTAAGGCTGCTGGTCCCGATGGAATTCCGGGGGACTTGTTGAAGAAATATCCATCATTGTGGAGTAGATTAATTGCCGCTCTTCTGAATGAGGCGGTGTTGGGTGGTTCTCTTCCTGACTCATGGAGTGGTGCTGAGGTCGTCCCCATTTTTAAGAAAGGCAGTCGGGACGACCCAGCTAACTATCGCCCTATTAGCCTGCTTGATTCAACGCAAAAGGTTGCGGGCAAAGTGGTTCTAGGTAGGATCCTGCAGTGGGTTGAAGAAAACCAGGTTTTGTCAGATTTCCAGGCAGGTTTCAGATCTGGGATGGGTACTATCGAGCAGACGTTCCGTCTTTTAATGATTTACTGGAAGGTGGTTGTGCTGGGTGGGGGCAGCTTGTACTTGGTCTTTATAGACTTGCAAACTGCCTTCGACCTGGTCCCTCGAGCCCAACTATGGAATGTCTTAGATAGGTTGGGCATACCTCCCTATTTGCTGGCCTTGCTTATAAAGTTTCATGAAAGCAACTTTGCCCAGATTAGATGGGGTACCCAGGGGGATAAAACATCTCGTATCTCCGTAGACAGGGGCGTCCGCCAGGGTTGCGTGCTCGCCCCCACTCTGTTTTCTCTATACGTTAACGGAGTGGTGGAGCATCTGCTTCAACAGCCGTCAGATGCACCATCCTTGGCTGGTAGGAAAGTTCCTACGCTCCTGTTTGCGGATGATACCCTCCTAATTTCCAAGTCACCAGTAGGTATCCAAAAGTTGCTTTCTAGCTTTAAGGCCTTTTGTGATACCAAGGGCCTGTCTATAAACATAAGCAAGACCAAATTCCTCGTTCTTAATCCTCCCAGGAAAACGGTTGTTCCCCCTACCTTGGACTCTGTTCCTTTGGATAGAGTCAATGAATTTGACTACCTTGGTATTCGTTTGTGTGCCAATATGAGTTGGAAGGCGCACCACCAGAAGGTGTTTCTGACACACAAGAGAGTTTCAGGGGCCCTGCTCAAGGAACATCGTGCCTCAGCTTTAAAACCTATAGGGGCACTGCTTGATATCTATAGGGCAAGGGTGGTGAGTGCAGCATTGTATGGTGCTGAACTGTGGGGTATACAGAGTGTTGACACCTTGACATACCTCGAAAATAATTTCCACAAAGATCTTATGAGGTTACCCCATAGCACCCCTACTATTCCTCTTTTGTTAGACGCAGGCACACGCCCAATTTGTGAGCAAGCTAGGCTACGTCCTCTCTTATTATGGGCCAGGATATGGAATGTCCCTGAACTGAGTAGTTATGCAGATGCCCTTAGCGAAATTCTATCCTTATCTGGCTGGCATAAGGTTACCTGGCTCAGGGAGGTTAAGCGTCTCCTTTTGGACCTGGGATTAGGAGATGCCTGGGCAAATAGAACAGCACCCTCAAAACAATTGCTCAAGAAGATCTATTGGCTCTGGGTGGATAATGAGAGGTTGTGTAACCCTAACCATTGTAAATCTGTCGCCCAGTTTTTCTTGGTTAAGGAGATCCCTTGCAGAGAACCCTACTTGGATTCAATCCTTAACCCGGGTGACAGAGCATTATACTTTAAATTTAGGGTGGGCGTTCTTCCATTAGGTCTGTTCACGTCTACTTGGAAACCTCCATACCAAACTATACCCTATTGCCCCTTTTGTGATTCTAGGGTCGAGTCTACAGCCCATTTGTTATTTGAGTGCTATGCTTATTCTGTGCCCAGGTCGAGATGGTTAAAGCCCTTATGTAGGTGTCTAGGCACAAGATCCTGTCTGGAAGCTTTACGCATATTACGTTCAGACGCCCGTCCCTTCTATGCCTGTTGCCTGGCTAAATTTTTGGGCTGGGCTTGGAGGATAAGATCTGTAAGAAAACAGTTGTTACAGTAATGTACTCTTCTTAATTTTTTTTGATATTTGACAGTCATGGAATTTAATAACTTTTTACCTTGTAATTGTATATGTGTTATTTATTGATTGTTATGTGTTGTATTGTTGTGCTTTTATGACAAACTGTCGAAATAAAGCTTTGTGAATACTTGTGAATAAAGACATCGTCTATAAAACGCAGCCACTGCCGCACATGATGCACATTGTGGACCCTTTGCAGGACCTGTTCCTCCCACCAGCCAACATGTAAACAGGCATAGCTGGGGGAGAAACAGGATCCCATCGCCACACCTCTAACTTGTTTGAGGGTTTCCTTCCCAAACAAAAAATAGTTGTTATTTAAACACCATGAAATCAAGTCTAATATCATCTTGTTGTGCCCATAGTATTCAACAGGTCTCTTATCTAAAAAGAATTTCACAGCATTGAGTCCAGTCACATGATTGATACTTGTATATAATGACTCAATGTCTAAAGTTATTAGAATGAGACCTTCTTCCCACTTAGTGTCATTAATCTTATTCAAAAAATCTCCTGTGTCTTTGACGTAACTTGGTAAATTCTTCACAAAGTCCTGCAGATAAAAGTCTACAAATTGAGAGATATGTTCACTGACACTGTTGATAGCAGAAATAATAGGTCTACCCGGTGTTGGCGAGACCATTTTATGCACTTTGGGGATTAGGTACATTACGGGAATAACCGGACATTCAACATGCAAAAAATAAAATTCGGTAGATGACACCAAACCCTCTCGTTTGTATTGTAATAGTCGTTTTTTGAGGTCCTCTTTCGCCTTGTTGTATTCTTTTATGTTGGTCCTCATATAGCATTTTTCGCCATTTAATTGTCTCATTGCTTCCGTGATATACTCTTTTTTGGGCCATAGGACGATATTTCCACCTTTGTCTGACTTGTTTATGATTATTTCTTGATTGTCCCCCGCCTTTTTCATTAATTTAGCATACTGTATGTCTCTGTGATTTTTCTTGAAGTGATTTTTCTTCTTTGTGACATGACATAATCGCTTCAAATCCTCTATCACACATTCATGGAAAATATCTATTGCGTCTTTCGGCAGGCATCATGGGTATAAAAGTACTTTTTAATTTGAGTGGGCTTTCACCTGCACCTTTTTGTGCGATGTCAATTGCCTGTAGTCTTGATTGAGTACTTACATCAGTTATCTAATTTGGTTGTTGAATGGGATCTCTATTGGTGTTGAGTTCATGAAGAATGAGAATAGTCGAGGCATCTGATGCCAATAATGGTTGCACATTGTCTTTGCTGATATTTGGAGTTGTTGTTGTAGCTTGAACTCCAGCTTTGATAGTAAAGAATTTTTTTAGCTTAAGTTTTCTTATAAAGCAAAATATGTCGATGCATGTACTAGCGTAATTTTATATATATATATATATATTACCTACTGGCGGTCGCCAGTAGGTAGTTATAGTTAGGACCTATTATCCATAGGAAATCCGCAACATTCTATTTAGAATAACTTTGGCGCCGGTTGGCGAATCCTCGCAAAATTTTTAAGACTCGTGGCCCGCTCCGGTCCGCTCCTATCCTGAAAGTCTCAGGGTGATTAGTAAAGCGGGGCCGAGAAAAAAGGGGGGTCCCAAAACATGTTTTCCCCATGCAATGTTCCATAGGGACCTTTAGTCACAGCTACAGCCCGAACTGCTGAACGGAATTACACCAAATTTGACAGAAAGGTAGACCTTGGTTCGTGCCTTTTGCTTAAATGGTGTAAATCCGTTCAGTAGGTCCAGAGAACATCAAAAGTAAAATCACATATATATCTGGGCAGAGCCTAACCACACATCTCATCAGCACTTCATCCACGAAGTGTTGGCAGCCATCTTGGGACCAATATAAATGATAGCACCTCATTAAAAAGCATTGCAGTTAATAGAAGGTTTTAAGACTTTAGTTACATTATAAATTATTTGTTGATGGTACCATACTCATTTTAGGAATTGTGGTATGTTCTAAGGTGATTTTACCATGTGAAAAAGCCTTCTGCTGGGATATCATGAATCATGTTTGAGAGAAAACTATTTTCTCATGCTTTTCTCACAGAGGTTTGGAAGGTGATCTATAAGCTAAACAGAGCATATTTTTTGTAAATTCACATTATCTTTCTCAGTCATGTGAGAATGAAGTCTGACACTCTCTGTAAAACATGTACATCCAACAAGGGCAGAGACTGTCAGTTGATTCCTTTGTGTTCTACTGCAGCTTCCCAGAGTTTTCCAAAGAACAACTAGAGCGCTAACAGTCCTACTTATGATAAACGTATGGCACACCTGAAGCCATTTTGATTGGAATAAAGTGGTAACTCTTAAAATATTTAATTTAAAAAGGAACAAAATGAGGGGGTTCATTTTGCTATAGAAAGTATGATTAGTGCTGCAGAAAGAAAAATTAGGGCACATTTTGAGTGACTTCTCAAATCCTCTTCTATTTCATTAAAAAATTCTGACATGCAGACTGAAACATGTACTTTGAATACCAGCAGCAGACTTCCCTGGTGAGCAGTAGCTTTACTATAGCGATCTAATGAGCAACTAGAGTGCTACCATTCAGAATTTATGGCACATGTGTGACACATCTGAATGCCTTCTTGATGGAACCAAAGTAAACAATCATTGAAAATGCAATAGGTAGAGGTGTAGAGGTGTAGAGGTGTAGAGGTAGAGAGGTAAGTGTAAAGAGGTAGAGGTAGAGAGTAGTAGAGAGGGAGGAAGAGAGAGGTAGAAAGGTAGAGAGTAGAGGATGAGTAATAGAGAGTAGAGAGTGAGTAGTATAGAGTAGTAGAGAGAGGAGCAGAGAGTGAATAGTAGAGAGTAGTAGAGTGAGTAGTAGAGAGTGAGTAGTAGAGAGTGAGTAGTAGAGAGTAGTAGAGAGTGGGTAATAGAGAGTGAGTAGTAGAGAGTGAGTAGTAGAGTGAGTAGTAGAAAGTGAGTAGTAGAGAGTAGTAGAGAGTGAGTAGTAGAGAGTGAGTAGTAGAGAGTAGTAGAGAGTGATTAGCAGAGAGAGAGTAGTAGAGAGTAGTAGAGAGTGAGTAGTAGAGTGAGTAGTAGAGAGTAGTAGAGAGAGAGTAGTAGAGAGTGAGTAGTAGAGAGTAGTAGAGTGAGTAGTAGAGAGTGAGTAGTAGGGAGAGAGTAGTAGAGAGTGAGTAGTAGAATAGTAGAGAGTGAGTGGTAGAGAGTAGTAGAGTGAGTAGTAGAGAGTAGTAGAGAGTAGTAGAGTAGTAGAGAGTGAGTTGTGGAGAGTGAGTAGTAGAAAGTAGTAGAAAGTGACTAGTAGAGAGTGAGTAGTAGAAAGTGAGTAGTAGAGAGTGAGTAGTAGAGAGTAGTAGTGAGTAGAGAGAGAGAGTAGTAGAAAGAGAGTAGTAGAGTATTAGAGAGTGAGTGGTAGAGAGTAGTAGAGAGTAGTAGAGTGAGTAGAAGAGAGTAGTAGAGAGTGAATAGTAGAGAGTGAGTAGTAGAGAGTAGTAGAGAGTAGTAGAGAGTAGTAGAGAGTGGGTAGTATAGAGTGAGTAGTGGAGAGTGAGTAGTGGAGAGTGAGTAGTGGAGAGTGAGTAGTAGAAAGTAGTAGAAAGTGACTAGTAGAGAGTGAGTAGTAGAAAGTGAGTAGTAGAGAGTGAGTAGTAGAGAGTAGTAGTGAGTAGAGAGCGAGAGTAGTAGAAAGAGAGTAGTAGAGTATTAGAGAGTGAGTGGTAGAGAGTAGTAGAGAGTAGTAGAGTGAGTAGAAGAGAGTAGTAGAGAGTGAATAGTAGAGAGTGAGTAGTAGAGAGTAGTAGTAGAGAGTAGTAGAGAGTAGTAGAGAGTGAGTGGTAGAGAGTGAGTAGTAGAGAGTAGAAGCGAGTGAGTAGTTTAATTTAAAAAGGAACACAATGAGGGGGGTTCATTTTGCCATCGACATTATGATTAGTACTGACAAAATAAAAATTAGGGCACATTTTGAGTGACTTCTCAAATCCTCTTCTATTTCATTAAATAATTCTGACATGCAGACTGAAACATGCACTTTGAATACCAGCAGCAGACTTCCCTGGTGAGCAGTATCTTTACTACAGTGATCTAATGAGCAACTAGAGTGCTACCATTCAGAATTTATGGCACATGTGTGACACATCTGAATGCCTTCTTGATGGAACCAAAGTAAACAATCATTGAAAATGCAATAGGTAGAGGTGTAGAGGTGTAGAGGTGTAGAGGTAGAGAGGTAAGTGTAAAGAGGTAGAGGTAGAGAGTAGTAGAGAGGGAGGTATAGAGAGGTAGACAGGTAGAGAGTAGAGGATGAGTAATAGAGAGTAGAGAGTGAGTAGTAGAGAGTAGTAGAGAGAGGAGCAGAGAGTGAATAGTAGAGAGTAGTAGAGTGAGTAGTAGAGAGTGAGTAGTAGAGAGTGAGTAGTAGAGAGTAGTAGAGAGTGAGTAGTAGAGAGTGGGTAATAGAGAGTGAGTAGTAGAGAGTAGTAGAGAGTAGTAGAGAGTGAGTAGTAGAGAGTGAGTAGTAGAGAGTACATAGTAGAGAGTAGTAGAGAGTGATTAGCAGAGAGAGAGTAGTAGAGAGCGAGTAGTATAGAGTGAGTAGTGGAGAGTGAGTAGTGGAGAGTGAGTAGTAGAAAGTAGTAGAAAGTGAGTAGTAGAGAGTGAGTAGTAGAAAGTAAGTAGTAGAGAGTGAGTAGTAGAGAGTAGTAGTGAGTAGTAGAGAGAGAGTAGTAGAAAGAGAGTAGTAGAGTATTAGAGAGTGAGTGGTAGAGAGTAGTAGAGAGTAGTAGAGTGAGTAGAAGAGAGTAGTAGAGAGTGAATAGTAGAGAGTGAGTAGTAGAGAGTAGTAGTAGAGAGTAGTAGAGAGTAGTAGAGAGTGAGTGGTAGAGAGTGAGTAGTAGAGAGTAGAAGCGAGTGAGTAGTTTAATTTAAAAAGGAACACAATGAGGGGGGTTCATTTTGCCATCGACATTATGATTAGTACTGACAAAATAAAAATTAGGGCACATTTTGAGTGACTTCTCAAATCCTCTTCTATTTCATTAAATGATTCTGACATGCAGACTGAAACATGCACTTTGAATACCAGCAGCAGACTTCCCTGGTGAGCAGTATCTTTACTACAGTGATCTAATGAGCAACTAGAGTGCTACCATTCAGAATTTATGGCACATGTGTGACACATCTGAATGCCTTCTTGATGGAACCAAAGTAAACAATCATTGAAAATGCAATAGGTAGAGGTGTAGAGGTGTAGAGGTGTAGAGGTAGAGAGGTAAGTGTAAAGAGGTAGAGGTAGAGAGTAGTAGAGAGGGAGGTATAGAGAGGTAGACAGGTAGAGAGTAGAGGATGAGTAATAGAGAGTAGAGAGTGAATAGTAGAGAGTAGTAGAGAGAGGAGCAGAGAGTGAATAGTAGAGAGTAGTAGAGTGAGTAGTAGAGAGGGAGTAGTAGAGAGTGAGTAGTAGAGAGTAGTAGAGAGTGAGTAGTAGAGAGTGGGTAATAGAGAGTGAGTAGTAGAGGGTAGTAGAGAGTAGTAGAGAGTGAGTAGTAGAGAGTGAGTAGTAGAGAGTACATAGCAAAGAGTAGTAGAGAGTGATTAGCAGAGAGAGAGTAGTAGAGAGTAGTAGAGAGTGAGTAGTAGAGTGAGTAGTAGAGAGTAGTAGAGAGTGAGTAGTAGAGAGTGAGTAGTAGAGAGTGAGTTGTAGAGAGTAGTAGAGAGTGAGTAGCAGAGAGTGAGTAGTAGAGAGTTGTAGAGGGAGTAGTAGAGAGTGAGTAGTAGAGAGTAGGAGAGAGAGAGTAGTAGAGAGTGAGTAGTAGAGAGTAGTAGAGAGTGAGTAGCAGAAAGTGAGTAGTAGAGAGTTGTAGAGTGAGTAGTAGAGAGTGAGTAGTAGACAGTAGTAGAGAGAGAGTAGTAGAGAGTGAGTAGTAGAGAGTAGTAGAGAGTGAGTAGTAGAGAGTAGTAGAGAGTGAGTAGTAGAGTGAGGAGTATGGAGTAGTAGAGAATGAGTAGTAGAGTGAGTAGTAGAGAGTAGTAGAGAGCAAGTAGTAGAGAGCAAGTAGTAGAGAGTGTGTAGTAGAGAGTGAGTAGTAGAGAGTAGTAGAGAGTGAGTAGTAGAGAGTGGGTAATAGAGAGTGAGTAGTAGAGAGTAGTAGAGAGTAGTAGAGAGTGAGTAGTAGAGAGTACATAGTAGAGAGTAGTAGAGAGGGATTAGCAGAGAGAGAGTAGTAGAGAGTAGTAGAGAGTGAGTAGTAGAGTGAGTAGTAGAGAGTAGTAGAGAGTGAGTAGTAGAGAGTGAGTAGTAGAGAGTGAGTAGTAGAGAGTAGTAGAGCGTGAGTAGCAGAGAGTGAGTAGTAGAGAGTTGTAGAGTGAGTAGTAGAGAGTGAGTAGTAGAGAGTAGTAGAGAGAGAGTAGTAGAGAGTGAGTAGTAGAGAGTAGTAGAGAGTGAGTAGCATAAAGTGAGTAGTAGAGAGTTGTAGAGTGAGTAGTAGAGAGTGAGTAGTAGACAGTAGTAGAGAGAGAGTAGTAGAGAGTGAGAAGTAGAGAGTAGTAGAGAGTGAGTAGTAGAGAGTAGTAGAGAGTGAGTAGTAGAGTGAGGAGTATGGAGTAGTAGAGAATGAGACGTAGAGTGAGTAGTAGAGAGTAGTAGAGAGCAAGTAGTAGAGAGCAAGTAGTAGAGAGTGTGTAGTATAGAGTGAGTAGTAGAGAGTAGTAGAGAGTGAGTAGTAGAGAGAGTAGTAGAGAGTGAGTAGTAGAGAGAATATTAGAGAGTAGTAGAGAGTGAGTAGTAGAGTGAGTAGTAGAGAGTAGTAGAGAGCGAGCAGTAGAGAGTGAGTAGTGGAGAGTGAGTAGTAGACAGTGAGTAGTAGAGTGAGTAGTAGAGAGTAGTAGGGAGTGAGTAGTAGATAGAGAGTAGTAGAGAGTGAGTGGTAGAGAGTAGTAGAATGAGTAGTAGAGAGTGAGTAGTAGGGAGAGAGTAGTAGAGAGTAGTAGAGTGTGAGTAGTAGAATAGTAGAGAGTGAGTGGTAGAGAGTAGTAGAGTGAGTAGTAGAGAGTAGTAGAGAGTGAGTAGTAGAGAGAGTAGTAGAGAGTAGTAGAGTAGTAGAGAGTGAGTTGTAAAGAGTGAGTAGTAGAGAGAGTAGTAGAGAGTAGTGGAGGTAAAAATGAGATTGCTAGAGTTAATATTTAAAGTTGTTATAAACTCTTGAGCTTCTTCCTCATCACCATCCCAAACAATAAAGACATCGTCTATAAAACGCAGCCACTGCCGCACATGATGCACATTGTGGACCCTTTGCAGGACCTGTTCCTCCCACCAGCCAACATGTAAACAGGCATAGCTGGGGGAGAAACAGGATCCCATCGCCACACCCCTAACTTGTTTGAGGGTTTCCTTCCCAAACAAAAAATAGTTGTTATTTAAACACCATGAAATCAAGTCTAATATCATCTTGTTGTGCCCATAGTATTCAACAGGTCTCTTATCTAAAAAGAATTTCACAGCATTGAGTCCAGTCACATGATTGATACTTGTATATAATGACTCAATGTCTAAAGTTATTAGAATGAGACCTTCTTCCCACTTAGTGTCATTAATCTTATTCAAAAAATCTCCTGTGTCTTTGACGTAACTTGGTAAATTCTTCACAAAGTCCTGCAGATAAAAGTCTACAAATTGAGAGATATGTTCACTGACACTGTTGATAGCAGAAATAATAGGTCTACCCGGTGTTGGCGAGACCATTTTATGCACTTTGGGGATTAGGTACATTACGGGAATAACCGGACATTCAACATGCAAAAAATAAAATTCGGTAGATGACACCAAACCCTCTCGTTTGTATTGTAATAGTCGTTTTTTTAGGTCCTCTTTCGCCTTGTTGTATTCTTTTATGTTGGTCCTCATATAGCATTTTTCGCCATTTAATTGTCTCATTGCTTCCGTGATATACTCTTTTTTGGGCCATAGGACGATATTTCGACCTTTGTCTGACTTGTTTATGATTATTTCTTGATTGTCCCCCGCCTTTTTCATTAATTTAGCATACTGTATGTCTCTGTGATTTTTCTTGAAGTGATTTTTCTTCTTTGTGACATGACATAATCGCTTCAAATCCTCTATCACACATTCATGGAAAATATCTATTGCGTCTTTCGGCAGGCATCATGGGTATAAAAGTACTTTTTAATTTGAGTGGGCTTTCACCTGCACCTTTTTGTGCGATGTCAATTGCCTGTAGTCTTGATTGAGTACTTACATCAGTTATCTAATTTGGTTGTTGAATGGGATCTCTATTGGTGTTGAGTTCATGAAGAATGAGAATAGTCGAGGCATCTGATGCCAATAATGGTTGCACATTGTCTTTGCTGATATTTGGAGTTGTTGTTGTAGCTTGAACTCCAGCTTTGATAGTAAAGAATTTTTTTAGCTTAAGTTTTCTTATAAAGCAAAATATGTCGATGCATGTACTAGCGTAATTTTATATATATATATATATATTACCTACTGGCGGTCGCCAGTAGGTAGTTATAGTTAGGACCTATTATCCATAGGAAATCCGCAACATTCTATTTAGAATAACTTTGGCGCCGGTTGGCGAATCCTCGCAAAATTTTTAAGACTCGTGGCCCGCTCCGGTCCGCTCCTATCCTGAAAGTCTCAGGGTGATTAGTAAAGCGGGGCCGAGAAAAAAGGGGGGTCCCAAAACATGTTTTCCCCATGCAATTTTCCATAGGGACCTTTAGTCACAGCTACAGCCCGAACTGCTGAACGGAATTACACCAAATTTGACAGAAAGGTAGACCTTGGTTCGTGCCTTTTGCTTAAATGGTGTAAATCCGTTCAGTAGGTCCAGAGAACATCAAAAGTAAAATCACATATATATCTGGGCAGAGCCTAACCACACATCTCATCAGCACTTCATCCACGAAGTGTTGGCAGCCATCTTGGGACCAATATACATGATAGCACCTCATTAAAAAGCATTGCAGTTAATAGAAGGTTTTAAGACTTTAGTTACATTATAAATTATTTGTTGATGGTACCATACTCATTTTAGGAATTGTGGTATGTTCTAAGGTGATTTTACCATGTGAAAAAGCCTTCTGCTGGGATATCATGAATCATGTTTGAGAGAAAACTATTTTCTCATGCTTTTCTCACAGAGGTTTGGAAGGTGATCTATAAGCTAAACAGAGCATATTTTTTGTAAATTCACATTATCTTTCTCAGTCATGTGAGAATGAAGTCTGACACTCTCTGTAAAACATGTACATCCAACAAGGGCAGAGACTGTCAGTTGATTCCTTTGTGTTCTACTGCAGCTTCCCAGAGTTTTCCAAAGAACAACTAGAGCGCTAACAGTCCTACTTATGATAAACGTATGGCACACCTGAAGCCATTTTGATTGGAATAAAGTGGTAACTCTTAAAATATTTAATTTAAAAAGGAACAAAATGAGGGGGTTCATTTTGCTATAGAAAGTATGATTAGTGCTGCAGAAAGAAAAATTAGGACACATTTTGAGTGACTTCTCAAATCCTCTTCTATTTCATTAAAAAATTCTGACATGCAGACTGAAACATGTACTTTGAATACCAGCAGCAGACTTCCCTGGTGAGCAGTAGCTTTACTACAGCGATCTAATGAGCAACTAGAGTGCTACCATTCAGAATTTATGGCACATGTGTGACACATCTGAATGCCTTCTTGATGGAACCAAAGTAAACAATCATTGAAAATGCAATAGGTAGAGGTGTAGAGGTGTAGAGGTGTAGAGGTGTAGAGGTAAGTGTAAAGAGGTAGAGGTAGAGAGTAGTAGAGAGGGAGGAAGAGAGAGGTAGAAAGGTAGAGAGTAGAGGATGAGTAATAGAGAGTAGAGAGTGAGTAGTATAGAGTAGTAGAGAGAGGAGCAGAGAGTGAATAGTAGAGAGTAGTAGAGTGAGTAGTAGAGAGTGAGTAGTAGAGAGTGAGTAGTAGAGAGTAGTAGAGAGTGGGTAATAGAGAGTGAGTAGTAGAGAGTGAGTAGTAGAGTGAGTAGTAGAAAGTGAGTAGTAGAGAGTAGTAGAGAGTGAGTAGTAGAGAGTGAGTAGTAGAGAGTAGTAGAGAGTGATTAGCAGAGAGAGAGTAGTAGAGAGTAGTAGAGAGTGAGTAGTAGAGTGAGTAGTAGAGAGTAGTAGAGAGAGTAGTAGAGAGTGAGTAGTAGAGAGTGAGTAGTAGAGAGTGAGTAGTAGAGCAAGTAGTAGAGAGTAGTAGAGAGAGAGTAGTAGAGAGTGAGTAGTCGAGAGTAGTAGAGTGACTAGCAGAGAGTGAGTAGTAGAGAGTAGTAGAGTGATTAGTAGAGAGTGAGTAGTAGAGAGTAGTAGAGAGAGAGTAGTAGAGAGTGAGTAGTAGAGAGTAGTAGAGAGTGAGTAGTAGAGTGAGTAGTAGAGAGTAGTAGAGAATGAGTAGTAGAGTGAGTAGTAGAGAGTAGTAGAGAGCGAGTAGTAGAGAGCAAGTATTAGAGTGTGTAGTAGAGAGTGAGTAGTAGAGAGTAGTAGAGAGTGAGTAGTAGAGAGAGTAGTAGAGAGTGAGTAGTAGAGAGATATTAGAGAGTAGTAGAGTAGTAGAGAGTGAGTAGTAGAGTGAGTAGTAGAGAGTAGTAGAGAATGAGTAGTAGAGAGTGAGTAGTGGAGAGTGAGTAGTAGACAGTGAGTAGTAGAGTGAGTAGTAGAGAGTAGTAGAGAGTGAGTAGTAGATAGAGAGTAGTAGAGAGTGAGTAGTAGAGAGTAGTAGAGTGAGTAGTAGAGAGTGAGTAGTAGGGAGAGAGTAGTAGAGAGTGAGTAGTAGAATAGTAGAGAGTGAGCGGTAGAGAGTAGTAGAGTGAGTAGTAGAGAGTAGTAGAGAGTGAGTAGTAGAGAGAGTAGTAGAGAGTAGTAGAGTAGTAGAGAGTGAGTAGTAGAGAGTGAGTAGTAGAGAGTAGTAGAGAGCGAGTAGTATAGAGTGAATAGTGGAGAGTTAGTAGTGGAGAGTGAGTAGTAGAAAGTGAGTAGTAGAGAGTAAGTAGTAGAAAGTGAGTAGTAGAGAGTGTGTAGTAGAGAGTAGTAGTGAGTAGTAGAGAGGGAGTAGTAGAAAGAGAGTAGTAGAAAGGGAGCAGTAGAGTATTAGAGAGTGAGTGGTAGAGAGTAGTAGAGAGTAGTAGTAGAGAGAATATTAGAGAGTAGTAGAGAGTGAGTAGTAGAGTGAGTAGTAGAGAGTAGTAGAGAGTGAGTAGTGGAGAGTGAGTAGTAGACAGTGAGTAGTAGAGTGAGTAGTAGAGAGTAGTAGATAGTGAGTAGTAGATAGAGAGTAGTAGAGAGTGAGTAGTAGAGAGTAGTAGAGTGAGTAGTAGAGAGTGAGTAGTTGGGAGAGTGTAGTAGAGAGTGAGTAGAGTAGAATAGTAGAAAGTGAGTGGTAGAGAGTAGTAGAGAATGAGTAGTAGAGTGAGTAGTAGGGAGAGAGTAGTAGAGAGTGAGTAGTAGAATAGTAGAGAGTGAGTAGTAGAGAGTAGTAGAGAATGAGTAGTAGAGTGAGTAGTAGAGAGTAGTAGAGAGTAGTAGAGAGCGAGTAGTAGAGAGCAAGTATTAGAGTGTGTAGCAGAGAGTGAGTAGTAGAGAGTAGTGGAGAGTGAGTAGTAGAGAGAGTAGTAGAGAGTGAGTAGTAGAGAGATATTAGAGAGTAGTAGAGTAGTAGAGAGTGAGTAGTAGAGTGAGTAGTAGAGTGAGTAGTAGAGAGTGAGTAGTAGAAAGTGAGTAGTAGAGAGTGAGTAGCAGAGAGTAGTAGTGAGTAGTAGAGAGGGAGTAGTAGAAAGAGAGTAGTAGAGAGGGAGTAGTAGAGTATTAGAGAGTGAGTGGTAGAGAGTAGTAGTAGAGAGAATATTAGAGGGTAGCAGAGTAGTAGAGAGTGAGTAGTAGAGTGAGTAGTAGAGAGTAGTAGAGAGTGAGTAGTGGAGAGTGAGTAGTAGACAGTGAGTAGTAGAGTGAGTAGTAGAGTGAGTAGTAGAGAGTGAGTAGTAGATAGAGAGTAGTAGAGAGTGAGTAGTAGAGAGTACTAGAGTGAGTAGTAGAGAGTGAGTAGTAGGGAGAGAGTAGTAGAGAGTAGTAGAGAGTGAGTAGTAGAATAGTAGAGAGTGAGTGGTAGAGAGTAGTAGAGTGAGTAGTAGAGAGTAGTAGAGAGTGAGTAGTAGAGAGAGTAGCAGAGAGTAGTAGAGTAGTAGAGAGTGAGTAGTAGAGAGTGAGTAGTAGAGAGTAGTAGAGAGCGAGTAGTATATAGTGAATAGTGGAGAGTGAGTAGTAGAGAGTGAGTAGTAGAAAGTGAGTAGTAGAGAGTAAGTAGTAGAAAGTGAGTAGTAGAGAGTGTGTAGTAGAGAGTAGTAGTGAGTAGTAGAGAGGGAGTAGTAGAAAGAGAGTAGTAGAAAGGGAGCAGTAGAGTATTAAAGAGTGAGTGGTAGAGAGTAGTAGAGAGTAGTAGTAGAGAGAATATTAGAGAGTAGTAGAGCGTGAGTAGTAGAGTGAGTAGTAGAGAGTAGTAGAGAGTGAGTAGTGGAGAGTGAGTAGTAGACAGTGAGTAGTAGAGTGAGTAGTAGAGAGTAGTAGATAGTGAGTAGTAGATAGAGAGTAGTAGAGAGTGAGTAGTAGAGAGTAGTAGAGTGAGTAGTAGAGAGTGAGTAGTAGGGAGAGTGTAGTAGAGAGTGAGTAGTAGAATAGTAGAAAGTGAGTGGTAGAGAGTAGTAGAGAATGAGTAGTAGAGTGAGTAGTAGGGAGAGAGTAGTAGAGAGTGAGTAGTAGAATAGTAGAGAGTGAGTAGTAGAGAGTAGTAGAGAATGAGTAGTAGAGAGAGTAGTAGAGAGTGAGTAGTAGAGAGATATTAGAGAGTAGTAGAGTAGTAGAGAGCAAATAGTAGAGAGCAAGTATTAGAGTGTGTAGCAGAGAGTGAGTAGTAGAGAGTAGTGGAGAGTGAGTAGTAGAGAGAGTAGTAGAGAGTGAGTAGTAGAGAGATATTAGAGAGTAGTAGAGTAGTAGAGAGTGAGTAGTAGAGTGAGTAGTAGAGTGAGTAGTAGAGAGTGAGTAGTAGATAGAGAGTAGTAGAGAGTGAGTAGTAGAGAGTAGTAGAGTGAGTAGTAGAGAGTGAGTAGTAGGGAGAGAGTAGTAGAGAGTAGTAGAGAGTGAGTAGTAGAGAGAGTAGCAGAGAGTAGTAGAGTAGTAGAGAGTGAGTAGTAGAGAGTGAGTAGTAGAGAGTAGTAGAGAGCAAGTAGTATAGAGTGTATAGTGGAGAGTGAGTAGTGGAGAGTGAGTAGTAGAAAGTGAGTAGTAGAGAGTGAGTAGTAGAAAGTGAGTAGTAGAGAGTGAGTAGTAGAGAGTAGTAGTGAGTAGTAGAGAGGGAGTAGTAGAAAGAGAGTAGTAGAGAGTGAGTAGTAGAGTATTAGAGAGTGAGTGGTAGAGAGTAGTAGTAGAGAGAATATTAGAGGGTAGCAGAGTAGTAGAGAGTGAGTAGTAGAGTGAGTAGTAGAGAGTAGTAGAGAGTGAGTAGTGGAGAGTGAGTAGTAGACAGTGAGTAGTAGAGTAAGTAGTAGAGAGTAGTAGATAGTGAGAAGTAGATAGAGAGTAGTAGAGAGTGAGTAGTAGAGAGTAGTAGAGTGAGTAGTAGAGAGTGAGTAGTAGGGAGAGAGTAGTAGAGAGTGAGTAGTAGAATAGTAGAGAGTGAGTGGTAGAGAGTAGTAGAGTGAGTAGTAGAGAGTAGTAGAGAGTAGTAGAGTAGTAGAGAGTGAGTTGTGGAGAGTGAGTAGTAGAAAGTAGTAGAAAGTGACTAGTAGAGAGTGAGTAGTAGAAAGTGAGTAGTAGAGAGTGAGTAGTAGAGAGTAGTAGTGAGTAGAGAGAGAGAGTAGTAGAAAGAGAGTAGTAGAGTATTAGAGAGTGAGTGGTAGAGAGTAGTAGAGAGTAGTAGAGTGAGTAGAAGAGAGTAGTAGAGAGTGAATAGTAGAGAGTGAGTAGTAGAGAGTAGTAGTAGAGAGTAGTAGAGAGTAGTAGAGAGTGGGTAGTATAGAGTGAGTAGTGGAGAGTGAGTAGTGGAGAGTGAGTAGTGGAGAGTGAGTAGTAGAAAGTAGTAGAAAGTGACTAGTAGAGAGTGAATAGTAGAGAGTAGTAGAGAGTGAGTAGTAGAGAGAGTAGTAGAGAGTGAGTAGTAGAGAGATATTAGAGAGTAGTAGAGTAGTAGAGAGTGAGTAGTAGAGTGAGTAGTAGAGAGTAGTAGAGAATGAGTAGTAGAGAGTGAGTAGTGGAGAGTGAGTAGTAGACAGTGAGTAGTAGAGTGAGTAGTAGAGAGTAGTAGAGAGTGAGTAGTAGATAGAGAGTAGTAGAGAGTGAGTAGTAGAGAGTAGTAGAGTGAGTAGTAGAGAGTGAGTAGTAGGGAGAGAGTAGTAGAGAGTGAGTAGTAGAATAGTAGAGAGTGAGCGGTAGAGAGTAGTAGAGTGAGTAGTAGAGAGTAGTAGAGAGTGAGTAGTAGAGAGAGTAGTAGAGAGTAGTAGAGTAGTAGAGAGTGAGTAGTAGAGAGTGAGTAGTAGAGAGTAGTAGAGAGCGAGTAGTATAGAGTGAATAGTGGAGAGTTAGTAGTGGAGAGTGAGTAGTAGAAAGTGAGTAGTAGAGAGTAAGTAGTAGAAAGTGAGTAGTAGAGAGTGTGTAGTAGAGAGTAGTAGTGAGTAGTAGAGAGGGAGTAGTAGAAAGAGAGTAGTAGAAAGGGAGCAGTAGAGTATTAGAGAGTGAGTGGTAGAGAGTAGTAGAGAGTAGTAGTAGAGAGAATATTAGAGAGTAGTAGAGAGTGAGTAGTAGAGTGAGTAGTAGAGAGTAGTAGAGAGTGAGTAGTGGAGAGTGAGTAGTAGACAGTGAGTAGTAGAGTGAGTAGTAGAGAGTAGTAGATAGTGAGTAGTAGATAGAGAGTAGTAGAGAGTGAGTAGTAGAGAGTAGTAGAGTGAGTAGTAGAGAGTGAGTAGTTGGGAGAGTGTAGTAGAGAGTGAGTAGTAGAATAGTAGAAAGTGAGTGGTAGAGAGTAGTAGAGAATGAGTAGTAGAGTGAGTAGTAGGGAGAGAGTAGTAGAGAGTGAGTAGTAGAATAGTAGAGAGTGAGTAGTAGAGAGTAGTAGAGAATGAGTAGTAGAGTGAGTAGTAGAGAGTAGTAGAGAGTAGTAGAGAGCGAGTAGTAGAGAGCAAGTATTAGAGTGTGTAGCAGAGAGTGAGTAGTAGAGAGTAGTGGAGAGTGAGTAGTAGAGAGAGTAGTAGAGAGTGAGTAGTAGAGAGATATTAGAGAGTAGTAGAGTAGTAGAGAGTGAGTAGTAGAGTGAGTAGTAGAGTGAGTAGTAGAGAGTGAGTAGTAGAAAGTGAGTAGTAGAGAGTGAGTAGTAGAGAGTAGTAGTGAGTAGTAGAGAGGGAGTAGTAGAAAGAGAGTAGTAGAGAGGGAGTAGTAGAGTATTAGAGAGTGAGTGGTAGAGAGTAGTAGTAGAGAGAATATTAGAGGGTAGCAGAGTAGTAGAGAGTGAGTAGTAGAGTGAGTAGTAGAGAGTAGTAGAGAGTGAGTAGTGGAGAGTGAGTAGTAGACAGTGAGTAGTAGAGTGAGTAGTAGAGTGAGTAGTAGAGAGTGAGTAGTAGATAGAGAGTAGTAGAGAGTGAGTAGTAGAGAGTACTAGAGTGAGTAGTAGAGAGTGAGTAGTAGGGAGAGAGTAGTAGAGAGTAGTAGAGAGTGAGTAGTAGAATAGTAGAGAGTGAGTGGTAGAGAGTAGTAGAGTGAGTAGTAGAGAGTAGTAGAGAGTGAGTAGTAGAGAGAGTAGCAGAGAGTAGTAGAGTAGTAGAGAGTGAGTAGTAGAGAGTGAGTAGTAGAGAGTAGTAGAGAGCGAGTAGTATATAGTGAATAGTGGAGAGTGAGTAGTAGAGAGTGAGTAGTAGAAAGTGAGTAGTAGAGAGTAAGTAGTAGAAAGTGAGTAGTAGAGAGTGTGTAGTAGAGAGTAGTAGTGAGTAGTAGAGAGGGAGTAGTAGAAAGAGAGTAGTAGAAAGGGAGCAGTAGAGTATTAAAGAGTGAGTGGTAGAGAGTAGTAGAGAGTAGTAGTAGAGAGAATATTAGAGAGTAGTAGAGAGTGAGTAGTAGAGTGAGTAGTAGAGAGTAGTAGAGAGTGAGTAGTGGAGAGTGAGTAGTAGACAGTGAGTAGTAGAGTGAGTAGTAGAGAGTAGTAGATAGTGAGTAGTAGATAGAGAGTAGTAGAGAGTGAGTAGTAGAGAGTAGTAGAGTGAGTAGTAGAGAGTGAGTAGTAGGGAGAGTGTAGTAGAGAGTGAGTAGTAGAATAGTAGAAAGTGAGTGGTAGAGAGTAGTAGAGAATGAGTAGTAGAGTGAGTAGTAGGGAGAGAGTAGTAGAGAGTGAGTAGTAGAATAGTAGAGAGTGAGTAGTAGAGAGTAGTAGAGAATGAGTAGTAGAGTGAGTAGTAGAGAGTAGTAGAGAGTAGTAGAGAGCAAATAGTAGAGAGCAAGTATTAGAGTGTGTAGCAGAGAGTGAGTAGTAGAGAGTAGTGGAGAGTGAGTAGTAGAGAGAGTAGTAGAGAGTGAGTAGTAGAGAGATATTAGAGAGTAGTAGAGTAGTAGAGAGTGAGTAGTAGAGTGAGTAGTAGAGTGAGTAGTAGAGAGTGAGTAGTAGATAGAGAGTAGTAGAGAGTGAGTAGTAGAGAGTAGTAGAGTGAGTAGTAGAGAGTGAGTAGTAGGGAGAGAGTAGTAGAGAGTAGTAGAGAGTGAGTAGTAGAGAGAGTAGCAGAGAGTAGTAGAGTAGTAGAGAGTGAGTAGTAGAGAGTGAGTAGTAGAGAGTAGTAGAGAGCAAGTAGTATAGAGTGTATAGTGGAGAGTGAGTAGTGGAGAGTGAGTAGTAGAAAGTGAGTAGTAGAGAGTGAGTAGTAGAAAGTGAGTAGTAGAGAGTGAGTAGTAGAGAGTAGTAGTGAGTAGTAGAGAGGGAGTAGTAGAAAGAGAGTAGTAGAGAGTGAGTAGTAGAGTATTAGAGAGTGAGTGGTAGAGAGTAGTAGTAGAGAGAATATTAGAGGGTAGCAGAGTAGTAGAGAGTGAGTAGTAGAGTGAGTAGTAGAGAGTAGTAGAGAGTGAGTAGTGGAGAGTGAGTAGTAGACAGTGAGTAGTAGAGTGAGTAGTAGAGAGTAGTAGATAGTGAGAAGTAGATAGAGAGTAGTAGAGAGTGAGTAGTAGAGAGTAGTAGAGTGAGTAGTAGAGAGTGAGTAGTAGGGAGAGAGTAGTAGAGAGTGAGTAGTAGAATAGTAGAGAGTGAGTGGTAGAGAGTAGTAGAGTGAGTAGTAGAGAGTAGTAGAGAGTAGTAGAGTAGTAGAGAGTGAGTTGTGGAGAGTGAGTAGTAGAAAGTAGTAGAAAGTGACTAGTAGAGAGTGAGTAGTAGAAAGTGAGTAGTAGAGAGTGAGTAGTAGAGAGTAGTAGTGAGTAGAGAGAGAGAGTAGTAGAAAGAGAGTAGTAGAGTATTAGAGAGTGAGTGGTAGAGAGTAGTAGAGAGTAGTAGAGTGAGTAGAAGAGAGTAGTAGAGAGTGAATAGTAGAGAGTGAGTAGTAGAGAGTAGTAGTAGAGAGTAGTAGAGAGTAGTAGAGAGTGGGTAGTATAGAGTGAGTAGTGGAGAGTGAGTAGTGGAGAGTGAGTAGTGGAGAGTGAGTAGTAGAAAGTAGTAGAAAGTGACTAGTAGAGAGTGAGTAGTAGAAAGTGAGTAGTAGAGAGTGAGTAGTAGAGAGTAGTAGTGAGTAGAGAGCGAGAGTAGTAGAAAGAGAGTAGTAGAGTATTAGAGAGTGAGTGGTAGAGAGTAGTAGAGAGTAGTAGAGTGAGTAGAAGAGAGTAGTAGAGAGTGAATAGTAGAGAGTGAGTAGTAGAGAGTAGTAGTAGAGAGTAGTAGAGAGTAGTAGAGAGTGAGTGGTAGAGAGTGAGTAGTAGAGAGTAGAAGCGAGTGAGTAGTTTAATTTAAAAAGGAACACAATGAGGGGGGTTCATTTTGCCATCGACATTATGATTAGTACTGACAAAATAAAAATTAGGGCACATTTTGAGTGACTTCTCAAATCCTCTTCTATTTCATTAAATAATTCTGACATGCAGACTGAAACATGCACTTTGAATACCAGCAGCAGACTTCCCTGGTGAGCAGTATCTTTACTACAGTGATCTAATGAGCAACTAGAGTGCTACCATTCAGAATTTATGGCACATGTGTGACACATCTGAATGCCTTCTTGATGGAACCAAAGTAAACAATCATTGAAAATGCAATATGTAGAGGTGTAGAGGTGTAGAGGTGTAGAGGTAGAGAGGTAAGTGTAAAGAGGTAGAGGTAGAGAGTAGTAGAGAGGGAGGTATAGAGAGGTAGACAGGTAGAGAGTAGAGGATGAGTAATAGAGAGTAGAGAGTGAGTAGTAGAGAGTAGTAGAGAGAGGAGCAGAGAGTGAATAGTAGAGAGTAGTAGAGTGAGTAGTAGAGAGTGAGTAGTAGAGAGTGAGTAGTAGAGAGTAGTAGAGAGTGAGTAGTAGAGAGTGGGTAATAGAGAGTGAGTAGTAGAGAGTAGTAGAGAGTAGTAGAGAGTGAGTAGTAGAGAGTGAGTAGTAGAGAGTACATAGTAGAGAGTAGTAGAGAGTGATTAGCAGAGAGAGAGTAGTAGAGAGCGAGTAGTATAGAGTGAGTAGTGGAGAGTGAGTAGTGGAGAGTGAGTAGTAGAAAGTAGTAGAAAGTGAGTAGTAGAGAGTGAGTAGTAGAAAGTAAGTAGTAGAGAGTGAGTAGTAGAGAGTAGTAGTGAGTAGTAGAGAGAGAGTAGTAGAAAGAGAGTAGTAGAGTATTAGAGAGTGAGTGGTAGAGAGTAGTAGAGAGTAGTAGAGTGAGTAGAAGAGAGTAGTAGAGAGTGAATAGTAGAGAGTGAGTAGTAGAGAGTAGTAGTAGAGAGTAGTAGAGAGTAGTAGAGAGTGAGTGGTAGAGAGTGAGTAGTAGAGAGTAGAAGCGAGTGAGTAGTTTAATTTAAAAAGGAACACAATGAGGGGGGTTCATTTTGCCATCGACATTATGATTAGTGCTGACAAAATAAAAATTAGGGCACATTTTGAGTGACTTCTCAAATCCTCTTCTATTTCATCAAATAATTCTGACATGCAGACTGAAACATGCACTTTGAATACCAGCAGCAGACTTCCCTGGTGAGCAGTATCTTTACTACAGTGATCTAATGAGCAACTAGAGTGCTACCATTCAGAATTTATGGCACATGTGTGACACATCTGAATGCCTTCTTGATGGAACCAAAGTAAACAATCATTGAAAATGCAATAGGTAGAGGTGCAGAGGTGTAGAGGTAGAGAGGTAAGTGTAAAGAGGTAGAGGTAGAGAGTAGTAGAGAGGGAGGTATAGAGAGGTAGACAGGTAGAGAGTAGAGGATGAGTAATAGAGAGTAGAGAGTGAGTAGTAGAGAGTAGTAGAGAGAGGAGCAGCGAGTGAATAGTAGAGAGTAGTAGAGTGAGTAGTAGAGAGTGAGTAGTAGAGAGTGAGTAGTAGAGAGTAGTAGAGAGTGAGTAGTAGAGAGTGGGTAATAGAGAGTGAGTAGTAGAGAGTAGTAGAGAGTAGTAGAGAGTGAGTAGTAGAGAGTGAGTAGTAGAGAGTGAGTAGTAGAGAGTACATAGTAGAGAGTAGTAGAGAGTGATTAGCAGAGAGAGAGTAGTAGAGAGTAGTAGAGAGTGAGCAGTAGAGTGAGTAGTAGAGAGTAGTAGAGAGTGAGTAGTAGAGAGTGAGTAATAGAGAGTGAGTAGTAGAGAGTAGTAGAGAGTGAGTAGCAGAGAGTGAGTAGTAGAGAGTTGTAGAGTGAGTAGTAGAGAGTGAGTAGTAGAGAGTAGTAGAGAGAGAGTAGTAGAGAGTGAGTAGTAGAGAGTAGTAGAGAGTGAGTAGCAGAAAGTGAGTAGTAGAGATTTGTAGAGTGAGTAGTAGAGAGTGAGTAGTAGACAGTAGTAGAGAGAGATTAGTAGAGAGTGAGTAGTAGAGAGTAGTAGAGAGTGAGTAGTAGAGTGAGGAGTATGGAGTAGTAGAGAATGAGTAGTAGAGTGAGTAGTAGAGAGTAGTAGAGAGCAAGTAGTAGAAAGCAAGTAGTAGAGAGTGTGTAGTAGAGAGTGAGTAGTAGAGAGTAGTAGAGAGTGAGTAGTAGAGAGTGGGTAATAGAGAGTGAGTAGTAGAGAGTAGTAGAGAGTGAGTAGTAGAGAGTGAGTAGTAGAGAGTACATAGTAGAGAGTAGTAGAGAGTGATTAGCAGAGAGAGAGTAGTAGAGAGTAGTAGAGAGTGAGTAGTAGAGTGAGTAGTAGAGAGTAGTAGAGAGTGAGTAGTAGAGAGTGAGTAGTAGAGAGTGAGTAGTAGAGAGTAGTAGAGAGTGAGTAGCAGAGAGTGAGTAGTAGAGAGTTGTAGAGTGAGTAGTAGAGAGTGAGTAGTAGAGAGTAGTAGAGAGTGAGTAGCAGAAAGTGAGTAGTAGAGAGTTGTAGAGTGAGTAGTAGAGAGTGAGTAGTAGACAGTAGTAGAGAGAGAGTAGTAGAGAGTGAGTAGTAGAGAGTAGTAGAGAGTGAGTAGTAGAGAGTAGTAGAGAGTGAGTAGTAGAGTGAGGAGTATGGAGTAGTAGAGAATGAGTAGTAGAGTGAGTAGTAGAGAGTAGTAGAGAGCAAGTAGTAGAGAGCAAGTAGTAGAGAGTGTGTAGTAGAGAGTGAGTAGTAGAGAGTAGTAGAGAGTGAGTAGTAGAGAGAGTAGTAGAGAGTGAGTAGTAGAGTGAATATTAGAGAGTAGTAGAGTAGTAGAGTGAGTAGTAGAGAGTAGTAGAGAGCGAGCAGTAGAGAGTGAGTAGTGGAGAGTGAGTAGTAGACAGTGAGTAGTAGAGTGAGTAGTAGAGAGTAGTAGAGAGTGAGTAGTAGATAGAGAGTAGTAGAGAGTGAGTGGTAGAGAGTAGTAGAGAGTAGTAGAGTGTGAGTAGTAGAATAGTAGAGAGTGAGTGGTAGAGAGTAGTAGAGTGAGTAGTAGAGAGTAGTAGAGAGTGAGTAGTAGAGAGAGTAGTAGAGAGTAGTAGAGTAGTAGAGAGTGAGTTGTAAAGAGTGAGTAGTAGAGAGAGTAGTAGAGAGTAGTATGGTAGTAGAGAGTGAGTAGTAGAGAGTGAGTAGTAGAGAGTAGTAGAGAGCGAGTAGTATAGAGTGAGTAGTGGAGAGAGAGTGAGTAGTGGAGAGTGAGTAGTAGAAAGTAGTAGAAAGTGAGTAGTAGAGAGTGAGTAGTAGAAAGTGAGTAGTAGAGAGTGAGTAGTAGAGAGTAGTAGTGAGTAGTAGAGAGGGAGTAGTAGAAAGGGAGTAGTAGAGAGTGAGTAGTAGAGTATTAGAGAGTGAGTGGTAGAGAGTAGTAGAGTGAGTAGTAGAGAGTAGTAGAGAGTGAGTAGTAGAGAGTGAGTAGTAGAGAGTAGTAGTAGAGAGTAGTAGAGAGTAGTAGAGAGTGAGTAGTAGAGAGTAGTAGCGAGTGAGTAGTTTAGTTTAAAAAGGAACACAATGAGGGGGGTTCATTTTGCCATAGACATTATGATTAGTGCTGAAAAAAGAAATATTAGTGCACATTTTGAGTGGCTTCTCAAATCCTCTTCTATTACATTAAATAATTCTGACATGCAGACTGAAACATGCACTTTCAATACCAGCAGCAGACTTCCCTGATGAGCAGTAGGTTTACTACAGCGATCTAATAAGCAACTAGAGTGCTAACATTCCGAATTTATGGCAAATGTGTGACACATCTGAATGCCTTCTTGATGGAATCAAAGTAAAAAACCTGAAAGTATTTCCTACTGAGGAGACTGTAGTAAATGAGGAAATTAGGCAACTTCATAACAAATAAGTCTCCGAAGATGGCCACCAGAGACAAAAGATCCCAAATGTAGCACAAATATCACCCAGATGTAGCCCAAGTATAGCCCAATGACAGAATGTCCCAGAGTGTTCTAAAGAACAACTAGAGTGCTAAAAAGTTTTACTTATTACAGAAGTTTTCACACCTGAAGCCATCTTGATTTGAATAAAGTGGTAACACTTAAAACATTTAATTTGCAAAGGAACAAAATGAGGGGGTTCATTTTGCCATTGACATTATGATTAGGGCTGCAGAACGAAAAATTAGGGCACATTTTGACATCTCAAATCCTCTTGTATTTCATAAAAAAATTCTGATATGCAGACTGAAACATGCACTTTGAATACCAGCAGCAGACTTCCCTGGTGAGCAGTATCTTTACTACAGTGATCTAATGAGCAACTAGAGTGCTACCATTCAGAATTTATGGCAAATGTGTGACACATCTGAATGCCTTCTTGATGGAACCAAAGTAAACAAGCATTGAAAATGCAATAGGTCTCGCCCTCTTTTAAGTTAAAGCAATTCTGTTTTTAATTAGGTGGCTTTTTAGCTTTGCTTGTACTAGTGTTTTTCAAACTTTCATTTACATGACATGCATATGTATGCATATATGTATATGTATATGTATGCATGCATTTATATTTGTATTTATATAGATATGCAGATTATATATATGTTTATATATGTATGTATATATATACACATACATATATATAAATGTATATGCATATATATGCATATATATATATGTGCATATGTGTGCGTGTAGAGAGAGGTAGAGTGAGGTAGAGAGGTAGAGGTGTAGAGGTAGAGTTGTAGAGGTGTAGAGGTAGACTTGTAGAGGTAGAGAGGTAGAGGTAGAGAGGTAAGGTAGAGAGGTAGAGAAGTAGAGAGTAGTAGAGAGAGAGGTAGAGAGAGGTAAAGGGGTATATAGTAGAGAGTGAGTAATAGACAGTAGAGATTGAGTAGTAGGCAGTAGTAGAGAGAGTAGCAGAGAGTGAGTAGTAGAGAGTAGTTGAGTGAGTAGTAGAGAGTGAGTAGTAGAGAGTAGTAGAGAGTGAGTAGTAGCGAGTGAGTAGTAGAGAGTAGTAGAGAGTGAGTAGTAGAGAGTAGTAGAGAGTGAGTAGTAGAGAGTGAGTAGTAGAGAGTGAGTAGTAGGGAGTAGTAGAGAGTGAGTAGTAGAGAGTGAGTAGTAGAGAGTAGTAGAGTGAGTAGTAGAGAGTGAGTAGTAGAGAGAGAGTAGTAGAGAGTGAGTAGTAGAGAGTAGTAGAGAGTGAGTAATAGAGAGTGAGTAGTAGAGAGAGAGTAGTAGAGAGTGAGTAGTAGAGAGTAGTAGAGAGTGAGTAGTAGAGAGTGAGTAGTAGAGAGTAGTAGAGAGCGAGTAGCAGAGAGAGAGTATTAGAGAGTAGTAGAGTGGGTAGTAGTGAGTAGTAGAAAGAGAGTAGTAGAGAGTGAGTAGTAGAGAGTAGTAGAGAGTGAGTAGTAGAGAGTGAGTAGTAGAGTGAGTAGTAGAGTGATTAGTAGAGAGAGAGTAGTGGAGAGTGAGTAGTAGAGAGTAGTAGATAGTGAGTAGTAGAGAGTAGTAGAGAGTGAGTAGTAGAGAGAGAGAGTAGTAGAGAGAGAGTAGTAGAGAGTAATAGAGTAGTAGAGAGTAATAGAGTAGTAGAGAGTGAGTAGTAGAGAGTAGTGGAGTAGTAGAGAGTGAGTAGTAGAGAGTAGTAGAGTGAGTAGTAGAGAGTAGTCGAGAGTGAGTAGTAGAGTGAGTACTAGAGAGTAGTAGAGAGCGAGTAGTAGGGAGCAAGTAGTAGAGAGTGTATAGTAGAGAGTGAGTAGTAGAGAGTAGTAGAGAGTGAGTAGTAGAGAGAGTAGTAGACAGAGAGAAGTAGAGAGAGTAGTAGAGTAGTAGAGCGTGAGTAGTAGAGTGAGTAGTAGAGAGTAGTTGAGAGCAAGTAGTAGAGAGTGAGTAGTGGAGAGTGAGCAGTAGAGAGTAGTTGAGAGTGAGTAGTAGAGAGTGAGTAGTAGATAGTAGTAGAGTGAGTAGTAGAGAGTGAGTAGTAGAGAGAGAGCAGTAGAGAGTGAGTAGTAGAGTAGTGGAGAGTGAGTGGTAGAGAGTAGTAGAGAGTAATAGAGTGAGTAGTAGAGAATAGTAGAGAGTGAGTAGTAGAGAGCGAAGTAGAGAGTAGTAGAGTAGTAGAGAGTGAGTAGTAGAGAGTGAGTAGTAGAGAGAGTAGTAGAGAGTAGTATAGTAGTAGAGAGTGAGTAGTAGAGAGAGAGCAGTAGAGAGTGAGTAGTAGAGTAGTGGAGAGTGAGTGGTAGAGAGTAGTAGAGAGTGAGTAGTAGAGAGCGTAGTAGAGAGTAGTAGAGTAGTAGAGAGTGAGTAGTAGAGAGTGAGTAGTAGAGTGAGTAGTAGAGTGATTAGTAGAGAGAGAGTAGTGGAGAGTGAGTAGTAGAGAGTAGTAGATAGTGAGTAGTAGAGAGTAGTAGAGAGTGAGTAGTAGAGAGAGAGAGTAGTAGAGAGAGAGTAGTAGAGAGTAATAGAGTAGTAGAGAGTAATAGAGTAGTAGAGAGTGAGTAGTAGAGAGTAGTGGAGTAGTAGAGAGTGAGTAGTAGAGAGTAGTAGAGTGAGTAGTAGAGAGTAGTCGAGAGTGAGTAGTAGAGTGAGTACTAGAGAGTAGTAGAGAGCGAGTAGTAGGGAGCAAGTAGTAGAGAGTGTATAGTAGAGAGTGAGTAGTAGAGAGTAGTAGAGAGTGAGTAGTAGAGAGAGTAGTAGACAGAGAGAAGTAGAGAGAGTAGTAGAGTAGTAGAGCGTGAGTAGTAGAGTGAGTAGTAGAGAGTAGTTGAGAGCAAGTAGTAGAGAGTGAGTAGTGGAGAGTGAGCAGTAGAGAGTAGTTGAGAGTGAGTAGTAGAGAGTGAGTAGTAGAGAGTAGTAGAGTGAGTAGTAGAGAGTGAGTAGTAGAGAGAGAGCAGTAGAGAGTGAGTAGTAGAGTAGTGGAGAGTGAGTGGTAGAGAGTAGTAGAGAGTAATAGAGTGAGTAGTAGAGAATAGTAGAGAGTGAGTAGTAGAGAGCGAAGTAGAGAGTAGTAGAGTAGTAGAGAGTGAGTAGTAGAGAGTGAGTAGTAGAGAGAGTAGTAGAGAGTAGTATAGTAGTAGAGAGTGAGTAGTAGAGAGAGAGCAGTAGAGAGTGAGTAGTAGAGTAGTGGAGAGTGAGTGGTAGAGAGTAGTAGAGAGTGAGTAGTAGAGAGCGTAGTAGAGAGTAGTAGAGTAGTAGAGAGTGAGTAGTAGAGAGTGAGTAGTAGAGAGTAATAGAGAGTAGTAGAGTAGTAGAGAGTGAGTAGTAGAGAGTGAGTAGTAGAGAGTGAGTAGTAGAGAGAGAGTAGGAGAGAGAGAGTAGTAGAGAGTGAGTAGTAGAGAGTAGTAGAGAGTGAGTAGTAGATAGAGAGTAGTAGAGAGTGAGTGGTAGAGAGTAGTAGAGAGTAGTAGAGTGTGAGTAGTAGAATAGTAGAGAGTGAGTGGTAGAGAGTAGTAGAGTGAGTAGTAGAGAGTAGTAGAGAGTGAGTAGTAGAGAGAGTAGTAGAGAGTAGTAGAGTAGTAGAGAGTGAGTTGTAAAGAGTGAGTAGTAGAGAGAGTAGTAGAGAGTAGTATGGTAGTAGAGAGTGAGTAGTAGAGAGTGAGTAGTAGAGAGTAGTAAAGAGCGAGTAGTATAGAGTGAGTAGTGGAGAGAGAGTGAGTAGTGGAGAGTGAGTAGTAGAAAGTAGTAGAAAGTGAGTAGTAGAGAGTGAGTAGTAGAAAGTTAGTAGTAGAGAGTGAGTAGTAGAGAGTAGTAGTGAGTAGTAGAGAGGGAGTAGTAGAAAGGGAGTAGTAGAGAGTGAGTAGTAGAGTATTAGAGAGTGAGTGGTAGAGAGTAGTAGAGTGAGTAGTAGAGAGTAGTAGAGAGTGAGTAGTAGAGAGTGAGTAGTAGAGAGTAGTAGTAGAGAGTAGTAGAGAGTAGTAGAGAGTGAGTAGTAGAGAGTAGTAGCGAGTGAGTAGTTTAGTTTAAAAAGGAACACAATGAGGGGGGTTCATTTTGCCATAGACATTATGATTAGTGCTGAAAAAAGAAATATTAGGGCACATTTTGAGTGGCTTCTCAAATCCTCTTCTATTACATTAAATAATTCTGACATGCAGACTGAAACATGCACTTTCAATACCAGCAGCAGACTTCCCTGGTGAGCAGTAGGTTTACTACAGCGATCTAATAAGCAACTAGAGTGCTAACATTCCGAATTTATGGCAAATGTGTGACACATCTGAATGCCTTCTTGATGGAATCAAAGTAAAAAACCTGAAAGTATTTCCTACTGAGGAGACTGTAGTAAATGAGGAAATTAGGCAACTTCATAACAAATAAGTCTCCGAAGATGGCCACCAGAGACAAAAGATCCCAAATGTAGCACAAATATCACCCAGATGTAGCCCAAGTATAGCCCAATGACAGAATGTCCCAGAGTGTTCTAAAGAACAACTAGAGTGCTAAAAAGTTTTACTTATTACAGAAGTTTTCACACCTGAAGCCATCTTGATTTGAATAAAGTGGTAACACTTAAAACATTTAATTTGCAAAGGAACAAAATGAGGGGGTTCATTTTGCCATTGACATTATGATTAGGGCTGCAGAAAGAAAAATTAGGGCACATTTTGACATCTCAAATCCTCTTGTATTTCATAAAAAAATTCTGATATGCAGACTGAAACATGCACTTTGAATACCAGTAGCAGACTTCCCTGGTGAGCAGTATCTTTACTACAATGATCTAATGAGCAACTAGAGTGCTACCATTCAGAATTTATGGCAAATGTGTGACACATCTGAATGCCTTCTTGATGGAACCAAAGTAAACAAGCATTGAAAATGCAATAGGTCTCGCCCTCTTTTAAGTTAAAGCAATTCTGTTTGTAATTAGGTGGCTTTTTAGCTTTGCTTGTACTAGTGTTTTTCAAACTTTCATTTACATGACATGCATATGTATGCATATATGTATATGTATATGTATGCATGCATTTATATTTGTATTTATATAGATATGCAGATTATATATATGTTTATATATGTATGTATATATATACACATACATATATATAAATGCATATGCATATATATGCATATATATATATGTGCATATGTGTGCGTGTAGAGAGAGGTAGAGTGAGGTAGAGAGGTAGAGGTGTAGAGGTAGAGTTGTAGAGGTGTAGAGGTAGACTTGTAGAGGTAGAGAGGTAGAGGTAGAGAGGTAAGGTAGAGAGGTAGAGAAGTAGAGAGGAGTAGAGAGAGAGGTAGAGAGAGGTAAAGGGGTATATAGTAGAGAGTGAGTAATAGACAGTAGAGATTGAGTAGTAGGCAGTAGTAGAGAGAGTAGCAGAGAGTGAGTAGTAGAGAGTAGTTGAGTGAGTAGTCGAGAGTGAGTAGTAGAGAGTAGTAGAGAGTGAGTAGTAGCGAGTGAGTAGTAGAGAGTAGTAGAGAGTGAGTAGTAGAGAGTAGTAGAGAGTGAGTAGTAGAGAGTGAGTAGTAGAGAGTGAGTAGTAGGGAGTAGTAGAGAGTGAGTAGTAGAGAGTGAGTAGTAGAGAGTAGTAGAGTGAGTAGTAGAGAGTGAGTAGTAGAGAGTAGTAGAGAGAGAGTAGTAGAGAGTGAGTAGTAGAGAGTAGTAGAGAGTGAGTAATAGAGAGTGAGTAGTAGAGAGAGAGTAGTAGAGAGTGAGTAGTAGAGAGTAGTAGAGAGTGAGTAGTAGAGAGTGAGTAGTAGAGAGTAGTAGAGAGCGAGTAGCAGAGAGAGAGTATTAGAGAGTAGTAGAGTGGGTAGTAGTGAGTAGTAGAAAGAGAGTAGTAGAGAGTGAGTAGTAGAGAGTAGTAGAGAGTGAGTAGTAGAGAGTGAGTAGTAGAGTGAGTAGTAGAGTGATTAGTAGAGAGAGAGTAGTGGAGAGTGAGTAGTAGAGAGTAGTAGATAGTGAGTAGTAGAGAGTAGTAGAGAGTGAGTAGTAGAGAGAGAGAGTAGTAGAGAGAGAGTAGTAGAGAGTAATAGAGTAGTAGAGAGTAATAGAGTAGTAGAGAGTGAGTAGTAGAGAGTAGTGGAGTAGTAGAGAGTGAGTAGTAGAGAGTAGTAGAGTGAGTAGTAGAGAGTAGTCGAGAGTGAGTAGTAGAGTGAGTACTAGAGAGTAGTAGAGAGCGAGTAGTAGGGAGCAAGTAGTAGAGAGTGTATAGTAGAGAGTGAGTAGTAGAGAGTAGTAGAGAGTGAGTAGTAGAGAGAGTAGTAGAGAGAGAGAAGTAGAGAGAGTAGTAGAGTAGTAGAGCGTGAGTAGTAGAGTGAGTAGTAGAGAGTAGTTGAGAGCAAGTAGTAGAGAGTGAGTAGTGGAGAGTGAGCAGTAGAGAGTAGTTGAGAGTGAGTAGTAGAGAGTGAGTAGTAGAGAGTAGTAGAGTGAGTAGTAGAGAGTGAGTAGTAGAGAGAGAGCAGTAGAGAGTGAGTAGTAGAGTAGTGGAGAGTGAGTGGTAGAGAGTAGTAGAGAGTAATAGAGTGAGTAGTAGAGAATAGTAGAGAGTGAGTAGTAGAGAGCGAAGTAGAGAGTAGTAGAGTAGTAGAGAGTGAGTAGTAGAGAGTGAGTAGTAGAGAGAGTAGTAGAGAGGAGTATAGTAGTAGAGAGTGAGTAGTAGAGAGAGAGCAGTAGAGAGTGAGTAGTAGAGTAGTGGAGAGTGAGTGGTAGAGAGTAGTAGAGAGTGAGTAGTAGAGAGCGTAGTAGAGAGTAGTAGAGTAGTAGAGAGTGAGTAGTAGAGAGTGAGTAGTAGAGAGTAATTGAGAGTAGTAGAGTAGTAGAGAGTGAGTAGTAGAGAGTGAGTAGTAGAGAGTGAGTAGTAGAGAGAGAGTAGGAGAGAGAGAGTAGTAGAGAGTGAGTAGTAGAGAGTAGTAGAGAGTGAGTAGTAGAAAGAGAGTAGTAGAGAGTGAGTAGTAGAGAGTAGTAGAGAGCGAGTAGTAGAGAGAGAGAGTAGTAGAGAGTGAGTAGTAGAGAATAGTAGAGAGTGAGTAGTAGACAGTGAGTAGTAGAGAGAAGTAGAGTAGTAGAGAGTGAGTAGTAGAGAGTAGTAGAGAGTGAGTAGTAGAGAGAGAGTAGTAGAGAGTAGTAGAGAGTGAATAGTAGAGTAGTAGAGAGTAGTCAGTCAGTGTCAGTCAGTCAGTGTCAGTCAGACAGTGTCATTCAGTCAGTCAATCAGTGTCAGTCAGAGTCAGTCAATCAATGTCAGTCAGTGTCAGTCAATCAGTGTCAGTCAATCAGTGTAAGTCATTGTCAGTCAGTCAGTTTCAATCAGTCAGTGTCAGTCAGTGTCAGTGTCAGTCAATCAATGTCAGTCAGTGTCATTCATTCAGTGTCAGCTAGAGCAGCTCTGCTGACCTGGTTCTCTGGCTCTAAAGCAGCTCTGCTGACCTGGTTCTCTCCCTCTAAAGCAGCTCTGCTGACCTGGTTTCTCTGGCTTTACAGCAGGTCTGCTGACCTGGTTCTCTGGCTCTAGAGCAGCTCTGCTGACCTAGTTCTTAGGCTACAGAGCAGCTCTGCTGATCTGGTTCTCTGGCTCTACAACAGCTCTGCTGACCTGGATCTCTGGCTCTAAAGCAGCTATGGTGACCTGGTTCTCTGGCTCTAAAGCAGCTCTGCTTGCCTGGTTCTCCGGCTCTAAAGCAGCTCTGCTGACCTGGTTCTCTCCCTCTAAAGCAGATCCGCTGACATGGTTTCTCTGGCTCTAGAGCAGCTCTGCTGACCTGGTTCTCTGGCTCTTAAGCAGCTCTGCTGACCTGGTTCTATGGCTCTAAAGCAGCTCTGCTGACCTGGCTCTCTGGCTCTAGAGCAGCTCTGCTGATCTGGTTCTCTGGCTCTAAAGCAGCTCTGCTGACCTCGTTCTCTCCCTCTAAATCAGCTCTACTGACCTGGTTCTCTGCCTCTAGAGCAGGTCTGCTGACCTGGTTCTATGGCTCTAAAGCAGCTTTGCTGACCTGGTTCTCTGGCTCTAGAGCAGCTCTGCTGACCTGGTTCTCTGGCTCTAAAGCAGGTCTGCTGACCTGGTTCTCTCCCTCTAAAGCAGCTCTGCTGACCTGGTTTCTCTGGCTTTAGAGCAGCTCTGCTGACCTGGTTCTCTGGCTCTAAAGCAGCTCTGCTGACCTGGTTCTCTCCCTCTAAAGCAGCTCTGCTGACCTGGTTCTATGGCTCTAAAGCAGCTCTGCTGACCTGATTCTCTGACTCTAGAGCAGCTCTGCTGACCTGGTTCCTTGGCTCTACAGCATCTCTGCTGACCTGGTTCTCTCCCTCTAAAGCAGCTCTGCTGACCTGGTTCTCTGGCTCTAGAGCAGCTCTGCTGACCTGGTTCTCTGGCTCTAAAGCAGCTCGGCTGACCTGGTTCTCTCCCTCTAAAGCAGCTCTGCTGACCTGGTTTCTCTGCCTCTAAAGCAGCTCTGCTGACCTGGTTTCTCTGGCTCTGGAGCAGCTCTGCTGACCTGGTTCTCTGGCTCTAAAGCAGCTCTGCTGACGTGGTTCTCTCCCTCTAAAGCAGCTCTGCTGAGCTGGTTCTATGGCTCTAAAGCAGCTCTGCTGACCTGTTTCTCTGGCTCTAAAGCAGCTCTGCTGACCTGGTTCTCAGGCTCTAGAGCAGCTCTGCTGACCTGGTTCTCTGGCTCTAAAGCAGCTCTGCTGACCTGATTCTCTCCCTCTAAAGCAGCTCTGCTGACCTGGTTCTATGGCTCTATGGCATGTCTGAACTGGGGTGGCAGAGTGGGCTAAAGATCTGTTGACTGGGTGTGAGTGTTTGATTGGTTCTGATGCTCCGTCCATCACCACCCCCTTTTGTACCACTTTGTTCGCCATAAGTTGGCAGGGTATGCTCAGACGTGAGTCCCTTGCTCACTTTGCCACTGGATTCAAGCAAGCCTTGCTGAAGACGGCTGAAATGCCAGAAACCGGTCCTAGGAAGCTTGTTTCCGGTCCAGGGAAGGCATGGCTTGGCAGTTCGGGCTGGACTGTTCCCATGAGGCACAGGGTCAGACTGATTTGCATATGGCCATGTCTGAACTGGGGTGGCAGAGTGGGCTAAAGAACGGTGATGGACCAAACCCAGATCTGTTGACTGGGTGTGAGTGTTTGATTGGTTCTGATGCTCCGTCCATCACCACCCCCTTTTGTACCACTTTGTTCACCATAAGTTGGCAGGGTATGCTCAGACGTGAGTCCCTTGCTCACTTTGCCACTGGATTCAAGCAAGCCTTGCTGAAGACGGCTGAAATGCCAGAAACCGGTCCTAGGAAGCTTGTTTCCGGTCCAGGGAAGGCATGGCTTGGCAGTTCGGGCTGGACTGTTCCCATGAGGCACAGGGTCAGACTGATTTGCATATGGCCATGTCTGAACTGGGGTGGCAGAGTGGGCTAAAGAACGGTGATGGACCAAACCCAGATCTGTTGACTGGGTGTGAGTGTTTGATTGGTTCTGATGCTCAGTCCATCACCACCCCCTTTTGTACCACTGCTGACCTGGTTCTCTGCCTCTAAAGCAGCTCTGCTGACCTGGTTTCTCTGCCTCTGAAGCAGCTCTGCTGACCTGGTTTCTCTGGCTCTGGAGCAGCTCTGCTGACCTGTTTCTCTGGCTCTAAAGCAGCTCTGCTGACCTGGATCTCAGGCTCTAGAGCAGCTCTGCTGACCTGGTTCTCTGGCTCTAAAGCAGCTCTGCTGACCTGGTTCTCTCCCTCTAAAGAGCTCTGCTGACCTGGTTCTCTCCCTCTTAAGAGCTCTGATGACCTGGTTCTCTGCCTCTAGAGCAGCTCTGTTGACCTGGTTTTATGGCTCTAAAGCAGCTCTGCTGACCTGATTCTCTGACTCTAGAGCAGCTCTGCTGACCTGGTTCCTTGGCTCTACAGCATCTCTGCTGACCTGGTTCTCTCCCTCTAAAGCAGCTCTGCTGACCTGGTTCTCTGGCTCTAGAGCAGCTCTGCTGACCTGGTTCTCTGGCTCTAAAGCAGCTCGGCTGACCTGGTTCTCTCCCTCTAAAGCAGCTCTGCTGACCTGGTTTCTCTGCCTCTAAAGCAGCTCTGCTGACCTGGTTTCTCTGGCTCTGGAGCAGCTCTGCTGACCTGGTTCTCTGGCTCTAAAGCAGCTCTGCTGACGTGGTTCTCTCCCTCTAAAGCAGCTCTGCTGACCTGGTTCTATGGCTCTAAAGCAGCTCTGCTGACCTGTTTCTCTGGCTCTAAAGCAGCTCTGCTGACCTGGTTCTCAGGCTCTAGAGCAGCTCTGCTGACCTGGTTCTCTGGCTCTAAAGCAGCTCTGCTGACCTGATTCTCTCCCTCTAAAGCAGCTCTGCTGACCTGGTTCTATGGCTCTATGGCATGTCTGAACTGGGGTGGCAGAGTGGGCTAAAGAACGGTGATGGATCAAACCCAGATCTGTTGACTGGGTGTGAGTGTTTGATTGGTTCTGATGCTCCGTCCATCACCACCCCCTTTTGTACCACTTTGTTCGCCATAAGTTGGCAGGGTATGCTCAGACGTGAGTCCCTTGCTCACTTTGCCACTGGATTCAAGCAAGCCTGGCTGAAGACGGCTGAAATGCCAGAAACCGGTCCTAGGAAGCTTGTTTCGGGTCCAGGGAAGGCATGTCTTGGCAGTTCGGGCTGGACTGTTCCCATGAGGCACAGGGTCAGACTGATTTGCATATGGCCATATCTGAACTGGGGTGGCAGAGTGGGCTAAAGAACGGTGATGGATCAAACCCAGATCTGTTGACTGGGTGTGAGTGTTTGATTGGTTCTGATGCTCCGTCCATCACCACCCCCTTTTGTACCACTTTGTTCGCCATAAGTTGGCAGGGTATGCTCAGACGTGAGTCCCTTGCTCACTTTGCCACTGGATTTAAGCAAGCCTGGCTGAAGACGGCTGAAATGCCAGAAACCGGTCCTAGGAAGCTTGTTTCCGGTCCAGGGAAGGCATGGCTTGGCAGTTCGGGCTGGACTGTTCCCATGAGGCACAGGGTCAGACTGATTTGCATATGGCCATGTCTGAACTGGGGTGGCAGAGTGGGCTAAAGAACGGTGATGGATCAAACCCAGATCTGTTGACTGGGTGTGAGTGTTTGATTGGTTCTGATGCTCCGTCCATCACCACCCCCTTTTGTACCACTTTGTTCACCATAAGTTGGCAGGGTATGCTCAGACGTGAGTCCCTTGCTCACTTTGCCACTGGATTCAAGCAAGCCTTGCTGAAGACGGCTGAAATGCCAGAAACCGGTCCTAGGAAGCTTGTTTCCGGTCCAGGGAAGGCATGGCTTGGCAGTTCGGGCTGGACTGTTCCCATGAGGCACAGGGTCAGACTGATTTGCATATGGCCATGTCTGAACTGGGGTGGCAGAGTGGGCTAAAGAACGGTGATGGACCAAACCCAGATCTGTTGACTGGGTGTGAGTGTTTGATTGGTTCTGATGCTCCGTCCATCACCACCCCCTTTTGTACCACTTTGTTCACCATAAGTTGGCAGGGTATGCTCAGACGTGAGTCCCTTGCTCACTTTGCCACTGGATTCAAGCAAGCCTTGCTGAAGACGGCTGAAATGCCAGAAACCGGTCCTAGGAAGCTTGTTTCTGGTCCAGGGAAGGCATGGCTTGGCAGTTCGGGCTGGACTGTTCCCATGAGGCACAGGGTCAGACTGATTTGCATATGGCCATGTCTGAACTGGGGTGGCAGAGTGGGCTAAAGAACGGTGATGGACCAAACCCAGATCTGTTGACTGGGTGTGAGTGTTTGATTGGTTCTGATGCTCCGTCCATCACCACCCCCTTTTGTACCACTGCTGACCTGGTTCTCTGCCTCTAAAGCAGCTCTGCTGACCTGGTTTCTCTGCCTCTGAAGCAGCTCTGCTGACCTGGTTTCTCTGGCTCTGGAGCAGCTCTGCTGACCTGGTTCTCTGGCTCTAAAGCAGCTCTGCTGACGTGGTTCTCTCCCTCTAAAGCAGCTTTGCTGACCTAGTTCTATGCCTCTAAAGCAGCTCTGCTGACCTGTTTCTCTGGCTCTAAAGCAGCTCTGCTGACCTGGATCTCAGGCTCTAGAGCAGCTCTGCTGACCTGGTTCTCTGGCTCTAAAGCAGCTCTGCTGACCTGGTTCTCTCCCTCTAAAGAGCTCTGCTGACCTGGTTCTCTCCCTCTTAAGAGCTCTGATGACCTGGTTCTCTGCCTCTAGAGCAGCTCTGCTGACCTGGTTCTCTGGCTCTAAAGCAGCTCTGCTGACCTGGTTCTCTCCCTCTAAAGAGCTCTGCTGACCTGGTTCTCTCCCTCTTAAGAACTCTGATGACCTGGTTCTCTGCCTCTAGAGCAGCTCTGTTGACCTGGTTTTATGGCTCTAAAGCAGCTCTGCTGACCTGATTCTCTGACTCTAGAGCAGCTCTGCTGACCTGGTTCCTTGGCTCTACAGCATCTCTGCTGACCTGGTTCTCTCCCTCTAAAGCAGCTCTGCTGACCTGGTTCTCTGGCTCTAGAGCAGCTCTGCTGACCTGGTTCTCTGGCTCTAAAGCAGCTCGGCTGACCTGGTTCTCTCCCTCTAAAGCAGCTCTGCTGACCTGGTTTCTCTGCCTCTAAAGCAGCTCTGCTGACCTGGTTTCTCTGGCTCTGGAGCAGCTCTGCTGACCTGGTTCTCTGGCTCTAAAGCAGCTCTGCTGACGTGGTTCTCTCCCTCTAAAGCAGCTCTGCTGACCTGGTTCTATGGCTCTAAAGCAGCTCTGCTGACCTGTTTCTCTGGCTCTAAAGCAGCTCTGCTGACCTGGTTCTCAGGCTCTAGAGCAGCTCTGCTGACCTGGTTCTCTGGCTCTAAAGCAGCTCTGCTGACCTGATTCTCTCCCTCTAAAGCAGCTCTGCTGACCTGGTTCTATGGCTCTATGGCATGTCTGAACTGGGGTGGCAGAGTGGGCTAAAGAACGGTGATGGATCAAACCCAGATCTGTTGACTGGGTGTGAGTGTTTGATTGGTTCTGATGCTCCGTCCATCACCACCCCCTTTTGTACCACTTTGTTCGCCATAAGTTGGCAGGGTATGCTCAGACGTGAGTCCCTTGCTCACTTTGCCACTGGATTCAAGCAAGCCTGGCTGAAGACGGCTGAAATGCCAGAAACCGGTCCTAGGAAGCTTGTTTCGGGTCCAGGGAAGGCATATCTTGGCAGTTCGGGCTGGACTGTTCCCATGAGGCACAGGGTCAGACTGATTTGCATATGGCCATGTCTGAACTGGGGTGGCAGAGTGGGCTAAAGAACGGTGATGGATCAAACCCAGATCTGTTGACTGGGTGTGAGTGTTTGATTGGTTCTGATGCTCCGTCCATCACCACCCCCTTTTGTACCACTTTGTTCGCCATAAGTTGGCAGGGTATGCTCAGACGTGAGTCCCTTGCTCACTTTGCCACTGGATTTAAGCAAGCCTGGCTGAAGACGGCTGAAATGCCAGAAACCGGTCCTAGGAAGCTTGTTTCCGGTCCAGGGAAGGCATGGCTTGGCAGTTCGGGCTGGACTGTTCCCATGAGGCACAGGGTCAGACTGATTTGCATATGGCCATGTCTGAACTGGGGTGGCAGAGTGGGCTAAAGAACGGTGATGGATCAAACCCAGATCTGTTGACTGGGTGTGAGTGTTTGATTGGTTCTGATGCTCCGTCCATCACCACCCCCTTTTGTACCACTTTGTTCACCATAAGTTGGCAGGGTATGCTCAGACGTGAGTCCCTTGCTCACTTTGCCACTGGATTCAAGCAAGCCTTGCTGAAGACGGCTGAAATGCCAGAAACCGGTCCTAGGAAGCTTGTTTCCGGTCCAGGGAAGGCATGGCTTGGCAGTTCGGGCTGGACTGTTCCCATGAGGCACAGGGTCAGACTGATTTGCATATGGCCATGTCTGAACTGGGGTGGCAGAGTGGGCTAAAGAACGGTGATGGACCAAACCCAGATCTGTTGACTGGGTGTGAGTGTTTGATTGGTTCTGATGCTCCGTTCATCACCACCCCCTTTTGTACCACTGCTGACCTGGTTCTCTGCCTCTAAAGCAGCTCTGCTGACCTGGTTTCTCTGCCTCTGAAGCAGCTCTGCTGACCTGGTTTCTCTGGCTCTGGAGCAGCTCTGCTGACCTGGTTCTCTGGCTCTAAAGCAGCTCTGCTGACGTGGTTCTCTCCCTCTAAAGCAGCTTTGCTGACCTGGTTCTATGCCTCTAAAGCAGCTCTGCTGACCTGTTTCTCTGGCTCTAAAGCAGCTCTGCTGACCTGGATCTCAGGCTCTAGAGCAGCTCTGCTGACCTGGTTCTCTGGCTCTAAAGCAGCTCTGCTGACCTGGTTCTCTCCCTCTAAAGAGCTCTGCTGACCTGGTTCTCTCCCTCTTAAGAGCTCTGATGACCTGGTTCTCTGCCTCTAGAGCAGCTCTGTTGACCTGGTTTTCTGGCTCTAAAGCAGCTCTGCTGACCTGGTTTTCCGGCTCTAGAGCAGCTCTGCTGACCTGGTTCTCTGGCTCTAAAGCAGTTCTGCTGACCTGGTTCTCTGGCTCTAAAGCAGTTCTGCTGACCTGGTTCTCTCCCTCTAAAGCAGCTCTGCTGAACTGGGTTCTCTGGCTCTACAGCAGCTCTGCTATACCTGGTTCTCGACCTCTATAGCAGCTCTACTGACCTGGGTCTCTGGCTCTAGAGAAGCTCTGCTGACCTGTTTCTCTGGTTCTAGAACAGCTCTGCTGACCTGCTTCTTAGGCTCTAGAGCAGCTCTGCTGACCTGGTTCTCTGGCTGTTCAACGGCTCTGCTGACCTGGTATATTTAAAAATAATATACGTTTATTAAAAGTACAAATATATTATTTTTATGAATATCTTAGATAATCTCTTGCCGTAAGATGTATATTAAAGACACATACATATCATTTTGGAACATAATTTTTTTTTGCATGAGTCGCGCACCCAGTGCGCCCCAGCACGTAGATGACATCACGCGGGACCCACTACCGCGCAAGCATCTTATACCATAATGCGCATTTGCCGTGGATGCGCAGGAGTCGCGGACTGGTCGCAAACCAATCGCGCACATCACGTAATATTAAATGTATATGATGTAACTGAATGTACGCAGATCCTTCACGACTTTTCTAAAATGGCATCTAGAATGCACGCACCCACCGTGATGTGTACGCTTTGAGTTTTGGATTTTTTTTTAAAAGAAAATAATATAAATATATTAAAATAAATAATGAAAACAAGATTTTCTTTTGCAGTTTTCAGAAAAATATATAATGTTATTTAATGAATAAAATATTTATAAATAAACAGTTAAAAAGCTGTAGAATATCAGTACAAAAAATAGGTATAACTACTATCACACTTAAAAATTAGCATTTAAAAAACCTTTGAAATTCACTGAAAAAACCATAGGTTTCAGAGACGTTATAGTTTGAAATTAGCATTTAAAAAAGCTTTGAAATTCACTGAAAAAACCATAGGTTTCAGGGGTGTTATAGTTAGCTGGACATTTCACTCGTACAAAATCATAGAAATTCCTCCGTTATAGTTAGTTCTGCTAACTATAACTCGCGCACCCACAATGCACTGCTGATGATGTCACATATTGCATCATTCATGACATGGTCAGTGACATCACTGATGACATCACTGATGACATCTCAAATGACATCACTGATGACATCATCCACGTGAGAATCTGATACATCTCATCATACACTAGTATAACCTTTCATCACTCACTGTAAAATACAGAGTACCATATTTGAAACCATTGACACACCAATACCATTTACTACATACCCACTCACTGATTCCTAAGTCTACACACACAACTACCCATTCAACAACAGAATCATTCATACATGCAGTCTCTAATTAATAGAACACTATCTAATGCACTTATACACATATATAGACATTGACACATCAGCAGTCATCTTAGTCGGTTATGCAGTCATCCTACTCACTCATGAAAAAAATTAATCACACTTACATTTACTCACTTACAGAATTATCCAACGACACCTCATTTATTCAAACACATAGTAACTCATAGTTAATATGTTAAAAAATCACCATTAAAATTATACACTCATTCATATAGTTACTCTCACAATCACTGACTCATACACATACTTATTTATATACACCAACTCTCACATACAATACCTTTTATTTTTTTACTTTGTTGAAGATGTACAACTAAAACATATATTCGCTCACCAACACACAAATAAATACACTCAGTCACCCAAACAACTGTTTCCACATGCACTCTTAAACCTATACACCTAGTCAATCAACCATTCACACATCTATGCATAGAGTTACACACACCCCATCTAACCACACACAAACTCAGTGTCCCATACAAATACTCACCCAACTAATCAATAACTAATATACACACTCATGTAGTTAGTGACCCACTGATGCAGCATGTTATACAACAACAGAGACAATGCTGCACACATTCACTTAGTTTAGTTACTAATCCATGTATTAAGTGAGACACTTTTAATTACTTACTTAAACAGACAGTCAGCTACTAAATCCTCCATCCAGACAGTTATATATCCACTCAATCTTCAATACAGATTGCTATATATATATAATACATATTTAAATTTCAAACTAAACCACATTCACTGGATGATGTCATCAGTGATGCATCAGTGATGTCATTTGAGATGTCATCAGCGATGTCATCAGTGATGTCACTGACCATGTCATGAATGATGCAAATGTGACATCATCAGCAGTGCATTGCGGGTGCGCGAGTTATAGTTAACAGAACTAACTATAACGGCGGAATTTCCATGATTTTGTACGAGTGAAATGGCCAGATAACTATAACACCCCTGTTTTTTTCGGTGAATTTCTAAGGTTTTTTAAATGCTAATTTCTAACTATAACGTCTCTGAAACCTATGGTTTTTTCAGTGTATATATATATATATATATATATATATATACATATATATATATATATATATATATATATATATATATTACCTACTGGCGGTCGCCAGTAGGTAGCCATAGGAAAACCGCAACATTCTATTTGGAATAACTTTGGCGCCGGTCGACGAATCCTCGCGAAATTTTCAAAATAGGTGGGGCGCTACGCTCCGCTCCTACCCTGAAAGTCTCGGGGGGATTCGTCAAGCGGGGGCTGAGATAAAAGGGGGGTCCCAAAACGCGTTTTTCCCATGCATTTTTCCATAGGACCTTTAGACACAGCTACTTGAAATTTGGCAGAGAGGTAGTCCTCAGGTCAAGGAAGTGCCTTTTGTAGGTCTGGTGTAAATCTGTTCAGTAGTTCCTGAGAAAATAGCCTTTAAATCAATATATATATCTGAGCCAGCTTACGGTGCGCTTACCGTGCACTTACGGTAAGCTTACCGTACGCGTACGGTGACGTGCGCGAGCGCGAATCTGATTGGCTGTTAGATCTTAGTAAACATTCGAATCGGTCGAAACCAGGAAGTGGCGGCCGCCATTTTCTCTCTCGCACTCTGAGAGGGGGTAAAAAAACAAAGGGCAAAAACATGTAAAGGGGCTGTTTAGACAGCTCCTAAGCACCTAACCATGTTGAGGGAGTCCCCAAAGATCCCCTAAGGCCAAAAACGGAATTTTAATTTTTTCGATAATTTCGGCGATTACGCTTACCGTACGCGTACGGTAAAAATTATTTAAAAAAAAAAAATATCCACACTCTCCCCACGCCATGTGCAAATGGTGCCCGAAGGGCACCATTTGTGCATGGCTTTTAACATATGTGAAAAATTAAAATATTACCTTTCACAACGAAGCGCATCATATGTCCTCCATGTGCGCACGGTGCGCAAAGCGCATCGTGCGTACATGGCCCATCTAGCGTAACGTGGGCACGCGGTGCACGTAGCGCACCGCGTGCCCACCGTGCGTGCACGGCACTAACTGCGTAAAGTGGGCGCGCGGTGCGCAAAGCGCACCGCGTGCTCACTGTGCGCGCACGGTGCGCGAAGCGCACCGTGCGCGCACGGAACGAACTGCGTTAAGTGGGCGCGCACGCCACGAATGGCGTAAAGTAACTTAGCATTTAAAAAACCGTACAAATTCACTGAAAAAACCATAGGTTTCACACACGTTATAGTTAGGAATTAGCATTTAAAAAACCTTGCAAATTCACTGAAAAAACCATAGGTTTCACACATGTTATAGTTAGCTGGACATTTTACTGATAAAAAAACAATGAAATTCCCCCGTTATAGTTAGTGCAGGCAACTATAACTCACGCGACCGCAATCCTCTGCTGATGACATATGTGTCTTTATCAAAAAAAAATATTTGTAATATATGTATAGCTAAAAATTTATGGAAGAAGACATGGGTAAATAAGTGTCTAAATACAGTATTAGCATCAGCAGAGGATTGCGGTCGCGTGAGTTATAGTTGCCTGCACTAACTATAACGGGGGAATTTCATTGGTTTTTTATCAGTAAAATGTCCAGCTAACTATAACATGTGTGAAACCTATGGTTTTTTCAGTGAATATATATATATATATTAGGAGCAGAGCACATAGCACATACGCTGGGAGTTGGAAGTCTTTGTATATCTAGCAACAAGTGATAAAAAGGGCATTATGCCATTGCTTGTGATACCAAAAAAGATAATATCAGCATTTGTAACAATGAGACATGATAATTGTATGAATATTAAGGTAAACATCTAGCTTTTTTTTTTTTTGCAGCAATGAAGGACACATTAGAGTTTATGCAGAGGTGTTCATGTTTTGCTATGTTTGTAGCCTAAGCTTCAGGATGTGTTGTTTTTTTGTGTGCAATATTTGGTCATCACCTAACCATTGATGTTAGAGGGAGTATTTTCTGTGGTTGGGTCACTGGTGGCCACAACACTCGTACAATCACGAGAATACAAGTACATTCACACATGCACAAACAACATTAGAAACATTTTTCAAATACAGCTGCAGTCCCTAGTCACTTCTAAGCTGCAGAAACCTTGCCATGTTAATCACAATATGATGCAGGCCCTTCCAACCCCTAGGCTGGTCTGAAAAAAGCCAATAAGCCACTGCTAGCACACCATCGGCTAAGCTGGTACTCAAATGTCAGAGTGGTACCCAATGTGCTCCTTTGGCAGCCTTTCCCTCTGCAGTCAATGATACTGGTAGTCAATGGTACTGGTAATCTTGTTGGCTAAAGAGAAGTGTTGGTACGCTGGGGGTGAAACAAAAAGAACGGGTAATCAGAACCTGTGAGCACTGGACCATTTAAAGCACTACCGATTACTGTGTCCTCCACTTATGATTGGTTCATTGGGCCTCAACACAAACATTGTTGCAGATACAGTTTAAGTATGACCTTATCCTTTTTTCCAATATGAATAGCCAATACCACAAATTATTCATGTTCTATTTATACATGAGAATAAATGTGTATTTTAAACAGATGGTTCCGCACAGCATGCAATACCACAAAAAAGCACTCTGCTGGGTATTCAGCAGTGTAAGGCACTTTCAATAATGGAGAATTGCAAGCTTTACAGATTACTAAATACTAAAACATTTAGGGGTATACTTACAAAAAAGTCACCTTGTTGCACTGCGCTATGTGACAGGGACAGGGAAAGGGCAGGAATACGCCATCTGTAAAAGAATATGACACATTCCTGTCCTTTCCCCTGTGCTGCTGCACAATGGACGGCCTAGCGCCAATGTGTGCACCCTTGCACCCTGTTGCAAGTATGCCTAGGTTGCATGCAGGATTGTTTTTGTGCAGAAGGGGTGCCTTTCTGCCCAAAAAACAATCAGGAAAAGCGTTCTCCTCTTTTTTTGTGTGCTGCTACAGGCCTTGAGTGGCTTTATTAATCTCTTGTTCGAATTGCATCGTGTAAAAATTGAATAAATGTAACAAAACTGGAATAATTACACTGAAACAAGGTAAGGTTATTCTAACACTTGCCTTGTTGTAGTTCTGTAAAATATTTCTCTAAGCGCTATTAACTTTGCATGCAAAAGTTATTCTAGGAGAACAAAGTCTCCAAACATAAGCCTCCCTTAGAATTCTTTATAATCACCCACCCTGCAAAACTCCCCCCCTTTCTATGCCACCCGCTGCATATATTGGGGAAGAGCTATAGATCAGAAGGGCAATGGCATATAAATGTGCCTCCCTTTAAAAGGATGTGCCTAGTGAAATTCCTTCGTGTTCAGGACCCTTTATCTGGAACCAACGATAATCAGAGCTCTGCATGAACACAACATCTTCATGTTTAACCATCTCAAAATGTTCTGAGATACAGTGTAAGAAACATCTTAAGAACATTCTTATGTACTAATTTATGAGTTTCTCCCTACTCCCTCGTCTTTTTATAAAGGTGGATAATGTCTGGAGACACTTCTGTCCTCGAATTGATACTATATAAAGGGACTGTTAGACTTGGTACCATTGGCATGGGTCTCCCCTGTATTTTCTGCCTTTGCCTCCTGGGTTTTTGCTGTATGTTGGACTCTGTTTTGCCGGTCTAGATGCTTTGGGCACTTTGCATTGCTCTTAAGTGCCAAAGTGTAAGTGCTCACTTTGTAAATTGTTGTTATGGATTGGTGTTTCCATGGTTGGCTGATTTGATTTACTAGTCAGTCCCTAGTCCAGTGACCTGTGTATGCGCAAGGCCTGTAAATCAAATGCTGCTAGTGAGCTGCAGCACTGATTGTGCCACCCACATAAGCAGCCTGCAGATGTAACTCTGGGTTGCCATTGCAGAGCCTTTGTGCAGTCTAATACTGCCATGTTGACTTGGCAAGTGTATCCACTTGCCTGGCCCTAACCTTCCCTTTTCTTACATGTTATTCACCCCTAAGGCAGGCCCAAGGTAACCCTGTGGCCAGGGTGCAGTGTATGTGAAAGGTAGGACATGCCCTGATGTGTGTGGCATGTCTTGATAGTGAAATACAGCCAATTTCTTTTTTCACTATTGCAAGGCTACTTGTTCCCATAGGATAGAATGGGGAGTTTGTTTATAATATCTTATATGCATAACTACCCCTGGGAGCAAGGAAGGAAAATAAAGTTTGATATACCTGAAATAAGAATGTTAAAATGTATCTTTTAGTGAGGGTGATTTTTACATTCTGTGTTTGAAAATACCACCTTTACAAAGTAGATATTTTCTTGCTTAGCCATCCAGTATGCCTCTGCCTGGTTTGTGTATTGCATGTCTGGCATTTGGATCACAGGGACTGGGGAGGAGCAGTGGCTCTAGAGAGCCTGATGAGTCAGGTCTGGGCTGATTAGACCTGGGCTGCATTTAGAGTAGGGGGAGATTTCCTTTCACCGCTGGAAGGACACAGAGAGTCCGCCTCCCCCTGTTCAGATCAGAAGCCACCGAAGTCATCTGCGGCGTTCCTCAAGGCTCTTCGCTTAGCCCAACCCTCTTCAACGTCTACATGAGCCCCTTCGCAGCCATCGCACGCCAGCACAACCTCAACATCATCTCCTACGCCGACGACACCCAGCTGATCCTCTCCCTCACCAACGACCCCGACACCGCCAGAGCCAACCTACACGAAGGGATGAAAGAGGTAGGATGAAGAACAGCTGCCTGAAACTGAACTCGGACAAGACGGAAGTCCTCATCCTGGGATCCTCACCCTCCGCCTGGGACGACTCCTGGTGGCCCCCCGCCCTAGGCAGCGCACCCAAACCAACAGACCATGCACGCAACCTGGGCTTCATCCTGGACTCCTCCCTCTCCATGACCAGACAAGTCAACGCCGTCTCCTCGTCATGCTTCAACATCCTGCGCATGCTACGTAAGATCTTCCGGTGGATCCCCACCGAGACCAGGAAAACGGTCACTCAGGCCCTCGTCACCAGCCGTCTGGACCACGGCAACTCCCTCTACGCCGGAACCACCGCCAAACTCCAGAAGAGACTCCAGCGGATCCAGAACACCTCAGCATGACTCATCCTGGACATCCCCCGCCGCAACCACATCTCCGGACATCTGAGAGACCTGCACTGGCTCCCGGTCAACAAGAGAATCACCTTCCGTCTCCTAACCCACGCACACAAAGCCCTACACAACCAAGGCCCAGGATACCTCAATAACCGCCTCAACTTCTACGCTCCCAAACGCCAGCTTCGATCGACCAGCCATGCCCTCGCCGCCATCCCCCGCATCCGAAGAGCCACCACAGGAGGAAGGTCCTTCTCCTACCTCGCCGCCAAGACCTGGAACTCCCTCCCGACCCACCTCCGCCTTACCCAGGACCACCTCGCCTTCAGGAAGCTGCTCAAGACCTGGCTGTTCGAGCAGTATCGGACCCCCCTCCCCTAGCGCCTTGAGACCCTCTGGGTGAGTAGCGCGCTATACAAATGCTTTGATTGATTGATTGATTTCACCTGAAAGGGCCTGGTCTGCCAAGGCCAATGCTGTCTCCACCTTCTGCCAGGAAGCTGCACCAGAGAGGACAGAATCGGTTTTGACCAAGCACAATGCTTCTCTGCCACCAGAGAACAAAGGATTTTATAGTATGAATATTAGGGCCCAGACCCCAGAACTTTAGATCACTTGTGGGACTCAAGAGGAACCTTTGCCAAGGAGAAGAGCAGGGGAAGCTGAGGAGGAATACTGCCCCTGTGCTGTTTGCTGCCTGGGGTTGGCCTGCAGTGGCTACTTCCTACCATGGAAAGGAGAAGGGACTTTGCTGTTTGCTGTGTCCCCTGCTTGAGGAAGCTCTCCCAGGGCTTGAACTGAGCTCGCCCCCTGTTCACAAGGTCTCAGGAACATCAAAGACCTCACCAATCTTCTGGGCACCGTCGCTGGAACCGCTGGTTTCAGTTGCCTGGAGAAGAAAAGGGTAACTAACTCTGTCATCGAGTCTGTCGCAGGAATCCGTGTCCTGAAAGCACCGTAGAGAGCACTGCCTCGTTTCACAACGCAACCCTGGTGTTACCGACTTCGTCAATGAACCACTGCTTGCACATCATCCTGGGGGCATCGCACTCCCCAACGCTTCGCTACACACTGCCCGGATGTTATTGACTCTGTCGCTGCCGGACTTGAACATCAACCAGCTCTGTCGCCGCATCGTGACCTGCCAGTACCGCATTGAGCATCACCTCACCCTGCAACGCAAGCCTTGGTCTCACCAACTCCGTCAACAAGCAGCTGACTGCACTGTGCTGTGAGGACACCAGCAACTGCAAGGCTTCCATCTCACATTGCAACCGCGTCGGTTGCCCCGGACTGGCTCGTACCATTGTGTCAGCCGCAACAACAAAAGGTACAGTCTCTGAGTATGTTGATGCTTTTGCTAACCCGTATCGATGCAGTTGGTCGGAATTGTTGGACTCTGTCGTATTCAGTATTGTGGTAGCCCCGGACAGGGCTACTGAGTCAGAGTAACTGTATTTTCATTTTTTCCTGCAATTTAAAGGTTATTTTGCACAGTAACTAGAGTATTGTATGTTGGAGTTTTGTGATTTTGGGTCTTGTTGGTTTAGATAAAGCTTACTTATTTTTCTACACTGGTGTGGTGTCCATTTGTAGTGGTTTCACTGTATTACTGTATGTGTCCACGAAAGCTTTACACACTGCCTCTGAGATAAGCCTGTCTGCTCATGCCAAGCTACCAAGGGGGTGAGCTGGGGTTATTTTAGAAGTGTATCCCCTGACTAGAAGCAAGGATCCGTATTTGGATAAAGGTACCTACCTCTGCCAACTAGAGATTCCCATTTCTAACAGGGACCTACTGACTTGCTTACTGTCATCTTAGTCTTGGTCTACTTCTCACATATTCCACTTTGATTTTACTTCCACTGAGTCTGTGCTTAATCTGAGCACGTGTCTGAAGGTGCTTGGCACCAGCGCCTAATTTTCTTACTTTTTTACAAATTAAGCACTGTCAGGACTAATGCATTTCTGGAGAGTAAATGTCCTGCAGAATGTGATCTGTAAAAATTATTTTGCAGACATTTGTGGGGTTTGAGTCCTTGAACACTCCAATGGCTAAACCTGAGTCCCTATGTGCACTATTTAGAAGTAAGGTCTCATTCCCACCATGATGATCTAAAATGAGGGGGCATATTTACAAGAAGTTAACAACACCAGAACATCACTTTTTTTGATGATCTGGTGGCGTTAACTCCTTCGCCTTATTTACAAGGCAGCGTTAAGCCACTTAACTTGGCTTAATGCCACCTTGCCCTTAATTGCATATGCCATGCACACCTCTTGGAAAAGATTCTAGGGGCCTCATTTACAAGATTTTGCCATAGAACGTTGCCGCAGATGTTCCTGCGGTGCTGCCCTATGGCAAAAGTAAAGGGAAGGAATGCGCCGTATCTATCAGATACAGCTCAATCCTGTCCTTTTTGCTGGCGCTCAATGGGCTACCATGTGCTAACCCAGGCACCTTTGTGTGCAGAATGCAGCACACACAAAAAAGGAAAAACAAGGAGAAATAGCGTAGCCGTAAGTTTTCGCCACTTCCTCAGAGTTACGATTCCTCATAAATCTGGGGCAGTGTCAAAAAGACATAGGTGTTGCTGGGAACACCCACAGCAATACCTATTGCACGCCCCTTTAAAGCAGAAAACTGCATTAAAGCTAACGATAGTTGCAAGGCCGCATTAAGGCACGTAAAGTGGCTTAGTGCTGCCTCATCAATATGAAACAGGCCCCTGAGCCACCGGAGCATTGCAACAAGTGATGCTTCCGCTGCGGTCTCATTGTAAATGAGGCCTGGGTGCGCATCTTTGGCCACGTCCCTTTTAGAGACCGCCGCCTTTTTCATACCACTTAAAGCTCTGTGTGCTACCATTCACGCATGACTATTTTGAAAAGGAAATGCAGTTTAATGACAGAAACAGAAGGGTTAAAATATACCCTTAGATAACTACAATAACTCCTCTATCCTTCTCAATTCAAATAACTGACTAACATATCACCATTTAAATTACTTTCATACTTCACTATACTAATTCACCACTAATCCTCTATGGGTTCCGGAGTAGAGTGCTACTTGCCAAAAAGGTGCTTTGACGCTTCGTCAGGGTTAGTTGGCACTATATAAATGCAATTCCAATACAATAAAATACAATATTTCATCACGCTGTTGAAACCAGCGCAGGCGCTTCGCCAATCTAATGTTCACTCCCACAATCTGGTACAGAAAACAACTTTATCACAGTTCCTTTTCGGTACTTAAAGAGAAAAACAACAACATACAGGCAACAGGCAAAATGAATATTTCACAGATGAATGGCTGGCGGTACATACTGACGAGCTCACCTAAGCAGTGACTTAACATACAATTGATATAGTGTTATATTCAGAATTCATATCTGTTCCTTCTCTTTCATTCTTTGATTTGCTTTTTATTCCACACAATCAAAACCACAAAAGCAATTCCCTTTTTGAAAATAGCAGGCGTAGAGCAAGGAGGCGATCTCCACTGCAGGTCCCATCAATAGGCTCCGCAGAAATACTAAATCAAAGCTGGTGCAAGAGAGCGGGGTTATTTTCCTTTAATGATCTGTCAGCTGCAAATCGTTGCTAGGTTCAGAAGTTGATCAATCACGAAAGTACAAAACTGCGATCAGCTCGCGCGCGCGCAACCATTTCATGCCAGTTTCAAGGCCCAGCTTCGGAGGCCGTGCCAGGGCAGTGCACACTCGACAAGGGAGCAATCGGAACCCTCCCGCTGGTCATTTTTACATCTCTCTAAGTTATCTCCAACAATTTTTTTACCAAAATCAAAAGTGTCAGTAGAACAAATTGAAAAGATTAGTAACTGCAAACGTTTTGTGAACCTTCGAGCTAGTAGGTTTGTTTATGAGTAAGGTGAATTGTGCAGAGCAAAAACTCTGGCAATTCTTTAGAGACGTCTTAACTGTAATTACCCATTTTTTAATAGTTTGTATGTGGGTATTTACTAGCAGTCATTCTAACCTTATTCTTAGTAGAGGCCAGACAAGGGCGAATTTCAGCCCTCCAGCACTCAATGGTAGTGATGGTGAGCAGTCATAGGTTTCTCAGGGAGATTATTGTAAGGGTGCAACAAGCTCGACTCTCGTTTATGGTTTAAAATATTTATTTCGGACATTTCACTCCATAAAACAACAATGCATATAATACAATAAAATCTAAACTTTAAATGCAAGACAAGTCCTCCGAGTGCAGCTCATGCCTCATAGGATCAATAGTAGACGAGTAGACTGTATAACAGTTCTTCTCATTCCAGTGCGGTCCAAACAACTCCTATTGTGGAATTAAGGCTCTAAACGTTTGTATGTATATAGCAACATTAAACACAGTAGTATTCAAGCTAAAACACTTGATCAATAAAATAAGAGAAAGGAAATAGTAAAACAGAGAATGGTAGTAATAATAATAATGCAAGGTTTAAACTCAATAAGGACAAGAGATAATTCAGGGTGCCAAAGAACATACAATTTCATAAGTAGTAGGGTTCAGAATAAAATACATGCATTACCCTTTAAATAAAATCATTTGTGGAAAACTCCTACAATCTGTACTCCGAAAGACCCACTTTTGAAACAATTGTATACATGAACGAGTGCTAAATAGGCCCAAGCTCAGCACTCAACAAATACCCAACAGCATGATAACTGATTGTCCAGCCCAGTGCCTTCCTTGATTAAAGAGAAGTACTCTAATACACTTTAAAAATGTAATAATAAACATTACAATATGCACATACTCCGATTCTCTGGCGCAGGGTTACTGTACCCTCCTTATTTACGATAGGGAATGAGAGTACATGGATATTTAGTTAGGCTTGATGGTAATCCACTACAAGTAATAATGCCACTAGTCTTGTTAGGTCCAGTAAAGGTTTCAGTGATTTAAACCTAAGCGCAACCCCTTGTAGTTGTGGCACAGAGCAGCCAGGCTTAACTTAAGAAAGTGTGTATAGCATTTAGAAGTAGCAAAACAGTTTACTCCATTTTAAAAAAAAGAATACATTTTAATTAACAAAATTATATCAAAACAATAAACATCAAATAAGGGGAACCAAAGACATTAATTTTTAAAGTTTTAAATAGTGACAAAAAGCGTTACTTGCCAATTGCGATCATCTCGTTGCACTTGACTGGTACCTACGCATGAGTTAAGGCTGACACGGAAGACAAAAAAATCCTCAGCAACGGGTAGACAGAAAGCTGTGACTAGGATGGGTTTCATGAGGCTGGATAACTGTTGGATGAAGTCCTGGTGAAGCTATTGACTTTTGGCTGGAAAATTCTTACCAAGAGAAATTCAAAACTCATGCCCAAGTAAGGTCCGTTGCAAGCCGGATACTTTAAGTGCCAATCGCCCAGTGAAGATTTCAACCTTCGGACTTAAGTCACTTTTTTTACAAAAAATCTTTTTACAGTGAAAGTCCTTCCTATCTGTATGTCTCATGTCAGGAATTTTGTGTGATATATATGGTTTCAGCACTTGGCCCCAATTTACGAGGATCTTCGCTCATGACCCTGGTGGACGGTAGATCAGTAGTTCAGTTAGGGTAACCTTCGCATTATGTTTAAGTCTGAAATGCGCCGCTTCACACAGCTCATTGGGTAGATTTGCTATTTGCTTAAATGTGCAGTTAAGAGACTCTTTACTAATTATAGCCAGGTTTCCTTATACCCGACTTGGTTGATCTTTCCGAGAGATTAAGTATCCACTTCGAACTGCATTCAATAAATCAGGCCCTGAATCTTCCTTTGCCCAAGTTTTCATAATGAAAAGACAATCTAGATCAAAATTATGGATCAGGTTATTTACTTCATGTTCTGTTTGATCACTTATTGTGCATTATTAAGTGCACCTGCTATGTACAGCATAGTTCTGCTTCCCACCTTTCTTGTGGTCACATTGCAGGATTTGCTGATCAGATTAAATATGTTACAGTTGGGACATGAAGGGTATGTCGTGTTATCAAGAAGGAACATGGGCAATTTATTGGCTTACCTGTGGGACGCATCGCAGCTCGCTGATCCCAAGAGTAAATAATTGTATTTTGTTCAAGTGATTCTGACTTAAAACAGGCAGCAACCCTGTCGCCTGGCACTGTCTGGGTGCGGAAAGGTGTATATGGGCTTGCCTTTGGTGCACCCGCTGCACACGTCCGCTACCCGTCCACTACACGTCCGCATTGCGGCCGTGTTTTTAAGGGCAGAGCTAATTAGCTTGAATGTCTGCACCTGATGCCTGAGTGAACCACTAGAGCACCAATGTCTCCAGGCAGCAACCAGGAAATAAAAGATTGTTTCTGATGTAGGTATAAAAAGCTTAAAAGTACAGACAATTGAAATCAATGAACCTTTCTATTCAGGAACTAGGAATATCAGCATGAAAATTAAAGCAGATTTAAGTATTTTCCTAAAGTGCCTCATGACTCATGTAACAGAGCTTGCCCCCTCTGATTGAATTAGATCAGTTAAAAGCGCAATTCTACAAAAAGTGCACCGTGCTATTCTTTAATATAATGCTCGCTTACCGACTACAAAAACACACAAAACTGGGAAAAAAGGGAATTCTGCGAATCTTGCATGTTGGTGGTAGAGTAGCAGATCAGCAGAAACCTCAGAAGATAAATATATATATATATATATATTCACTGAAAACACCATAGGTTTCAGGGGCGTTACAGTTAGCTGGACATTTCCCTCGTACAAAACCCTAGAAATTCCCCCGTTATAGTTAGTTCAGCTAACTATAACTCGCGCCCCCGCAATGCACTGCTGATGACGTCACATATTACATCACTCATGACATGGTCAGTGACAAGCGCACCGTTCCCGATCCCTACGCGGTAGCATCCGCGCATGGTATGCGTTGGGTACGAGTTTAGCGCACGATCGCAATGCAACAGGTACGCGACACCCAGCCTATACGCGACACGTTCGATGTACGTAACGCGACATTTACGCGCTTACGCGATGCGTCATCTACGTCTATGACGCGGTAGGTGCGCGGATCCCACGAAATATTTAACATTTAAAAAAAATATATATATGTATTTCATGTGAATATTGATTGAAGACAAACTCTAAACTAGTCTTAAAACTAATATATTTTTATATCTAATCCTATAATTTTTTTTAATTCAATTTCGCGGATGCGTGCTGGGTGCGTGCTGCGCAAGCGCAGGGTGCGCGGATCCCATGTGACCTGCAAAAAAAGAGATTCGATTGGTTCATTACACTTCCTATTCTAACTATTGAAAGACCCCACCCATTTCAATCATTCTTTGAGCTTCTTTGGAGGAACATCTCACACCTTAGAACTAGAAGAAACTTTTTGGGGAAGATTTCCACAGCTGCAATTTTTCTGAAGACAATGGCTTCTGCACAGCAGCCACCATCAGAATCAGACCATTCGTCCGATGAGGAATTTGTTGTGGAACCTCCACGCCCAGAAAGATACACCTCTGTGGTGTGGACATTTTTATCCTTCCCAGATGGAAAATATAAAACTAATTCAACTAAAGTGACATGTAAAATATGTCAAAGAGTGCTTTCCAGAGGGGATCCATCAAAAAAATACTCATGTGGAACTGCAAGTATGTTAAAACACCTGAAGACTCTGCATCCCGTGAACCTGGCCAAGCAGGAATGCAGAAGACTCCGATAGCAGCCTCAGCCAGCAGGGGCAAGCACTTCTGCAGCATCACCATCAAGCACTCACCCGGACATACGTCCAGAATTTGGAAAACTAAAAATTAGTTGCATTAAATGCAACAAACTACTATGTTACGGCGAGCAGTCAATTGAACTAATCTGCAGAGCGCAGCAAAACCACAAGTTCTAAACTTGTGTTTATCTTTTTTTTTTTGCAGAAGTTGACTGTTTTGTTCCTCCTGTTGTCATTTTTTCCTTTTGAAAAAAACAAAATAATAAAAAATTGTTCCAAAAAGTACAAAAAAATTAAAAAACAAAAAGAAGAAAAAAAAAGTTCTTCTAAGAACTAACTTTCCTGGTTTAAAAAAAGAGCTAAATTTCTTTGTTAGTGTGTGAAAGTTTAGATGAATGTATGTGTAGTACGTAATTGACTGAATGAATGCATTAGTAGCGTATGGTGAATGTATGAGTGCAGAACTATGAGGAAGTGCTGCAGCATCACACAGTAACCTCTTTAACTGCTGTGTGCTGTAGTACTTCCGAAGCACAGGGATGCAACATATGTACATAAATATGTTGCAAATCTATGCTTCTCTCTGCACGGCTGCTTAAACTGCAGCCATGTGGTGACACAGGCACCCTTGCACCATAGTGCAAGGATATCTGTGTCATGTGCTGTTTGTTTTTCTACAGGAAGACACACCTTCCTGCACAAAAACAATAAGAGAATGCATTTTTCTCCTTCAATGTATGCTGAACATTTCAGCATACATTGAAGATATAAAAATGTGGAGAAATTAAAACAATTCTCCTTGTGCTTTCCTACACCAATTTTAGAATGGTGCAGCATTCACACACATATCGACATTTATGATTTCTGATAAATCTAGACATGTGTCTTGTTCTATGAGTATTAAGTGCAATCATGCACAACAACACTTATAGAACACCCTTTCAACACAAAGTGGTGTGCATGCTGAGGTTGTATTTACATGGAGTATAAAAAGTGCACAGAGTGCCTTTTCCTCTCTTTGTAAATATGAAAGAGTATCTTGCACAATAACTATGTTACAAAAAGTGACATATTTCCGTTTTTAAAATTCCTTGCGAATGATAGAAGGTAAGCACAGAGTTTTGTCTGCAAAGATGTTCAAAGAAGAATGATTGAAATAATTGCGGTCCTTCAATAGCTAAAATGGGAAATATTATGAACCCCTCAAATCTCTTTTTTTGCAGGTCACATGATATCTGATTATGGTCAGATTTCAAAACTACATAGGTATAAACAGAGTGTTTTTAGAAACGTGTTTCAACTTTGTAGCTTCTTGCAGACCTCCTCATTCTGCAAATTGAGACTTAGTTAAACTTACCTTCACAGTAATAGGAATAAAAAATGGTATACATTTTTTTCAGATTTTCATTCCAATCTAAATTCATATAAATTGCTTATTTTAAAATTTGGATCTGTGAAAGAAAATGCAAAAAAAATTATAACATGTAATAATACATTTTTTACAACACAGCATAATTTCCACAAAGTAATTTGTTTGCCTTTTTTGCTGTTCTTAGAATATATTAAATTTCACTAAAAATAGTGATTTCAATCGTACTCATCACTTAACAGCGGGCAAAAAAACAAACAATCACAAAGATTGTTAAAAAAAAAACAACATGCTATTCTCAACAAAATACCACAAGATACAAATAACAGATATATAAAATGCTTACAGCTAACAACATTTTATAAGTTTAACTTACAAAAACTGTAAATGTTGTCGCTTTAAAATATTCACCGAATCTAAGGATGAATTTTTGGAGGACGCACCACGCCCACAACGTTTTCCTTCAGTGGTGTGGAATTTTTTTACTGTTCCCGAGGGGCAAACAAAGACCAATGCCACCTTGGTCACGTGCAAGATTTGCAAAAGAGTTCTGTTGCAAGGGGATCCTAACAAGAAATACTCGTACGGCACGGCAAGTATGATGAAACACCGAAGAACCCTTCATCCAAACAATCTTGCACGAGAAGAGTGCAAACAGATGAGAAACACTCCTGTTCTGTATCTGTAAAAAAGAATCACAAATTAATGTATATTAATAACTTTCAAAGTTATACTATTCCATTACTGTACAAATACATTTTATATAAAAATTGACTAAGAAACTATAGCCCTGAACCACAAGTGTGACGATTGTTAAAACACTACATGCATAGTGCATACTACTTTGAAGCAGTTCATGCCCTAAAACCTACCTCACTAAGGGCCATATGGAGGTAGCATCACATTTACCGACTCATAAATTCCGAATTTTAGCGATTCGGTATTTATGAATCGGTAAATGCGATGTAGGTAATAATTCGGTAAAATTTACCGAATTGGAAAAATTCGGTATTTTTGAATCTGTATTTATCGATTCGGTAATGAGGCAGGCCTTCCCATTGATTCCTATGGGCCTGGAGGCCCATAGGAATCAATGGGAAGGTATGCCTCATTACCGATTCGGTAAATACCGATTCGGTAATGGGGGGAGCATATACAAGGGTGGCAGGGTGTCACATTGACACCCTGTTGCACCCCTGAATCTTGCATGTGTGTACATGTGGCGCACATACATGCCCTAAGGGCATGTATGTCTGCCACATGGCACTTGTACATCTGCAAAATATCACGTTTTGCTATGTATTCGGTATTTTTCACCAACCTATATTTGGTGGTAAATACCGAATTCTTATTCCTAAACATCACTCTTTAGAGTGCTCCCTACATATGGATTCAGGATTCGGTATTTACCGAATCGGTATTTCTACCGATTCGGTAAATACCGAATCCTGACATATGCCTCCTACATCTCAAATAGCTAAATACCGGTCGGTAACGGGATATTTACCGAATTTCGGCCGTTACCGACCGGTATTTAGCTACCTACATGAGGCCCTAAAAGACTACATGCTAACTGACTGAATGATTACATTACTATAAGGAGACACAATGGGTGAGTGACAGGGTGTTTGCTAGAAGTGTATGAATACTGACTGGGGAATTGAAGGTGTGAAAGACAACTGTGTAGGTGATTAGAGGCCTGCATGCATAGTGAATAGGCATTTGAAGCAGTCCATGTGCTAAGGCCTGGCTCACTGCATGGGTACTTGGGTACTGACTGAATGATTAGAGTACAGCAAGGAGAGTGCCTGGGTTAATTTATAAGTGGTAGGCTTTTGGCACAGGGAATGGATTAGTACTTGGTACTGAATGGGTCACTAGAGGAGTGCAAAGGGAGTGACAGGATGTTTGCTGGAATGTATGGATACTGACTAGGGAATTGAAAGTGTAAATGACAAGTGTCTAGGTGGTTAGAAGACTGCATGCATAGTGGATAGGGGTTTGAAGCAGTCCATGTGCTAAGGACTGGCTCAGTGCATGAATACTTAGGCACTGACTGAATGATTAGAGTACTGCAAAGAGAGTGTCTTGGTGAATTTATAAGTGTTTGGGTTTTGGCACAGTGAATGGATTAGTACATGGTGCTGAATGGGTCACTAGAGGACTGCAAAGGGAGTTACAGGGTGTTTCCTGGAAGTGTATGGATACTGACTAGGGAATTGAAAATGTGAAAGACAAGTGTATAGTATGTTAGAAGACTGCATGCATACTGCATAGACATTTGAAGCAATCTATGTGGTAATGTATGGTTCACAACATGAGTACTTGGAAACTGACTAAATCATCAGACTACTGCTAGGACAGTGCCTGGGTAAAACTTTTACATTTTCAGTTCTGGCACAGTGAAGAGAATAGTACATGGTACTGCACTTTAGTGTCAAACCCTGACTCATTTTATCAATGCATAAGCAAAGAATAGCTTCAAACGCTACTAAAACTTGACAACATGACCGATGATACACTATGTTACCAAATGCTTCTCTCACAATGGTTCCCAAATGCACACAGACTCACAGTGTGATTCTAGACAAGCAACACTATCCCTAGCAGCTTACCAAAACTCATTCACTACTGTGGAAGGGGTAAGGGGACTGCACACAATCTACATATTTCAGTACTGCACTTTAGTGTCAAAGCATGAATTCTTTTATCAATGCATAACCAAAGACTGGCTTCTAATGCTACTAAAATTTGACAACATGACAGGTTTTAAAACAGTTATCTGTCGCCAAATACACAATGTTACCAAATGCTTCTCTCACAGTGGTTCCCAAATGCACTCCGACTCAGTGTGATTCTAGACAACAACCACTATACCTAGGAGTTTACCAAAAATAATTCACTACTGTGGAAGTGGTAAGGGAACTGCACACAATCTACATATCTCAGGACTGCACTTTTGTGTCAAAGCCTGACTCATTTAATCAAAGCATAAGCAAAAACTGCCTTCTAATGCTACTAAAAGTTGACAACAAGACAGGTTTTAAAACAGTTATCTGTCAGCAAATACACAATGTTACCACATACTTCTCTCAAAGTGGTTCCCAAATGCACACAGACTCACAGTGTGATTCTAGACAAGCAACACTATCCCTAGCAGCTTACCAAAACTCATTCACTACTGTGCAAGGGGTAAGGAGACTACACACAATCTACATATTAAAGTACTGCACATTACTTTCAAAGCATGATCAATGCATAAGCAAAGACTGGCTCCTAATGCTACTTAAACTTGACAACATGACAGGTTTTAAAACAGTTATCTGTCAGCAAATACACGATGTTGCCAAATGCTTCTCTGACAGTGGTTCCCAAATGCACACATACTCACTGTGTGATTCTAGACAAACAACACTATCCCTTGCACTATACCAAAACACATTTCTTCATCTAGAAGGAGTTCTACATTTCAATATAGAAACATAACTCATTTCACAAATTCATAAACAATGACTGCTTTCTAATTCTACCAAAATATAAAAACAGCACAGTTATCTGTCTGCAAACACATGTAAAACACAAATGCTTATCACAGAATGGTTTCTACATGTGCACACGCTGGCAATAAGATTGTAGAGAAAAAAAGTACTCCGTACACTTTAGCAGGAGAAATACATTAGTCTGATTAAAATCAAAATAGTCTACATACACCCCCTCACAATTAAATAACTCACCTTTCAAGTTGTTTTGTAGACTAAGAAGTATATCAGTCACACACCAGATTTTCTTTTACAGAATCTCTGCACTGTGCACCTCTCAGCAAGAAACAAAGAATGGAAAAGTTTCCCTTACATTTTCCACACATATACATGTACACATCAAATCACAATCCTTCACACATAAACTCAAAAGCAAGCACACATTTCTATTGGTTAAACATTTCAACCCTTTCCAACTGAAATACATTTCAACCCTTCCCCCAATCTGCCTTCTGCCTGTTACCATAGAAACAGGTCATGGAACACTGCACTGAGCACACAGGTCACAAGTTCAGCACACAATGTTACTAAACAAGACAGCAAGTGTGCTTGACTTTTCAACATATCAGCTTATCATATATAATGTTCCTTACAATCTGTTTTTGTTAACCAATAAGAATCATACCTTTAAAAAACAGAAATATACACCCTACCTTTCAGTGTAGAATGTAGTCATACAAACAATGATTTCTTGTCTTTTTTCAAATTTTTTTCCCGTGGATCCGCGCAACCAACGCGAGAGAATCCAAGCACCCAACGCGATAGGTTGCGCGCACCGTGCGCGCATTTTGCTGTTTTTTTTTTTTAAAGGGGGCCCCAGGGGGTCCTTTTGAGACCCCCTAAGCAGGTCTAGAGCGTGAGAGTATTTCCACTCTACCCCCTTTATATATTTTACACACTTATTCCCGCCAACAGTTCCTGGTTTCAAATGTAGAAAGACACTCAACAGCCAATTAGCATTCAGCGTGCGATCGGGAGGGTGCGCGCTCGGTTCGGGGAGGATGCGCTTACGGTGCGGGTAGGGTCCGCGGATCCTCCCCGGCCATAGATATATATGTACTTTTAACTCTAATTTTCTCAGGAACTACTGAACGGGTTTACACCATTTAAGCAAAAGGCACAAGTCTGAACTGAGGACTACCTCTTTGCCAAATTTGGTGTCATTCCGTTCAGCAGTTCGGGCTGTAGCTGCGACAACAGATCCTATGGGAAATTGCATGGAGAAAACGCGTTTTGGGACCCTCCTTTTTTCTCAGCCCCCGCTTGACGAATCACCACTAAACTTTCAGGGTAGGAGCAGAGCAGAGCTGGCCAAAAGTTTGGAAAATTTCGCGAAGATTCGTCAATCGCCGCCAGGCTTATTGGGAATAGAATGTTGCAGATTTCCTATGGAAAATAGGTCCTAACTATAACTACCCACTGGCGACCGCCAGTAGGTAATATATATATATATATATATATATATATATATATATATATATATATATATATATATATATATATATATATATATATATATATATATATATATATATATATATATATGTATATATACACATATCCAATATAGGTGTATTTCTGTTGCGAAATAAACATCCAGCACTCCGCAATAAGAATGAGCACTCGGTCTTTATTTTCAATAAACGAGGTGTAACATCAACGGGTTTCAGCAGACTCGCGCTGCCTTGTACACATATATATATATTATCTCTACTGGCGGTCGCCAGTAGATAGTTATAGTTAGGACCGTGTTTCCATAGGAAATCTCAAAATTCTATTTTGAATAACTTTGGCACCGGTTGACGAATCTTCACGAAATTTTCAAAACTAATGGGGCGCTCCACTCAGCTCCTACCCTGAAAGTCTCGGGGGGATTTGTCAAGCGGGGGCCGAGAAAAAAGGGGGTCCCAAAACGCATTTTCCCCATGCATTTTCCCATAGGACCTTTAGTCGAAGGTACAGCCCGAACGGCTGAACAGAATTACTTGAAATTTGGCAGAGAGGTAGTCCTCAGGTCAGGGATGTGCCTTTTGCGTATATGGAGTCAATCTGGTCAGTAGTTCCTGAGAAAATTGCAGTTAAAAGCACATACATATCTATAGCCGCGCACCATGCGCGCACCGTGCACGCACCTTAACGTGCGCGAGCGTAATTCTGATTGGTTGTTACATGTCAGTCAACGTTCGAATCAGTCGAAATCAGGAAGTGTCGGCCGCCATTTTGTTTGTTTTCAGTGCGAGAGTGGAAAAGGAAGGTGGCGAACGTGAAAAGGGGGCAGGGTAGAGAGTTCCTGACCCACTAGCCTTTGTCAGGGGGTCCCTGAAGGACCCCGAAGGCAGAAAAAAACATTTACATTTTTTTTTTTTTTAAATCGCGGGTGTGCGCGCACCGTGCACGCACGATGAAAAACCATAAAAATATTAGTACGTAGTTTATTGTAAAATAAATATATATAAAAAATTAAAATACATACATAACTTAGCATTTAAAAAACCGTACAAATTCACTGAAAAAACCATAGGTTTCACACACGTTATAGTTAGGAATTAGCATTTAAAAAACCTTGCAAATTCACTTAAAAAACCATAGGTTTCACACATGTTATAGTTAGGTGGATATTTTACTCGTAAAAAAACAATGAAATTCCCCCGTTATAGTTAGTTCAGATAACTATAACTCGCGCGACCGCCACTCTATCACAAGGATGATGTCATCAGTGATGTCAAGAGTGATGCCACTGACCATGTCATGAGTGATGTAATATGTGACGTCATGAGCAGAGGATTGCGGGCGCGCGAGTTATAGTTATCTGAACTAACTATAACGGGGGAATTTCATTGGTTTTTTACGAAATATCCACCTAACTATAACATATGTGAAACCTATATATATATAACCAATCCTGACCGTCTTCAAACAAACAGTCGCCAACTCCTTGAGAGTAAAACTAGAAGATACATTTATTGACAAAAAAAGAAGGCCACAACGCGTTTAGACGTCCCTGAAACCTGTGTTTTTTTCAGTGAATTTCTAACCTTTTTTAACTAGCAGTCACATTTGCAGTGTGGTGGAGAAAAGGTTCTGAGCATCCCACCAGCTCTCAGGAATTCCGTTGCGTAGAATTTCCCGGAGTTATCAGGAGGGCTTTTTGGCCCCCGTGGTCCCTCTTGAGTAAAGTGGACTTCATCCCTCAACCAGTAGTGCATAAGGAGGCGCGTTTGCAGAGTGGTGGCCTGAGGGGGTGTGGCCTCGGAAGACCTCTTCGCAATCCCACTGTGTGGGACTTACTGGAGGTAACAGGAGGGGTAGGTGGCCCCCAATGATGTCCTTAGAGGCCAATTACCCTCCTATTACCGCCAGTAAGTCCCACACAGCAGGATTGCTGAGTTCTGGTAGCAGGCGACATCCCCTTTGTCCACCACTGTGCAAAAGTGCTTCCTGGCACGCTCTTGGTTGTCCCCTTTGCTGATAGGGGTCCTTAGGGGCCAACTAGCCTACCTGTTACCTCCAGTAAGACCCACACAGAGGGATTGCTAACAGGTGGTCTGAAGCCATGATCCCTTTCTCCACCACTCTGCAAATGCACCTCCTGGCGCACTGCTGCTTGAAGCATGAAGTCCACTTTAGCCCTGAGCCCTCAAGACACAAGGGAACCTCATCTCCCCTCCAGCAGTGTGCCAAGAGGCACGTTTGCAGAGTGTTGTAAAAAGGGGCATGGCCTTCGACCACCTCTCAGTAATCCCACTGTGTGGGATTGCAGAGCCCCAAGGCCCCCGCAATTCCTGCCAGCTCACTGCCTCCTGCGGGAGCCGGCATTGCTTTTAGACAGAGGGAGATGCTAACATGCAGCTCCCTCTGCCCAAAAGCAATTCTGCTCTGCTTCATGGAAGTGAGAGCATTTTCCATGCCCTCGCTCCCAGAAAGCGAAGCAGTGTTTGCTCTGACATGGCGGGAGCAGTGCCCTGGGGAGTGGTGGTCCACATGGCCATGGAGGGCTACTGGAGGGGGGCCCCGTGCCCCCTCCCATCTTCCTCATAGCCCCAGGTAGGGGGTGGTCCCCTGGTGTCCACAATGGACCCCCTTCATTTAATTAATATGTGCCCCCCTCTCTGAACCATTAAGAGCCCCGGGTCTCCTATCCCTGGGGCCAGCTCACATGCTGTGTCCCACCCCCTGGACCCAGCTATTAGGGAAACCTGTGTTTGCTCCTGCCTGGCAGGAGCATTTTCAAAACTCCAGCCATGCTGGAGAATCCACAAAGTCTGCTCCCAGCTGGCGGGTGCTTTGAAAATGCTCCTGGAGGCAGAATTTTGAAACAGATCAAAATATTGCTCCAGCACTGAGGGAGCATCATAAGTAGCTGCTCCCTCAATGCTGACTCCTACTCCATGCGTGAAACTGGTGGTGCCACAGGGGCCTTGTGGCTGCCCCCGCAAGCCTCAGTGAGTGTATGGTTGGTGCCCTGTGTGGGCACCAGGACCCCCACCTTTAAACAATGTGGGTGCTGGGGATGTGGTCCCCGGGGTCGATAACTGCTTAGGGAGGGGAGCCGCATGGCATCCCTCCCCTTTATTTTCAAGTAGTGTCCCTGGGGGATGGGTTCCCCAGGGCCTAATCAGGTTCGTGGAAGAGGACCATGTGGCCCCTTCCCCTTTAAAATAAATAAAACTCTGGGAGATGGGGTCCCCAGAGCCTAATGCGTCTTAGGGTGGGGTCACGTGGCTCCCCTCCCCTTCAAAAAAGGCTCAGGTGGAGGGAGTCCCCAGGGTTAGGGCCGGAGGCCAAACCCCGCTGTGCATGGCCAAAGGCTGTGTGAAGCGTGGGGTTAATTACAGGCCAGGCTTTTTGGCCAACCCCCCAACATGCATGGTGAAAGGCCGTTTGCATTGTGGGATTGGCTGCATTGCAGGGGGTTGGCCACAGGGGATGGCTGTAAGCCAAGCCCTGCAGCCAACCCCCGCCGAACATGGCCGAAGGCGATAGATTGGATTTATCTTAGATAGATAGATAGATATACTTTATTCGATAAAAAAATTTCATTATAAAAGTATGCAATTAATACAGTACAAAAAGGATAAAAACAAGAACCCGTCAATCCTTAAATACATACAACATCACATACTACACAAATTCTAATTTGATAAAATATACAATAAAAACAGATACCAGGAACCATGGGAACATCCTACCAGGAAACCCTCTAGCAATTAGGTGGAGTGGGGGAGGGACTTGGCCCTCCTCATGCGTGTCTGCCATGCACCACACAAGTATTTAGCTACTCCACACACCATAGCAGTAGAGGTCGTGTCGGAGCAAAGAACCCGCAGGGCCATTTTGTGACATCTGAGACCCAGCCCCTTGCATAATGGCTTTAACCATATCTTCCTGGCAACCCTATATGCTGGACAGGCAAAGAGAAAATGCACCACAGACCATTAGGGGCTGCACAACCAGGGCAAGCTTTCATTGGACCACCCAAGTTGTTCCACCCGGAGGTGAAGTCGTTCACCGGAAGAGTCCCGAGCCTAACTTTTAGGTAGAGTGATCTATCCAGGGGTTTCCCTATGAAGTCAAGGAAAGGTTCAAGTTTCCTTGTCCATTTGAACTCCAGGAACCGCTCAGTGAGAGGACCCCCTACACCTCTACATGTGGCCTCCTCCTGGACCCAGTCCCAATACAACTTCTTGATCACTAACTTGGGGGGCGGTGTTTGGCTCGTCCATGATTCACTCAATCCCAATTGCACAACCATCTGCCTCAGATTGCACAACCACTTGATCTTATTACCTGTATTAAGCAGAATAAGTTCATCTAGAGCTGCTGCATAGTTATGAAGCTCCCGGGTCCTTCCCAATCGAACCCAAAAAAGTAGTGGGCGCAGGCACACTAAGTCTTTAAGGGGGCGCCTACCCAAATCTAACCGTAGTGGGATTAGCGGGGTGGAAACTGGAAGGGCTACCAGATCTCTCATGAACTTGTTTTCAGATGTAACTAACTCCGATGTATTCTCAAACCCCCACAACTCGGATCCGTATAGGGCGGGCGGTAATACTTGGCCCTCATAAATTGCGAGAGTCGGTGCCACAGGTTTACTCGTCGACTCCCGCTGTTCTCTCAAGACCACCCCTGAGACTCTTTTATGGTTTAATAACATTTTGGCCAAGTGATCTTTCCAACTCATCCGGCTATTTACCCTAACACCCAAATAGTCAAAGGAATCTACCAACTCCAGGGGTGCACCATTAAGCGAGAGATTGTTCCTAAATCTCTTGGAGGGTGATAGGGCCATAAGCTTTGTTTTAGAGGTGTTGATGGTAAGACCTCTATCGGTACAAAACGCACTAAAACGGTGCAAGAGCTTTTTGGAGGCCTGCGGGGGTTTTAGAGATCAAAATGGTGCTGTCCGCGAAGAGTAGGGTAGGTGTTTTTTCAACCTGCCAGGGATGGCGCATCTGCCGATTCCTCTCTCAGGTGGTCCACCACTCCATTCACAAAGAGGGAGAACAGGGTCAGCGCCATAACACATCCCTGGCGGACTCCACTCCTCACGGGCACCCTCTCTGTCAGTTGTCCCTGGGTGCCCCATCTAATCCTCTCATAATTCCCCTTGTGGAGCTTCACAATAAAACCCAAAAGTGGCCCTGGGAAGCCCATCTTCTCTAAGATATCCCACAGCCTTGCACGGGGGACCAGGTCGAACGTCGTCTTGAGATCTATGAAAGCCAGGTAGAGGCTACCTTTATTGATGTCACAGACTTCCAATAGATCGCAAAGAAGCGGAAGACCTGGTCCATCGTGCCCACCTTTTGTCGAAACCCTGCTTGGAAATGAGAAAGGACATGCTCCTCTTCCATCCAGACACCCACCCTCGAGATAATGACCCTGCCAACCATCTTCTGGATCACGTCAATCAGACTGATCGGTCTGTAATTGGCAGGGTCATCTCTGGCACCCTTTTTATACACAGTTACCACCTCTGCTCCCTTCCACGAGTCTGGCACAGGGTGTCCCTTGGAAATCAAATTCATTATTAGGGCAATAAGTTTAGCCCAGGCAACAGGTTCTTCCAAAAGGAGGTCCCCTGGTATCCATCAGGGCCAGCAGCCTTCATCGGGGTCAGGTGTCTAATGGCCAGTGCTACCTCAGAGGCCAGAAATGGCTCCTCAAACACCAGTGGAGATAGGGCCCTACTATCTGGATCAGAAGGAGATGAACATGTCGCATCTATCCCGCCGTACAGTGCAGAGAAGTGGGAATACCATTGTTGATTTGTTATGTGGTTAGCTATTGGTGGCATGCTTCGCTGCCTAGCCTTGTTAATCAGTTCCCAGAACAGCGTTGCATTCTTCATGTTAGCTGCAGATTTGAGATCCTGCCAGTGTTGTTCCTCCCACTCTCGTTTGGCCAACACCATTACCCTCGCATAATCCTTCCTAGCCGCTCTAACTAGTGAGGGGTTCTTTTTAAGCAGGGCAACTGTTAGCTCTTTCCTTTTTACCTTACACTGGTCCGAGTACCAAGGGTTACTGGCTTCGGGCAGTTTATTATTCACTCTACCACTTTTACCCCGGATTAAAAAGTATTGTCCTACTTCCTCTATTACGTTTTTATAAGCCAAGACGAAGGACGGCCCCTGGGCACTACCTTTTCCCAGTTCAAGATCCACCAGCTCTACAGTCAGATCTGCTACGTGCGCCCTGATCCTCGCAAGATTACCATCCTGGGATTGAACCTTATCCCATTTCAGCCTACGATTACCATTATAAGGGACGACCTCGTTGGTTGACCTCAAAGGGACATTATTCACACATCCTTTTAGTTTACCCCACCTTAGCTTCGTACATAAGGGGTTGTGGTCGCTATCCTGCGATGGTACCACCTCCATATCTATTAGATCACACCACAATGTGACATCCAATAAGATATAATCAATTCTAGACGGGCCATTAAGCCTATTAAAGGTCATCGCTCCAGCACGGTCAGAGGGTGTCCTGCCATTTAGCGCTCTTAAGTTAAATTCCACAGTAAGGGCATTGATCTGTATTGCCTTTGCTGACCATTTTCTGATTGGGGCTAATGACAGGGCTGGAATGGACCGTCTAGAATCCTCCTCCTCTGTGCCCAAGTCATCCCCACTGAGGGGTTCGAATGTACAGTTAAAATCCCCTCCCATGATAATTTTAGAGGTTGGGGGGCAGTTGGCTAGTGCCTGTTCTAAGGTCACTAATGTACATGAGGTTGAATCCCCCAGGGTCCCTCTAGAATAGATATTAAATAAATCTATCCTACTGCCCTTGTTTTGCCCTGCGAATGAAAGGTGTTGGATATCCCTACTCGCTGATTCGTGGGTGGTAACATCCCAATTCAGTTCAATTTTAATCCAGACATGTAGACCTCCTGCTGGTCTGCCCTTCCCACAACTTAGTGCGGGCAAGAAAAAGGTTGCATAACCGGATTTGTGTACTGGGAGCAAACTCCAGGTTTCTTGGAACATGCATACATCGAACTTCTCGATAAACGCATTCCATTCTGGAAGAGCCATCTTTTTTTGCAACCCAGCCACATTCCAAGATACCAAATGGATAACCTTATAACCTGTGGCGGACAAGTCAGGGATAACCCCCTTATTCCCACCCTGCACACATGGGATAGGCTCGATGGTAACTTTTAATGGGCCTATTGATTTTGGGGATAAACTACTGTCACCATTTACCCCAAAGACAATAATTGTGTGGTGGTTGTGATCCCACTATTATCAGAACTATTGGCTACTATAGGAGCCACTTTCCCATTATTGGGGCTGATGGCCTCCATAAGAACCTCATAATCACTGCCCACTGGGCTAGCGGCGCATAATCGGCCCCACATGCCCAGCGTAGACTGTAATCTTCAGTCGCAATCATCCATACCAGTGAACACATCAAACCTGCTCACTGTCTCCAGGGGTGTAGAGGGTCTCAAATGATCCATTCTCCTGTTGGTATTTCTGTTAAATCTAGGAGGTACGATGGTCCACCCAAAGGGATCAACAGCGGGTGCTGTGTATTGTCCATGTGCCGGTTGCCTAGTGTTGTATGATATTAAGAGGTTTGTATGATTGGGAGCCTGTCCGCTTGCGTGGGTTAGGGGGAACACCAGGGATCTAGGATAAAAATATGTCAAGGCACGGGGGATGATGCAGTTGTTACCATTTCCCGTAGGCCAATTTAGTATATAGTCAACCGCGCGGGGATCTCTGAAATTAACTACAACTAAGTCTCCCTCGATATCTTTGCATCTGCCACCCAGCCAAGGGAGTCGCCTAACGTGCACTATCTCACCATTGATGTTCTTTATGATTGGTCTGTATATACTGAGCCAGTGCATGATTTTATTTTTCAACTGGGCGAACCCTTCCCTCTTGTTGTCTGCCAATGTGGGCACCCCCGTCAGAACAACCACAAAGGGCACAGCTTCTGGGGGTAGTCCTACTTGTGGCCCTTTATTCGCTAAAGCCCTGGTGTGTCTATTGCTTCCCCACTCTTCCCACGTGTTCCCTGTGGGTGCCTTTGCCCTTCCCCTCGAGACTTCACTAGCAGGATTACCAGCCGGTTTATTTACATGCTTATGGGGCAGTAACCTTTGTTGGTTAGAATCTGCCTGACTAGAAGGCTGTAATGTAGCTTTGGTAGATTGGGATGTGACTTTGGGGGCATTATTGATAGGTAGTGTGGCCATGGGAGTGAGTGGCACAGCCGCACTCACCTGAGCCTTGACCGAATCAACCTTGCTGCTTATAATGGACTCTATGTCCGCAAGTCTTTTCTCCACCCTCTTCAAACTCTCAATAATGGGCGGGATGAAAGACCTAATTAGATGTCCCATATTATCTTGTGAAGCAGTAGAGGGTGCTGCCTTCAGCAGCGATTCAACAAGGATAGGGGATAACACAGTGATGTTAGCGTCTGTTTCAAGGTGTGCAGATGATGGGGGGAGTGCCAAATTTGGCAAAATTGCTGGTACGGCCGCTGTCGCCGGAACAGTTCTAGCAACAGGCTTTGTGTGCTTACCAAAGTCGAAATTACTGATCTTGGGTTTAACCAGACCCCTCCCCCCCTCCTTTCGTCTTCTTTTACTTGGTGGTGGACCATGAATCTTAACCGTCACTGATTTCTTCGGCTTCTTCCTAGCCGGTTTGCCACGGATAGGGGTCTGGGTGGTCAGGTCGACAGCTGTACTGATAGGACTTGGAAGAGGAGTGTCACTTATGTCCTGGTCAATGGGAACACAAGGTATGGGAGTACAATCTCGCAGCAAAAGTGGGACACTCTCCTGAGAAACAAAGTCTTCTTTACCACTAGGGCTACCTCCATCATGGGAAAGGGCGTGGAGTGTGAGATCTATGGGAGCCCTGTATTTCAAACTTTCAACTGAGCGTCGACGCTCTGCCCTGCGCTCTGCCAGTATGTTTTCCCTGTCTTCGTCCGGGAGGACCCTTGTAAAGTATTTATCAAGAGAGCCATTTATCGACCCCACCGGCTTTTCAAGGATGACTTTGTCGGGACTCTGGGCCATGACAAACAATAATATCAAGGAATACAGATGAAAACAAAATGAAAATAAATGGGCCCTGCCCGGCCTCACTCGGCCTCTGAGGGCCTAAGAGGGCCTGCCCTTTGCCCGGGCTTAGCCCGGCGTCCCGCTCGCGTCCCGCTCGGCGGGGCTTACAACGTTTTTAAGCGCCTCCTGGCGCTGCAGAATGATGCGTGTAGCCGCAGGGGCAGCTGGGAGATGAAGTCTTCCGCCCTCACTCCACTCGGCAACCTCGCCAGCAAGGTGGTGGTTCCAGCGAGTCGGCGGGAGGTGGGCTAAGGGCTCCGGCGGCAAAGCAGCACTTGGGGAGAGCAGCGCTATCCCGTAAACCAGGTGGCAAACAGCAGTCCGTGGCAAGGCAAGAACCCCACTCAGCAGGGGCTTACAACGTTTTTAAGCGCCTCCTGGCGCTGCAGAATGATGCGTGTAGCCGCAGGGGCAGCTGGGAGATGAAGTCCTCCGCCCTCACTCCATTCGGCAACCTCGCCAGCAAGGTGGTGGTTCCAGCGAGTCGGCGGGAGGTGGGCTAAGGGCTCCGGCGGCAAAGAAGCACTTGGGGAGAGCAGCGCTATCCTGTAAACCAGGTGGCAAACAGCAGTCCGTGGCAAGGCAAGAACTATAACTCGTGCCCTCACCCAGCATTGCTAATTACCCCACATATGACATCACTCATTATATCTTCTTCTATGACATAATTGATAATATCATTGCAGTGAAAATATTGATGACAAAACTGTGCATGACAGGGGCGAGAGTTATCGTTACTTTAGTGCATGAGTTATAGTTACTTGAGATAACTATAACTGATGAATTTCAGTGGTTTTTAGAGTTTAAAAGGTTATGTTATATACACAAAAAACAAAGGCTAATGTGATGATATAGTTAAGTGAAAATTTAAGTAAAAAAAATACCATTTTAAACTAACAAAAACACCAAGATTTACCCCATTTATGGTTACTGAAGAGATTATAACTTGCCACGGTAATCTTGTGGCTATTTTGCACTACTCCAGCAATTTGTGTGGGGGCCAGGATGAGTAACATGACTATACCACAAGTCTATGGCAAGGCAATTTTTTACTTTGACACATGGGGCTAGGGACTCAGGGTACCGCTACCCTTCTCCCTGAAACCTTTGTTTTCTAAAATGGCATCCATAATCAATCAATCAGGGTTAGTAAAGTGCAGCTACTTACCCATGAGGGTCTCAAGCTGCCGGGAGGGGCTCCTTTGAGCGCTGGAGTCATCCGAAGAGCCAGGTCTTGAGGTCCTTCCTGAAATGAAGTAGTGTAGGCGAGGTCATTCCAGGCCTTGGCTGCGATATAGGAGAAGGACTTTTCTCCCGTTCTGGTTTTGTAAATCATAGAAAGATGGCCAGAGAGAGGTCAGCTGATCAGAAGTGTCTCTTGGGTGCGTGGAAGGAGAGGCGGTGTTCAGGTATGCTGGTCAGATGTTGTGGAGACCCTTGTATGCGTGAGTGAGGAGCTTGAAGGTTCTTCTTCTTTCGATGAGGAGCCAGTGGAGATGGTGGAGATGTTGGGTGATGTGGTTGTGACCAGGAATGTCTAGGATTAGTCTGGCTGTGGCATTCAGGGCGGTCTGGAGTTTGCGAAGTAATTTCTTGCTGATTCCAGAATAGAGAGCATTGCCGTAGTCCAGTTTGCAAATGATGCATGACCTTTTTCTTGACTTGGATGGGATTCATTTGAATGTTTTTTTGGAGTATGTGGAGGGTGTTGAAACAGGCAGATGCTACGGCGTTGATCTGGTGGTTCATAGTGAGCGATGAGTCTAGACTCTAGTATGATGCCAAGGTTTTGTGCGTGGTCCGTCGGGGTGGGGGGTTTCTGAGGGCGGGGTGCCACCATGTGCCATCCCAATGCGGAGTGGGTGGAGCCAAGGATGACGACTTTTGTTTTCTCACAGTTGAGTTTCATGCAGCTCTTTTTCATCCAGCTGGCCATGGCTTTCATCCCTACTTCAAAGTTCTAAATGGTGATGTTGGGTTCTTTGGTGAGGCAGAGGATGAGCGGGGTGTCGTCGGCGTAGGAGATGATGTTGAGCCCATGGTTTTCTGACGATGGTTGTGAAGTGTGCCATGTAGATGTTGAAGAGGGTGGGGCTGAGAGAGGATCCCTGGGGCACTCCACATCTGGTCTCTATTGGTTCAAAGAGGTAGGGCGGGAGTCTGACTTACTGGGTTCTGCCTGTGAGAAATGAGCATATCAGTCAAGGGCCTTTCTATGGATGCTGGCATCATGGAGTCTGGTGGCTAGTGTGTGGTGGGAGACAGTGTCGAAGGCAGCCAAGAGGTTCAGGAGAATGAGGACGCTGTTTGGCCCTGGTTGAGGAGGGACCGGATGTCGTCAGTGGCGACAAGTAGGGCGGTCTCGGATCTATGGTTGCCTTAGAATCTGGATTGGGAGATGTCTAGGACTTTGTTGGCTTTGATGAAGTTTGCTAGCTGGGTATTGACAGCCTTTTCAATGACCTTGGTTGCAAATAGAAGCAGGGAGATGGGCCTGAAGTTCTTGAGGTCCATCAGGACTGCGGAGGGTTTCTTCAGGAGGGGGTTGACTTTGTTGTGTTTTCAGTCATCAGGGAATGTTGTGGTTTCGAGGCAGAAATCGATCGTTCGGCGTAGTTTGGGTGCAATGGCTGTGGCAGCTCTGTGGAAGATGTGGGGTGGGCAGGGGTCTAAGGGTGTTCCAGAGTGGATGCTCTTCATGGTCTCTAAGGTGTCTTCTGTCATGAGTGGGGTCCAAGTGTGCAGGGACTGTTGGGTGGCAGTGCTGGGAAAGGGAGGTGGAGTGTTGCGGAGGTCTTGGTTTCCGAAGTCGTCATAGATCATCTTAATCATGAGGTGAAAAAAGGTGCTGAGTTTGTTGCAGAGGTCTTGGGAGGGTGGGAGGTCTGTTGTTTTGCTGCAGGGTTTGGCAAATTCCTTGATGATGGAGAAGTGTTATTTGGTATTGTGAGCATTAGTGAGGATTCTGTCTTAGAGGAATTCCTTCTTTGTGGATTTTATGAGTTGGTGGTGCCACTATGGTGGCTGCTTTGTAGGCAGTGCATGGTTCTGGGGTTTTGTTGCTCCTCCATGTCTTTTTTAGCCATCAGCAGGAGTGCTTGGATTCTTTGAGTACAGGGGTGAACCCGCTTGCTTTCTTGATGTGTCGTCCTGTGGCTTTCTTGAGGAGGCGAGTGTGTCGGCGCAGTTTGTGATCCAACAGTGGAGGTTTACTTGCCGCGGTCTTAACATCTGGCTTTGTCAGTGGGGAGGTGCTGGTGAGGGCAGAGGTGAGCTGGTCTTCGGTGACTTTGCTTCAGCTTCTACGGGAGAGGTGGTGGGTGTGCTGGTGTACAGTGGGTTTTTTGAAGGAGAAGTGGATGCAGTGGTGGTCTTTCCAGAGGAGTTACATGGTGTTGCTGTAGGAGACGTTGTTTCCTTCTGCCAAGATGGGGTCAAGTGTGTGTCCCACTGTGGGCATGGGGGCAGCGACAAGTTGATTCAATCATATGTTGGCGAGGTTCTCAGTAGGGTGGTGGTGTTGGGGTTGTTGTGGTTGTCCAGAAGGTAGTTTAGGTCTCCGAATAGGATACAGTCTAAGGAGGCTAGGGCATGGGGTGAGATGAGGTCAGCGATGGTGTCAGTGAAAGGAGCATGAGGGCGGGGAGGCCTGTAAATGAGGGTTCCGCAGAGAGTCGTTTTAAGGTTGGTCTGGATCTGGGAGTGTAGATGCTCCGGGTCATGGTGTCGTCCGGGCCGGTAGTTGTCATGCGAGGGTGCTTTTGTGGACAACAGCAATGCCTCCTCCTGGGTGGATGGGGTGGTCTTTCTGCAGGATCTTGCATCCGTCTGGAATGGTGGTTGCAATTTTGGGCACGGAGTTGGCGTTGGTCCAGGTTTCTGTGAGGAAACCGATGTCGGGCAGGTGGGTCTTGAGTGGGTCTCAGATTTCTATGGCATGCTTGTGTTTAGGGAGCGCACGTTGAGGAGGATGCAGTTGAGTGGCTTGTGGACTGTGAGGTCCAGAAGGCTGGGTACCCGCTGCTGGGGTCCGGAGGTGGGTGTGGTGCAGCAGCAGTGACAATAGGAGATCGGGCCTTGGGTGTTGCTCGGCGTTGAAAGCTGGCAGTTGTTGCTGCATCTGCGGTTGAGGGCGTGGAGGGTGCTAGAGTTGTAGCGGAGACAGGTCGGAGGACATAACATTCTCTTCATGTTGTTAGCTAATTACAGCCCTCAGTCTCACATGACCGGCCCCAGTCCAATAGGAGCAGCCAAGCAGGGTGCTTCTTTTGTTGTTTTATCCTCAGTACTCCCTATCTACTCCATCTGTAGAAGCACTTCACTAAATATCTATACATTTTGAAGCTTGAAAAGATTTTCACCAAATCACAAAAAGAATACTTTCTGTGTAAAGATCTAGCGATGCAGCGCGCGCAACGAAATTCATTTTATTGATTTAAATGTGTACTTACCTCCGTTCATCCATATTCCGGTGTTTACATTTCCCCGCCCCGCCTCACTGACCCACCAAACTCCCTCCACGAGCCACTACTGGTTTCGAGACCCACTAGAAAAGTTATCCAAATGACAGTTCCACTGTGTCAGAATGACTTTCAGCTTTGTCCCAGTCAAGGCGCCCAGCACCTCAGAAAAAAACAACTAAGTCCAGTTTTGTGTTGGAATTAAGCACATTTCAGTGAGAAATCTTGAAAGCTCCAGTGCTTACAGAGGATTTTTCTTCTAAAAAAATGACAAAGTCCTTTTCTGCATTGGGATTTAGAAGACACGTCAATGCTTTTCTTAAAATAAAAGAGAGAAAATCTCTTTCTGAAGTGGTACTTAGAAACATATTTGAACTTAATGATTTCCATACTTTTTCTGGAAAAATTCTCTTGTTGTATCTGACCAGGGCTTCAACAAGGTCAGTCTCAGATCACGCCTGGTTTCCAGATTATTACTTCTATAGACTATCATTGGCACTTTCTGCTTTTTGATGCAATTCCTACTAAAAACCTTAGTTCTGATTTTTGCTGTTCTGGCATCATTTTGTTTAAAAAATACAACCCTATTTTTCAAATTTGCTTTCAGATTTTTATTGTTTGGTGTTTTGAATTTATGACTATGTTTGTGTTTTTAGTTGAAGTTTTTTTGGCACTGCATAAATACCTTAGGAATTGCCCAAATACTATTGATGAATTGGTTGTGGTTCAGGTGAAGTATGGAAAATAGCCTTGTTTCTTCGAGATCTGCATACTATTGTTGGGGTATACACAGGGCCACTGGAATTATATGGCATGGGAGGGCCAAATTATGTGGCAGGTTTGAGTTACTTATCTGGCATGAAAGGGCAACGTATACAGCATAATGCGGCACATTTTGTGATACTATTACTTCATTATTTTGTCATTTATAAACTTGTTAACACTGTCTAGGCATTAGTTGCACCTCCTTAGTGTCATATTAACACCCAACTATAGCAATAAGCAGCATAAAGATGACCAGTCAACATTTATAAAGGGCCTTTCCTTGCACAGCAACACGTGTCACTGCGTTTTTAGTAACTTCTGAGACGTTTGTGTGAAAAACAATTTTTTATGTTAAAATCAGCAGGTTATTTGGCTGATGCTGGTTTATGTGGCAAATGCTGCAATTCTATAACTATGCAAAAATCGCCACACCCACACATGCGCATAATTGCAGAGGCCCTGGGTTTACAGTAGGCCTGGGAAAGGGTGAATGAGACAAGAGAGAGACACTGGAAATCATCATATGCCTGGTCACATAGCTAGGATTGATCTGCGGTACCAGCGAACTGATTTCGGCTGTCAGTCTCTGTATATCCACTCTCTTGTACAACGTGAAACTCTAACCCACGTCATTTATGTATTCACTATATTTGATAACAATATACCATGCAGCAGCACTTCTGTGCTAATATACTTCCATGGGGATTTGCAGTAGTGTATAACTTAGACGGTTGTTTTCTTATTGGGTACACAGTAGAATAGAGATCCATAATAATAGGACGGCTTTTGTGAATAAAACGAGAGCTAACAGAGTTAGCAATCCATGGATGATTTATTTAGAAATAATCCTATGCTGTTAGTATTTCCTATGGACAACCTCTTTAGAAATAATCCTATGCTGCATCCTCACAACAGCTTTAAAACCATCCCAGTTGTTAGCTATAGAAGCATCTAAAAATGATCAAAAGTAAAACACAATCCTCAAAAAGGAATCTAACAGCTTAAAGAAATTATTATTCGACTATAAGTAATTATTAACCCTCCATCTTGCGCTCTTTTATCCAAAATCGCATACATTAAATATAGCCAAGATTGCAGCACGATCAGATATAAAATTGATCTCCTTTCAGCACCTTGCAAACACAAAAAAAGAGGTCTACTAAAAGTTAGTTGTATTTAGATTTTCTGTCAAGGGCAGAGAGGCCATTAATGCCACCAGCCATATAACTATTGTCATTCTGCATTTGTTTAACATATATCTAGCTCCCAAAAGAAGGAACAGATTTAACTGGATTTCATAAATTCAATATAGAAAAAGCAAATATTATTTTTAGAATATCATCTATTATCCACCATATTCCAGAATCATCATGCTACTGTGTAATGCCCTCCAAATGTAATGACTTACGTATGACAACACCACCTCAAATAATTAGGACATTACAAAAAGGGCTGTGGGAGTTAGGTGAGGAAGTATGCTTAGGTGAGCTGGTCCTATTTTGTGCAATACACAACCCAGGACCAGTTTATCTAAACAGCAGCGTACAGCTCTACCAACCCTCCAGGCGCCTCCACTCAACAAAACTCTCAATAGAACACATACCACATGCCTTCTCCTACATTGCACCTAAAGCATGGAACGACCTCCCACACCACGTAAGGACCTCCTCTTTGGTTATGGATTTCCACAAAAGGCTCTTCGAATAAAGCCCCGGGGCTGGCCCTACTGGCTTAAGAACATTAGGATACCCTCTTTGGTGACATGATATAATATAACATAACATCTGATGAGAATAACCTTCCTTCATATAAGACACTCTGTAGCAAAAACTGACTGCCTCTGCATCAAAGTATCATAATATATTTTTTTTTATAACAATGTAAAATGTAAGACCTTTAGGGTGCCTATGTCAGAATAGGTGCTTTGGTGGGAAAACCTAAAAGCAGCAGGGAAAACCGTATGTGTGCAATTACAGGGAAACCCAGCTCTCAATATAGGGGCCGGATGTACGACCCTTTTTTGTGGCCACAAACAGGAGATCCTCCCATTTGCGGACGCAAAAAAGGATAATAGCATGTACAAATACTATTTTGCGAGTTACTGAAACGCAAAATAGCATTTGAGACTCTCGCTATTAGGAAGGGGCGTTCCTTCCAAAAAGCGAGTCCACATGCTATGTACTAATATTTTGCGGCCGCATTTGCTTCAAGTAGGTGGTAAACCACTCGCAAAAAGGAATGGGTCCCCCGGGACCGCTTCCCCTTCGTGAGTATGAGGGAAAATATTTTTTAAGAGTAGGCAGGGGTCCCAGAGACCACTGCCTGCTCTTAAAAAAATGAAACTGAAAAGTTTCATTTTTCTTTTTTAAATGCATCACATTTTCTTTTAAGGAAAACGGGCTGCATTTAAAAAAAACTGCTTTATTTTAAAAAGCAGTCAAAGACATGGTGGTCTACTGGCCCCAGCAGACCACCATCCCTGTGAATGCTAGCCATTCCTAAAGGGGTCGCAAATTGCACCTGCCTCATTAATATTAATGAGGCATGCAATTTGCGACCCCATTAGGAATCGCAAACATTGTCTCAGACACTGTTGTGCATTCCAATAAGCGAGTCACAAATTGCGAGTCGCAAATGTGATGCAATTTGCGGCTCAGTAATTAGTTGGTCGTACATCTGGCCCATAGTACTCACAACTGTAATGGAGAGACATAGGTACCTGGAAGCTAGAACAGTTTTTGGGCGGGATGTTTATATTTATTTCTCATAATACCAATTGGATTATGGGATTGCTCCAAAACAGAGCTTTATTAGATACCTTCAATTAAGATATTACTTTGCTGGATGTACCAAAGTAAGAAAGGAGACTATTTGATTTTGTATTTGACCGACATCCCATGATTTGCTGCATAACTCACAAGTAAAGTGCATTGCTTGAGATTATCACTCTCAATAATGCAAACGTAGATTGCATAGCAAGACGATCTGTGACTGGTGTTAACTGAGGAAGTGTAGTACAAACTGAATTTGAATATGCACCAAATCTCCATATAGTCCTATTCATGTTGTATGCAATACTTTTCACTGTATAGCTTATACCATACTCTAGCCTAATTACATATGATTTCTGCAAAGTATTGCAATCAATGTACAAGATATAAAGACACTGCACCACTTGAATGCAAGTTATGTGGCATTGTTATGTAATTAAATACCTTTGGGTGAAGGTCTTTTCTTATTTGGATCTATCCATGGATACGAAATTAGAGAGGCACCGTGAGTGGCCATCACAGGGGGTGGAAACGTGCGGATAAAATCCAGCAGAAAGAATTCCATTTTCTTTGGCTCACTTAAACTCTAATCACTTATCAACGGTTAAAAGAGAGACATAATATCACCAATGCCATGTTAGTAAAATAAAAAGAATATGATGGTCCACAGGGAAAATCAATAGCAATACCTTGGACTTATTTTTAAATATCACAAGATATAGGGAATGTGTCAGGAATCGGTTCCTCAAATTATAGACGGTGGAAAAGGATTAGTATTTACATTTGGGGATGGTGATCACATTTCTATGTATCTATGGGCAATGTCAAAAAGGAACACTGTAATATTTACATTTATCGTTGAGTTCTCGTTGTATTCAGTCCTGTGCTGTGTATACTCTCTTGGGCTCCAATTAAAAAAAGGCAAACAGAAAACATACAAAGACACAGCTTTACAGGACAGACTTAGGGGCATATCAACAACAACCGGCGATAATTATCGCTGAGCGCACTCAGCGCTCGGATAATTATCGCCGGCTAGCGCCGATTTTTATCGCTGAGATAGCGTGCTATTAGCAACGCTTATCTCATCAGCGATAAAAATTCTAGCGCTAACTGGCTAACGTGAGATTATCGCTGGGTTTCCAGCGATAATCTCACATTAGCTAGTTGATGGGGACTCACAAACTTAGCCATGATATCCACCTTCCATAGGATACCATGGCTAAGTCAGTCCTGAAGCAGGCGCAAGGAAAGTAGCGATAACAGGAGTTATCGCTACTTTTCCTGACGCTATGCTTCATAGCGTTAGGCTTGCTGATAGGAGAAATGTCGCTTAGCGACATTTCTCCTGTCATGCCAGGTCAGGAACGCCCACTTTGCATCTCATTAGAGATGCAAAGCTGGGCGTTAGGAATGCTAACGCTAAAGCAAGGTTTCAAGCGTTAGCGTGACCTTGCTGATTAGGCGATAAAATTATCGCCGCTTTTCGGCCGAAAACGGCCGCAAAAGCGGCGATAATTTTGTATCGCCTGCTTGTTGATATGCCCCTAAGATTTCCTTTTCAGGTTCTAGTTGCATGTTAAACGAGCATTGATACAATCAATATGTTTGCGTCTTTTATAGTATATACACACAGACTCACACAACATCTAAGTACACTTACATACATCAAATATGGAAACATACACATGGACCAACACATTAACGGGCACCAATGGTTACAACGTGAAACAAACATCCAGGCAAGCAGGAATATTTGACTAAAATACAGAATTTTTTAATATGTACATGTATCAAGCAATATAGACTGATTGATAATGTGTTGTATTGGGGGCTGGTCTATTTGCTAAGGGACCAGCATCTTTAGACAAGAATCTATTCATACATCAATATATATTGACCATAACACTATTCCATCAGATCTAAACATGGTTAAGTTATATGTTGCATTCTGCATCATGTTATTCAAAACACTATTAGTGATGTTTTCTTTCCATTTCCAACCCAAAACATGTGCCAAAATAATCTTAACAACTGAGTTTGTCTTTAGGTGTTTAAAAGACGCAAAGCTCATGCATGTTGTCTGTTGTACTGTCTTATTAAACCATATAATGTCTTTGGGAATCATACATGCTATAAACAGTGAATTAGTACCCTTAATTTACCAAAATGTTGTCCCGCACACACATTTTTCATTTATACTCTTGCCAAAATGGGTACCCTTGTTCTGAAAATGAATCAATTAACTGCATGGTGTGCGATTTGTAATCATGACCTTTTTCAATTTTGGATCAGACCAGTCAACAACATTGAAATAGGAAAAGCCTTCATTGGAAATCTTTTGGACTATTTATAGATGGGGTCATACAATGTCTCCGCTTTATTTAATTATATTATTTCTCTAGGGATATTTGGTCTATGCAAATAATGTTGTACATAATGATGAAAATAAAACTGATCCTGAAGAGTTTCTGCTTTTAAATATGGGTTCTCTTTGACCAATAAGGCATAGTAATCAGTTATCAATTGTTTAACAGCATTTAGGTCCCAAGAAGTTTGTTACACCTGTCAGTCTTAGGTTGGTCTTCCCCCAAACCTTTTGCTTCCCATTTTGATGAATCATTTTTGTTGGTCCTTGGACTCTGTGCACTTTACCACTGATAACCAGTGCTAAAGTGCTTGTGGTCCCTCTCCTAAACATGGTTTAATTGACTTATCCACAATTGGCATATTTAATCTACCTATAGGTCCCTAGAAGAGTGCACTACATGTGCCCAGGGCCTGTAAATTAAATGCTACTAGTGGGCCTGCAGCACTAAGTGTGCCACCCATTCAAATGGCCCTTTACATGTCTTAGGTCTGCCACTGCAGAAACAGAGTGTGCAGTTTACACTGCCATGTTGACCTGGCATTTAAAACCCCTTGCCAAGCTTTAAACTTCCCTTTTATTACATATAAGTCACCCCTAAAGTAGGCCGTAGGTAGCCCATAGGGCAGGGTGATTTGGAAACAAAAGGTAGGACATGTACTTTTAAGTTTTGCATGTCCTGTTAGTAAAAAACTCCCACATTTGTTTTTCACTACTGTGAGGCCTACCGGTCTCATAGGATAACTGTAGAGATTCCTTATTACATTTAATGAGCTGTAACTTCTGATTTAGAGGGAGTAGATCTGTAATGTTTAATACCTATGGACTTATAATGATTAATACTTGTTAATGGTAGAGCCAAATGTATCATTTAAAAAGTGACGCTTTTAGAAAGATTGCATTTTCCTACCCTATTGCCCTGTGTGCCTGCAGCCTGTCTCCAATACACGTCTGGGGTGGGGACAGCCGGACTGTGTGCATTCCCTCTAGACAGTCACACACAATGGTAGCTTAGATGTGACTTTATGGGCCTTGATGACTCATTCTGGCAGGATGGGAGGGAGGAGCTGGGTACAGCCTCACACTTACACCTGAATGGGCTGTGTGCTCACCACACTCAAAGGGCTGAATACCCCCCTTTAGTAAGTCTGGAGTCAAAGCAGCAAGGAAGGATCTCTTTGCACTTCACAGCCCTTCTTTGAAGTATCCCCCACTTAAAAGGCACCGCTGAGTATAAGAAATGGACTTCAGACCCTACCAACTCAGTATACTTCTGGACCTGAGGATACCCTACCAAGAAGAAGGACTGCTGTGCTGCTGAAGGGCTGCCACTCTGCTGGACTGCTGCCCCTGAAGAACTGCTTTCTTGTTGAGATGATCTGCTGCCTGCTGACCTATTGTCCTGGGTGAAAAGGACTAGACCAGCCTCTCTTTTCCCCAGTACTCAGAGTTACTCCAAGGGCTAGCTGGCTAGTCTCCTGATGCAAAGTCTCAGGGGCAAAAAAGACCTCCAACCACCCAGATCCTACACACGGACTAATGGAGTGGGCCTAAAGTGTTTAGCTTCAGCACCAACGGATCCTCTGCTGTGAGAACAGGATCATAGCATTACGACTGTTGAGGGAGCAGAGCCGGTGCATCACCTTCGGAACTGGCGCATCACTGCTGTTACATGGATAAACCTGATGCATTGCATATTGGAACCAGCAGATCACCCTCGGAACGGACACATCATCTACTACTGAAGCAGAGTTGATGCATTCCCTTCGGAATAATCTCTTTGTCCTTAGAACTCAACGCATCGCCTTTGCAGTGTGGGCCTCGTCCTCGTCGTCGACCCATCAAGGTACTTTTGCAGCGGTCCAAACCTGGTCCGTATATCTGACCCTCAATCCATCGTGGGTGGTCTGAACTTTTGATTTTGTCCAGGTCTAGTGCAACCAGATATCCCAAATAGACGCTTATTGTTTGTAAGCGCAATTTCCACATTTATTCTTTAAAAATTCATATCTCAAGTTCCACTCATTGCAATGTTGTCATTTTGTTAGGGTGTGTTGGCCGCTTGCCCTGACTAGGATTGTGGTTCCTGCTTGGACAGGGTGCATATCTCTGCCAACCAGAAACCCAATTTGTAACAAACTTCCAAAAGGGCTAACAATTATAAAGTCATCCAGGGATATTTTCTGTATGACCCATGATTTGATAAGGAACCCTTTCCAAAGGAACACCGTCCATCACAGGATACGCAGTGATGTTCAAAGCATGATAATTCAATTGTGCTCTATTTGAAGAATGTGGTTTCAATTTCAGGAGCACAGAAAATGACATTGTTTTGGCAGGAATAGAGTTCCTACGTACCAAAAGCGCAATTATAATCAACATCATAATTTACATTAAAATAGGTGGAAGTGGCAATTCAGATATGTGGCCATGGTGGAAAAGGGTATTTGTCATGGAACCAACAGCAAGAAAGAAGCCATCTGTTGCACTTACTGACAAGTTATGATTATTTCTCTTGATTGGAAATCTGAATCAGAGTCATTTTCATTTAACCTAACTTCGTGCAACTGTATAATTTTAAACAATGTGGATTCTGTTGGTGGCTTGTAATAAAGCTCTGTCCGCATTGGTTTCAACTTTAGATATTTCGGCATTGGGTTCACTTGTTGAAACTGGCAGTTGTATTGCACCACTTGATGTTGCTGGCACTTAGTGTAAAGCTAAAGACACAGCAGTCTCATCAATCCCTGGAAAGGAGTTGAAGATTTCAACATGGATGTACTCTTCTTGGGTGCACTTCCCCCAGAGTAGAGAGAGGATGTGTTGATTTGCTCCAGAGGCACCTTGGTGTCGATGGGGTCTGTTAAACAGTATTATCCACATAGTGCATTATGATGTGATCTATTGACATTTACCTGTTGTTCCTTGTCCCAGGAAGTCGTAGTAAAATTACTGTCAAAGTGCCACCTACCTCAAGAATTGGAACAGGTGGTTTGGGCAATGGTTCAAAGACTTGCTCATCAGGAATATATTGCTAAACTAGCTCTCCCACATTGATGAGCCACCACTTGTCAGTTTTAGCACCTTTAACTTTGTTGGCGGCAGAGTGAGATTTTTTCATGTCAGACAATCTAGTTATAGTTTCTTGAACAGTCTGTAACAAATTGAATCAGGAAACATCATCAGGCATTTCAGATTTAGATTTTGGCACCTTTCCAGGAAGATGAAGATCAATCACATACGTTGGTACCCCAAAAAGAGATTTGAATGGAGTGTGACCATTTAATACTCCTCTAAGAAAACTAATTTAATGCTCTCTGCACTCCATACAGACTGGTCAGCTATGTCAATCCTGTATCCAATACCCTTGCAGTCAAGGCTTTTTATGGCATACCATTAGCTCATTCTATTATGACATTAATTTCTGGGAGGAATGGGTAGCAATATAGCAATCGTACTTCCAGAGCAGACATGGCATTCATGAATGCCTTGGCAGCACTTGTGGTACTTTAAAATTTGGGACCTCTAAATCTGTTTGAGCACAAGTGCAGTAAATCTACATTGTAGCCTTGTAAACAAAAGGCTGAATCCAACACAATAATTGTGGGAATTATTGTATCGCTTTCTGAAGGGCAAGTATTAGGGCATGTCTTTCTGCTAGCTGTGCAATGAATACACCAAGAGCTTTAACGTGTGTGCTTAGTACCTTGAAGTTACCATGTTCAAAAAATTCTCTGCACTGAAGCACAAGCCATGGAGTATTTCTGTTTAGTGCCAACTGCAGGCAGTGCAGAACCGTCCATGTAGAATATGTTTTTATACTCATGTATGGATAAGATATTTGGAGTTTGTGAAATTTTTTGTGTATATTGCATACATTTCTGAGTACGAAGTGTTGGATCATATGCTAATTTTACATCAGAGGCATTTAAGAAAGTGGTCAATTGCAAGTGTAAAGCATGAACATTGACAATCCTAGGTTTTGTTGCAGCATCCCACAAAGATTTGGGTATACTATAATGAATTGTTTTCCCTTTGCAGGGGTATGCTCCTTCAGTATACCTGTCTGTACTGCAATGAGAGTTTTCTCAATAGAAATAAGTTGGTCCTCAGCAGAGGTATACATGTGTGATCTGTTTGCTATGGAGTTGTCTGTCCCTCATTGTAAACTTCAAATGTGTTGCCTGAAGTGCTAGGAACAATTCTAATTACTAGGTTTATCGTGTTGTCCAGTCTCTGTAAATATGTAGTCACTAAAATACCTTACTGCTTGTGTATTGAGATGTCCATGAGGGAGTTGCGGTAGGGGCAAGGGAAGAGGGTCTGGTTGTTGTGACATCGTTGATGTCTTTTTGCAATCGTTGACTTTCAAAAACCTAGGAGGAGTCGCCGTATGAGTTTTCTGAGGCTTTCTAATATTTGGTCCCTCCCTGTCTGTCTGAACAACCCTGCGTCTGTACCCGTCTGTTCCTACCTACGAGCAACTGCTGTAGTCCAGACGTCCTTCCTGTATTGATGTAATGTGTGTATATTTGTTGTCCCACGAGCTCCCCGTCCTACGGCCACCTGTGATTAGCATCAGGGTTTGACACACCATAAAGCCTCTTCATGGACATGCTTTATGGCTTGTTTTATAAACAGGAGATGCCCGTGTTTATTGGGGCCTGTTGATATCTGATGTGGGATCTGAGCCTCGCTGGGTAAATAATTGTGGGCTGGCTTAACTGGAATGTGGGATGGTCATCATGACTCTGCCTTTTCGTTTATAATGAATACATGTGAATGACCATATCGTAAAACAAGGAATGTGTGCCTGAAGCATGATATTTTGTATTTAAGGAGAAGCCCGTTTCTGTAATTTTGAGCAGTCTCCTGAGAACATACATTGTGTTGTACTTCTCGGACACCTGTAATTAGTCTGCAGCCAATAAACAAGATCTTTGACTTCACCTAGAAGACTCTGTGTTTCTGTGGGTCTGAAACAGGAAGAACTCGAAGTCTTAGGGTGTGTTCCCCTGCACCGCTGGGTTCTAAAAACCCAGTACTTCAGTTGGCGCCCAACATGGGGCGATTTCAGCGGTATCGGTCCAAGCCAGAGGTTCGTGAGGAGCTTCGTGTGGAAATTCCGGAGGAAGGCCGCCACTTCATCGACCCCTGTATGTCGACGTGGTCCGAAAGTCTTTTCTGCGAGGTTCTCCGCGTCCCGACGGCTACGAAGGACTGCTGCCCTGATTAATCGCCCTGTTTTGCACCCTTGACGATTTGGTAGAGCGAAACAATCGAGAGAGTCTTCTGGTGACGCCATCGATCATCGATATTCAGTTAAGTATAAGTGGAGCATCTCCCAGTTTGTTTGGTATCCTTCGGGAATTTGGTATCCTTCGGGATCGCTTTGATTTGGAACTTGCAAGTGCCAAAGCAAGAGGACTCGTGTATTCACGAGACTATCGTATTCGATAATCCTTTGAAGTTTGAAACTAGACTAGTGAGCGAAGATGCCTGGTTCTAGTGTATTTGGAAGATTGTTTTGTTTGGGTTGTAGAAGGGATTCCCAATTAGAGGATTCATGTCCAGTTCCTCCAATTGGAACTCCAACTTATGAGCTTTATGTCAAACATGGCGTGGGCCCCATTGCATATAATGAAGTATGGATCCGATACACCAGAAAGGACGGTGTTTTAAAATGGCCCCAAAATGGTAGTTTCGATACAGATATCTTAGATAATTTGGATGTTAAATTGTTTAAAAAGAAAGCCCGGCCGGCGATGTTTGATTCTTTCCGCCTATGGCGAAAGGAAGCCAAACAAAAGGAAATTAAGCTAGCAAAAAGGAATAAGAGAAAAAAAGGTATATCAATGGCGCAAGTAGCTGTGTGATTTAAAGATAAGAGGAGGAGCAAATGAATGAGCAGTTACATAGACAGCGCAAACTAGGGATCGATAAATGTTACCCAGTTTTGTCACCCCTTGTACAAGATGAGACAAAAGAGTAAGAAAAGGATTCCCTAATGTCCCATTTGCTAAGTTCACCACCCCCATATGCGCAAAATGCCACAGCGCCTCCACAGCTCGTGAATGTGCAGCCTCCAGTTAATGAGCCGCAAGCCTTCCCACAGCCACCAGCTCCTCCTCAGCTGGCTCCTATCCCTACAGTACAGCCCTCTCAAGGGCCGCCAGTTTTGTTACCTGTTGCCCCCGCGCTTCCTGCGACTTTGCCTAGCACATCAGCTCCCCTGGCGCTCTTTCTTACACTACCCAGGTACCTGTATCTGCATCCTCTTTTCTTCCCTCTGTCTTTCCCCCCGTTTTCGCCTCAACTTCTCCTTCAGCACGACAACGTCTAGCTAATGTAGTTACTAGTTTAATGTCGCCTCTCTTTGGGTCATCTAGTGTGACCCCTGGTTTACAACGTAAGCAATTGCGCAGTCAGCTGCCTGGTCCTGAAGAGAAGGAGGTGTTAGATCATCTGGCGCGTAGGTGGATTGGTTTCCCTTCACTATATGAGGTGGAATTAGTTGTTAACGTTTTTCACCAATGGGATGCCCCGAAACAGAGGTATGTGTTTGACAAAATGTGTGAATTCCTCTGTGAGGAATTGGAGGATCATGGTTCAAACACAATCCCTCAGGAATTGTGTCGAGTGCGATTCGATTTTGAAACAGGTACAATTGTGGGTCCCGATGTAGATAAAGCAGTTGCGACTTTACTGTCCTTCAGAAATGGCGATTGTCAGAAATCATTGTTCAAACAGGATTTCCCTGTGGGGAAAAAGGTAAAAGCGCGCCAATATCCGATGCGTGAGGTTCCCCCAGTTTGGAGACCTGCTGATCCAAATGCTGCTCCACCTGTCTTAGCACATTTTCAGCGTGTTTGGGTACATGTCCCATGGAAGCGTTCTGAGGTGTTAGCGCTTAAGCAGACATTGCCTGACCCCCGTAAAAACCCTGCAGGATATTATAAGGAGTTATCACAAACTGCAGACTCATGTGTCATGAATCTGGCTGACATAGATATGTTGTTCGGGAATGTGGTTCCACAGCCTTTATGGGGATCCATCCGTAATACGGATCATGCTGCAGAACTAGGGGGCACATGGGCTAATATCATTGCTGTAGACACTAGACAAGTTGGTGGTGCCAAGCCTGACCCTTTGGTAGCAGAACTCCCTGGTAGAATTATTACATACATGAAAACTTTAATGCCCGCGATGCGCGTGAATTGGGATAAACTATCTGCATGCAAGCAGAAGAAAGATGAGACAGTGTCCGATTTCTTTACAAGGTTTGAAGAAACGTTTATCGACCACAGTGGTCAAGACATGAGTACTGAAGGTGGCCAACGGTTATTTGTTGATAAATTTGTGCAGAATCTACTTCCCGAGATGTGTAAGAAATTAAAAGATTCAGAAAGTTCTTGGGCTGTTTCCTCTTCAGCGCAAATACTGGCTACTGCACAGTATTACAAAAATAGAGATAAAGACGAGAAGGATAGAACAGACAAGAAAACGAATGAACTGAAAACGAAGGTCCTTTTACAGCAGGCTTATCCGCCACGTGGAGGACAGAATAATTATAGGCAAACCCAAGGTATCTATCAGCAACCCCAACAGTTTCAGAATAACCAGCAAATGAATGGGTATTATCAACCACGTATTCCTATAGGTCCCAATCAATGTTCATATTGCAGAGAGGAAGGTCATTTCAAATATAGTTGTCCTAAATTAATGCAGCGTACCAGTAATGCGTATGGCGCGAGAGGTAGAGGTGGTCAGCAAGCTCCTAGAGGCAGAGGGCGTGGAAATGCTCCCCAGAACGCGCGTCCTCTTCCGCCTCAAAATACGATAAATAGCTTTGATCAGCAAGCCAATGCAACTGGTAATACAGCTCAGTACTATAATAATGACTATTATGCAGAAGACGACAATGTGGAAGGTAATGATTACTAGGACAGCCATAGACAGAGAGAGGGAGTTGTTTCAGTGCCAGTGGACCAGAGTGGACCGTATGTTAAGGTGACGACAGCGGGTGTAACAGAGCCCTTTCTGCTGGATACTGGTGCTGCAAAGAGTTCAATTATGCATTCAAAACTCCCTGGCGCGCCTTTGTCTGGCGAAATGAATGTTTCAGTAGGTTTTTCTGGCGCCCCAGTTAGGAACCCGATTTCTAGTCCTATGCCCCTTTCTGTTGGACCTTGTGAGCTAAAAGCACCCCTCATCCTAACGACAGGTTGTGGTGAAAATCTGCTAGGATTAGATTTGCTAAAAAGATTGCATGCAACGCTATATTGTTCTCCTTCAGGAGTACAACTTACATTAGGTAAGGAAGTGATTTCCCCAATGTATTTGTCTAAGAACACATTGCCGCCTGAATTGTCATCCCTTCCGGATGTCCTTTGGGCTACTGGTCCCAATGATGTAGGTCTCTTGGAAATACCGCCATACGTGGTCACTTTAAAAGCCAATGTCAGATTGCCACGCATTCCCCAGTACAAGATCTCCAATGAAGGTCAGAGAGCGTTGTTAGCAATTGTCAGCGATTTGATTAAAAAGGGTGTAATTGAAGAAACAAGAGGCAACATTTGCAATAGTCCGGTTTTACCTGTCTTAAAACGAACGGACCCTTCACAGCCACCTGTTTACAGATTTGTGATTGATCTTAGAGAGGTTAATAAGATTGTTGTCATACACTAACAGAAGGTCCTAAGTCCAAAGGAAAACAAAACGCCGCATGATGCTGTATATGCTGCACCTCTCTTCAAAGAATTACTGCATCACTAGGCAGGGAGATTAAGAGTCTATCAGCCCACCCTTATTGGCGGAGCTTCGTCATATGAGACCCTAGGGGGTCAAAGTCAGGGCCCCTACACTCTTGAGCCACCCGGCTCTACTGGGTACCCGTCCCAATGATCCCCAAAGAGGGAAATCTCCTGCCAAAGTGTGCAACAATATTTCAAAGAATACAAAAAATGCAGTGCAATAACGTGACAGTGCTTTAAAAATGACTACGTGGTCAACAAATATGTTTATTGTGAATTGACCAGGTGTCATATCTAAAAAACCAAATTAGTCAAAAAATATATACGACTAATTCAGGAATTAGTCGTATATATTTTTTGACTAATTTGGTTTTTTAGATATGACACCTGGTCAATTCACAATAAACATATTTGTTGACCACGTAGTCATTTTTAAAGCACTGTCACGTTATTGCACTGCATTTTTTGTATTCTTTGAAATATTGTTGCACACTTTGGCAGGAGATTTCCCTCTTTGGAGATCATTGGGACGGGTACCCAGTAGAGCCGGGTGGCTCAAGAGTGTAGGGGCCCTGACTTTGACCCCCTAGGGTCTCATATGACGAAGCTCCGCCAATAAGGGTGGGCTGATAGACTCTTAATCTCCCTGCCCAGTGATGCAGTAATTATTTGAAGAGAGGTGCAGCATATACAGCATCATGCGGCGTTTTGTTTTCCTTTGGACTTAGGACCTTCTGTTAGTGTATGTAGACATGTTCTGGGGATTGAAGGTATTGTAGTCTGTAAACTAGTCCCCCTCAGACCCTCCTGTAGATTTTTTGTGAAGTAATAAGATTGTTGTGCCACAGTTTCCAGTTGTCCCTGATATAACTGCCTTGTTAACTATGATTCCAGCCTCCGCTGCATGGTTCTCAGTGATCGATTTAAAGAATGCTTTCTTTAGCATCCCAATTGCAGAGGAGAGTAGGGACATTTTTGGCTTCAGTTTAGGAGGTCGAAGCTTCCGTTTTAAACACGCTCCACAGGGCTACTGTGAAAGTCCATCAATATACAGTCAGGCTTTAAAAGCGCAGCTTGATGCACTTGTTTTACCTAGTGGCGCTATCCTTATTCAGTACGTTGACGATTTACTAATCGCCGCGGACACTAAAAAGATTTGCAAAGAAGCTACATTGTCATTGTTGCGTCATTTGTCTGCCTTTCATCACAAAGTGTCTCTCTCAAAAATGCAATATTGTCGACAAGAAGTGACCTACTTAGGTCATCTCTTATCGAAGGAGGGAAGGAAACTGACCCCAGAAAGAATTCAAGCCATTGCACAATTAAGTGTGCCAAGAACACAGAGAGAAGTGCGTGCTTTCTTGGGCATTACTTCATACTGTAGGCATTGGATACCGAATTTCTCTTTGCTGGCAAAACCTTTGTTAGCATTAACATGTAAAGACACACCGAATCCTGTCCCATGGTCTGAGGAGTGTCAGAAAAGTTTTTTGGAATTGCGTGATGCATTATGTTCAGCTCCTGTGTTGGGTACCCCTGACTACAGCAAGCCTTTTACATTGTATGTTCATGAAAAAGATGGTTGCGCATTATCAGTGTTAACACAGCCTTTTGGCGACAGACCGCATCCATGCGCATATTTTTCGTCAACCTTGAACCCGGTAGCGAGGGCATTGCCAAGTTGTCTGAGAGCTACAGCCGCAGCAGCTATGTCTATTCGACAGTCTGCTGGACTAGTGAGGGATAATACATTGATTGTAATGGTTCCACATGCTGTGGACACATTGTTAAACAGGACCAAGACACAGCACTTAACTAGTGCTCGATTGTCAGGATATGAATTGACACTGTTGGCAAACCATATACACATAAAGAGATGCAACACGTTGAATCCAGCTACATTATTGCCGATTCCAGCAGACATAGATGAGATTGAGCAACATGATTGTCTGTTCAGAACAGAAGAAGAGACAAAAGGAAGAATAGATCTTAAAGATACTCCCCTGACTGAGTGTGATGGTACCTTATGGGTGGATGGTTCGTGCTTCAAGCTTCCGAATGGTGATACGACTGCTGCATATGCTATCACAACTTTGCACACGATCGTTGAAACTGCACGTGTGCCACATAATTCGGCTCAAGCAGCAGAATTAATCGCCCTTACAAGAGCATGCGTGTTGTCTGAAGGAATGAAAGTGAACATATATACTGACAGCCAGTACGCCTTTGGCGTGGCTCATAGTTTTGGGCGATTGTGGAAAGAACGTGGGTTCCTGACTTCGCATGGAGCTAAAATTCAGAATGGCAAGTTGGTGAATGATCTCCTTGAGTCACTGACCCTACCGTTACAAGTTGCGATTATGAAATGCAGTGCGCACAAGAAAGTCACTGATGATGTTGGTCGTGGTGTGGTAAATATTTTAATTACCTGTACTATTTTTTATGCGGAAAAGTCTAGTAAGAATAACTCAGTCAAAATAAGAGGCAGAATCCGTGGTATTAGAGGTTCTGAAAGGGCTTTATTCCTTACAAAGGAATTATGGTTCGAACCAGGCAATCTTATTCCATCACCACGAAGGTTCAGGAAGGGATAGGCAATACATTATTGACAAGTAACAATATATATATGAAAAGCATTGCATTAAGACAGATGCAGGAGGCGTAACAGCTGATAATACAGATAAGAATACACATACGTAATGAAAATAGGCGTAATAACAGGCGTATACTAGAAACGTCATTTAAAATGATGTCACAAGTGGGTGGATCCATAAGAGAATCCTGCAGTGTCAGCAGAAATATTTGGCAGAGATGCGCGCGCAGCCGCATGACGTGTGATTGACGTGCAACTGGAGGGTGAAGGTGAATTGACATTTAGCTCTACATGTGGAGACAGAAGTCTGGGGGTCAGGTCAACCTAATCCCAAATCGTATCTAATATCTTTGTTTAAGGAACTGTTTTATCCAAAAGGAAAGGTCTCTCGGACGGAATCTATTCTATACTGACTGTTAGTACATGTACAAGCGTCTATGTGTCTACATGAGATGCGAGGGGGCAGGAATCTTCCATGGTAACAGGGGCTATGAATTACTTGCATAAAGACAGCGAGGCCGGGCCCTTTGCTCGGTAGCTGGAAGGATGTTTACCTAAAACTACTAGACAGGAATGCATTGGATGAGGAGCGGAGCAGATAACTTGAAGGCTGAATACAGTTTTTGGCAGGCAACAGGCCGCGTCAGGCACCGTTGGCCGCGCAGGGAGTAGGACAAAGTTCATGGATACGGATGCAGGTCCAAGCTGGAGCATTTCAGAGGCAGAAGCAGGAAAAGGCTTGATGGCAGAATTTAGGGCCTACTCGCCTGAACTGTAAAACGTGAAAAGTGAACCATATAAAGTGGGTGGCCAATCATACTTAGGAATGGAATATTCGACCCATTCATGGCGGATCTGAAAGAGGACAGGTTGACGTTGGACGCACATGTGTTTGCGTCTTCATAGCTGGAACTGGAGGGAACATACATGTACTTGTAGCATGTACATGGAGCCGTTGGGGTCTAAGATAGGGGACACAATTGACCATAAAAATTCTTATTTCCTCATTCCCTCCTTGTCCCCTACGGACCCTTATGAAATATCCATCTTCATCAATCCATCAATCTGTTCATATAGCATCATTTGTTCTTCTTTCTTCTTCCGGGATCTTGAATGAAAATTCGAAGGCGGGATACACGATGTGGCACACAGACCACAAATCGCTGGCCCACATTGTAGACACAAGCAGCAACTGAATAAAATGAGAAAGCCAATACCTAGGAAGGATAGGATCCTCCATCCCCAGGCTGACAACACGCTCCAGAACCAACCGGACCAAGTCCAGGTGCCTGGATTCTGGTGTATCTGGCTTACGATCTTATGAAGTCGAGTTATGGCTTTATATACTGACGGCGCGTTTTCTGGTATGAAAACACAGCAACTTGATCCGATGACCCTGCAAGCTCCACGCCTATCGGCCAGGATGACGTCAAGGACAAGACGATTTTGAAGAACAACAATCCGCATCGCAGACTGCTCCTCTGTTAAGTTGCCTAATGCGGAAGTAGTTTCATTCACTACTGCTTCAAGGGTTCTAGTTAATCTACGTATCAGCTTACTATTAGTGACTGTACCTATGTAGGGAAAGAAACCTTTATTGAAATCTGTGTATTGCTCCCATGCTGTTTCGGTGTAGTCGACAATCGGGAGATCTCTCTGCTGTCTATTGTGTACTAAATGGGTATTCCTATGGTAATCAGGCGGGGCTAAGAAAACAGGTGGCAGAAGGAATGCAATGTAACAGGTACCATCCCAATCTAGGGGTAGGCGCATGTATGCGGTGTAACCACAGATGAAGTAGGAGTGACGAGAAGCTCTAAATGTAGACTTGCCTTTATCACTGAATTCTATTACAGTGGTACATTTACTATGGCCCATGTGTATTGAACCATTCTTTCTTACACATAATTCGCCTCTAACTGGAAATACTGACATAGCGGGCAAGATTGGTGTAGCTTCGGATTCAACATTCAGGATCATGAGATTAAGTGTAAAGTTACCTAATCCATATACTTCATTTTCTAGATCAGTTCCTGTTCTTTTGGGAAGTCCCTCCTTGTTAGGGTAGCAGACTTTAAGTAAAACTAGGTTCAGGTTTCCCCAAACCCAGTTGTCTTGATAAACTACTGAATTTGAATCTAGGGAATTAATCAAACTAAACCATGCTCCACAGGAGCCATTGTGTGTGAATGGATACGGAAAGAGGGGCAGAACTCCCTTGTATTTCTGATAGGGAGGGAGTCGGCCACATATCCAACAATTTGTAGCATTGCTGGTCTGATGAGAATGATGTAGCATACTAATGAATGTGTTGTTGCGCAGCGCAAATCTATAAGACAACTCATGCGGGGGTAATTCGCTAAAAGAATGTTCGGCAGTAGCATTGAAAGCACGCTTGGAAATAGGGTAATACATGTGTAATAATATACTGGCAATGATAATCAGAAGACTTAGAAAAAACATAATTAACAATGTCACTATGCAGTGACTACGAAGTGATTTACAGTACGCATGTTTCTTGAGCTGTTTCTGTCTATTTCTCTCTCTATTTCGGTCTAGAGGATACATGTCAGAGACAAATTCAACCGATTCACCTTGGAGAGGACTTAAACAATCAAATTGTCTGACTTGCTAGACCTTAGTTTCAGTTTATAGTTTTCTTTTTCTGTCTTGTCAACCAGGGGGAGTTTTGAGTCAGTCTGTGAGGGAATGCAGGGCTGATAATTCAAGTCGGATGATAGTCCATGAAATTTTTTGATATGGCTCGAGTGCAACCACCCTTTACGTCCCTCAATCTTCACAGCTGTCCTTGTGGTCAATAAGACGAGTTTAGGTGACTGCCAGCGAGGCTCCAGCGGGTTCCTTCTGTCGAAGTTCCTTACAAGTACAAGGTCTCCCGGAACCACGTCATGGGGCTTCACCTCAGTGTTATCGGGAAAAGCTGCAGCTACCTGTGAACGACAAGATTGTAGTGCAGACATCAAGGAAGCCAGGTAATCTGTCAGCATATTACAATCAACATCAGTTATTCTACGGGGTATAGGCGTCCCCCACATATTTGGTGGTCTACCGAAGATCACCTCATACGGGGATAGCCCCGTTCGAGAGTGTGCTACCATTCTCATGTAAAAGAGCGCAACTGGTAAAGCTACTATCCAGTCGACACCTTTTTCTCTACATACTTTGGACAGTCTAATTTTCAAAGTTTGATTATGCCGCTCCACGAGACCTGCTGCCTCGGGATGTCGGACACAGTGGAATTTCCATTGATAGCCTAACAGAAGTGAAACATGTTTCATTAGCTCGGATGAGAACGGTTGGCCATTATCTGAGTACACGACACGGGGCAAACCATACCGTGGGAAGAATTCTCGAACTAACTGTTTGGCAGTAGTCGGGGCAGTGTAATCTGAGACGGGATACGCCTCTGTCCACCGGGAAAGAGCGCATACAACTACGAGGACATATTTGAATCCTCGACATCGTTCCATCTGGATATAATCCATCTGGAGGACTTCAAAAGGGTGATCGGGGGGTTGAAATCCACCCTGTTCTACAGGTACGCCTTTTCCTGGATTGAACTGACAACAAATCATGCAGGTACGTACTTTCTGTTTAGCTGCTGCTCGCAAGTGTTTATTGAACCAAATGTGTTGAATACTGTCTAGCATAGCTTTCTCTCCTAGGTGCGCTGGACTATGTATTGTGTTAATGATGACTTGAACCATTGAGTCGGGGAGAAACCATATAGATTTTCCCTTCGTCATCCATCCTTGATCCGTTTGGATCCCTCCTAATTCAGTCCATCTCTTTATTTCTTCTGGTGTAGCATGTGTCTGTATGTCAATTACATCAAGGGCGGGATCCTTAACTGTCATGCAGTGTGTTGGTGTCGGAACTATTGTCTTTGTCGTGTCAGTTGTATGAGTCTGATTCTGAGCAGTCTGTTTAGCTGTTCTGTCAGCTAGGTCGTTACCCTGAGAAATAATGTCAGTCACTTTTGTATGGGCTTTACACTTCATAATCGATATTGCAGTCGGCAGATGTATTGCATCTAACAGAGCTTGAATAAGGGGACCGTGCTGGATGTGGGCACCGTGAGAAGTTAAATAACCTCTCTCTCGCCAAAGCACGCCGAAGTCATGGACGACTCCGAATGCATAACGTGAATCTGTGTATATGTTGACTTTCTTATTTTTGGCCTGAATACAGGCTCGTGTCAGAGCGATGAGCTCTGCTGCTTGAGCTGACAAGGTATCGATACAATTTGTTTCAATAATTTCAGTGTCTGTTGTGACTGCATAAGCGGCCACTAACTCTCCTGTACTTGTTCTCATGCATGAACCATCTACATACAATGTCAGGTCTGGATCTGGTAATGGAATATCTGTCAAGTCTTGTCTGGGTTTCGTCGTAATAGTGATGACTTCAATACAATCATGTGCCAATGGGTCTGTTCCACTTAATGGCAAAAGTGTGGCAGGATTTAATGTACTACAACGTCTGATTTCTATGTGTGGCTGGAACAATGTCAATTCATAACCCGTCAGTCTTGCTATAGTCAAGTGTTGTGTTTGGGTCCGGTTCAAGAGAACCTCTACTGCGTGTGGTACTTGTACTGTCAATTGATGTCCTAACACTATGGCATCGCTTTGTCTGATTGCTAAAGCTGTTGCCGCGACTGATTTCAGGCACGCAGGAAGAGCCTGAGCTACGGGATCTAATGTACTGGAAAAATAAGCACATGGCTTGTGTGATCCTGCTTGTTCCTGCGTGAGTACTGACAAAGCAGTACCTTCACGTTCTGTAACAAAAAGTGTAAAACGTTTGCTGTAACATGGTGTTGCTAAAACAGGTGCTTGACATAAAGCTTTCTTTAAGCTTTCAAAAGCTTGTGTATGTTCCTGAGTCCAAGGGAGGACAGTCGATGTCGCTGCCTCCTGTGTTGTCAACTGAATGAGTGGTTTTGCTAGAAATGCATATTGAGGGATCCACTGCCTACAGTACGAAGTGAGGCCTATGAATGCCCGTACCTCCTTTTGTGTCTTGGGTGGCGGCATGTTAACAATTAACTGCATACGGTCGGGTGTAAGCTGTCTTCCCCCCTTGGACAGCAAGTGCCCAAGGTACACAACTTGCTGGACACAGAATTGCAGCTTTGAAGGGGACACTTTGTGCCCCTTGTCGGCTAGGAAATGTAAAACCGTCAGTGATGCTTTTTCACATTCAGGTTCGCTTCGGGCGGTGATCAGCAGATCATCGACATATTGAAGCAGGGCAGTGTTAGCTGGCATGCGGATACTGTCAAGTTCTCTTTTCAGTGCTTGGCTATAGATGCTGGGGCTTTCCGTGAATCCTTGAGGTGCGCGTGCGAATTTAAAACTTCGTCCATTTAAACTGAATCCGAACAAATATTGGCTTTCCGGATCGATTGGGACGCTAAAGAAAGCGTTCTTGAGATCAATTACAGTAAAGAACGTTGCTTCTGAATCTATGGCTGTTAGCAATGAAGAGATATCTGGGACCACGGGGTATTGTGGTACAATGCATTTATTTAATTCTCGTAGATCAATAACTAATCGATATACTGGTGGTGCTTTTGGATCAGTTCGTTTAAGAATCGGAATTATCGGGGAATTACACACATTGGAGTCCGTTTCTACAACCACTCCTTGTGCAATGAGCTCGTCAATGATTTGCAGTAAAGCCACTACAGCATCTGGGGGTAACTTGTATTGTCGTATTCGTGGTAGTACCACTCCTGTTTTGAGTGTGACTCGATATGGGGTAATGTGCATGCAACCAACATCAGTGGGGCCTTGCGCCCATAAGTGTGTGGGTAAATTCTGTAACCGGTGATCCATGTCTCTGGACACATAGTGACCTTTGAAGTCACGCAAAAATAGTCGTACTCCTTCCGGAGAACAACATATTATAGCTCCTAGAGCCTTCAATGTTTTTATACCTAACAAGTTTTCTGGGCATGATTTCGTAAGCAATAGATCTGTAGTCCGTGTTAATGGACCGACTGTGAATGCAAGTGGTTGCGATACTTCGTTAATAGTGGGCTTTCCTGAAAAACCAAGGGAAATATTTTGTGAGCCTGAGAGGGGTGCCCCTGGGACTTCGCTGTGACTGATAGTGGTTCTGCTTGCCCCTGTATCGAGTAGAAACTTTCTGTCTTTCCCTAATACTTGACTCTGTACGTAAGGACCTTCTTGATCTACGGGAACCTCAATAAGGGGTAGGCCAACTTCCCTCTCTAGGCTATTTCATGTGTAGCGCTGATACTCTGGATAGTCATTTTGTGCATACTGGTACATCTGTTGTGTCGTGTTTTGTGTTGCAGCAATAGGCTGTGGCTGTTGTTGCGGTTGTTGTTGTGGTTGTGGTGCGGTCTGTTGTGGAACTGGCATAGGTTGCGCATGCTGAGGTATTTGTTGTTGGATCTGATCCTGTCTAGGCGGACGTGGTCTCTCCTTCGTCATACCCGTAGAGATATTATGTTTCAGAACTGCGCAATCATGTATATAATGACCTGGCTGTTTACAATAGTTGCATGTCCCTCTAACAGGACCTGCTGAATCATTGGACTGCGTCGTACCCTTTTTATGACCGTCAGCTGGAACTGACTGAGCAACAAGCATTTTCATTTTCGTGTCTTTCATACGTCTTTGTTCATTTTCTTGTTCTTCTCTAATTCTATTGTGATGATATTGTAACATTTGTAACATCTGTGACGGTGTGTTACCTTGCCAGGTACTCTCGAATTTTAATACTCTATTCTTAACTTGGGGCAGGGAATTCTCAACTAATTTTGTCACAAACAGATGTGGGTACGACTCACTACTTGCTTTTATGCCACTATTAATACCAAAACATTTTTCAAATCGGGAATAGAAATCACTAGTGTCTTCATCTTGTTTTTGTTTACAGGCTGAAATTGCACCCCAGTCTTCCTTTTTCGTAGTTAATAAACGTGGTAGTACCTGCACTAATAATCCTGGTAATGCTGTAGTCTTTTCCCCAAGCCCTGAACCTGCAGCTCAGGCTTTTTCTTCGTTTTCTAATGCTGTCCACTCTATCTTTTGGTCTCCCACGTCCCATTCCTTTTCTTTGAGTTTCTCGTAAATACCGGCAGGTAATAGAACTTTCAATATTTTCATAATGTCAGGATAAGTATACTCTCCCATGAGTAACATGTCTTTTATTTCACGGTGGAAACCTGCTGGGTCTTTGTCATGGCTGGGTACTACTTTCTTCATTTCTAATAATTCAATTTTAGTTATGGGCGTGTACACAAACACGCGTTCAAAAGTATTGTCCTCACCTCTGATTGGGTGCACTTCGCGTAAGGGATTCTGTCTGTCTATGTGATACGTTTTTCTTTCCTTGGGGGGAACTGAAACATGTTCTGGGCATACGAAGACAATGTACTGGTGTCGATATTCTAGAATTTCTTTAATTAAATCAGTACCTGAACCTCTCCATTTATTCGTGAGTAATTCTATCAATATATCAGGTAGGGGACCAGGATCGGAATGTTGGCTTCTAAACAATATAACGAGGTGTTGTATCATGTATATACCAGCTAAACGCTGTTCGTCTGGGGTAAGATTCAAAAACGTGTGTGCTAACGCATCATCACTGTATTTTTCAGAACTGTCAGCCCATTGTACTGCTGACCTGGCTAATTCTTGTTCATCCATAGAATCGAGCATATGATACCCCCTTCGGTCTCGGAGTAGTTTATCAGCAGCCTGGAATAAGTGTTCAGGGGACTTCGTATTTAGCATAGGGGCTTGAAAATGTCTGTTACATTCTGGACGTATCAGACGTATCGGGTCATTAAAGTATCTGGTATTGTTACAAGGTCTTCCCCTACCTACATAAGCTATCGTTTCTAATTGTCCTGTGGGCATTTCTGATTCTTCCTCCTCCTCTCCCTCTGATTCAGTTTTGTCTGCCTCCAATCTGGCTTTATGTATTCGTTCTACTTCTTTGCGGATCTTTCGGCACATAGCTACTATACATGTCTGTTTATCATGTTTTCCCTCTGATATATTCTGACCCCATCTGGTAAGTACTTGCATTTCATCCTGATCTACCTCGGACCTATCTCTGTCTCTGATCAAGCAGTTTATAAAGAAGCGTAACAGTAATCTCTGTATATCCACTTTCTGGTATTCCATGGCTTCGTCAATACTTTCAGGGCCTTGCCCTGTTTGGACAAAGCGATATATATTGTCTAGATGTTTAATCATTCCTGGTAGTGTCGTTAAATACATTGAAGCTCGTCGTATACGTAGTGATGATAGCAGCATTCTGTCATTTTTACCGGGCACTGGATCATATCTACAATCTACAAGATGTTCCTTAAACATGTCGGACGTTGCTATTTGGGGTGTACGTTGGTTTGCTAAATCTCTAAGAGACGATTTACTTCGTGATGGTGGCGTGGCGAAAATTGCTGTCGCACCTCCTGTCGCACCTTCTGAGGTGCTAGGCACGAAAGGATTTGTGGGATGTAAGGTAGAAACTGTGGATGCAGGAAAAGCGGTGGAAACAGATGGACCTATTGGAATATGCGGAGGAGTTTGTGGTTGCGGAGTTGGGGGCGGATGATCTCGGGGTTGAGCACCGTCGACAGGTGGCGTGTGTGGTGGAACATTAACATATTCTGGAGCTACATCGTCTAAATAGGAGGAAAGGAAAATATCTTTTGCGCTCTTGGGATGTGTTTTAATCGGGAGTAATGGGGGTGGCAAATCTTTCGGTATTTCCGGGGTGGCCTTAGGTAAACCTTCGGCCAAAAGAGGATACATACCATTCATAAGAGTGTTTCGTTGTCTTTCTACTTGTTCTGTTTTTACTCGGGTACCTTCCTCAATTAATATATTTTCTCGGGCTTTATTTGAGTTCTCCCTACTTTTCTCTTCTTGTCTGAGCGCTTTCTCTGTGCGCCTATGCGATTCTTTACGCCATAATTCAATGGCATCTTTCTGTGACTGTCTGGCTTTCTTTTTCCATAATTCTTCTTCTACTCTCATGATGCAATCTGCATCCCATGTCCCAGCTACGGGCCACCTCTGACTTTCTGCTAGATCCTTGGTGTAGTCCACCCATAAGTCAAGATATAGTACGGCATCTAGGCCATGTTTATGATACATAAAATACCCTGGAGTGTCCCTAGGTGGAATGGGAACAGCTTCTTCGAGTACTCCTTTTCTAGTTTTGATCTGTCTTAATTTTGAAAAGAACGGCATCTTTAAACCTTGCTACTTGATTCTTACTTGATTTTTACTCAAACTGGACTTGAACACAATTAATACGATAAACACAATAATGAACACTCATTCATACCACAATTTTAAACACTGTAAACATTTAACATTTAATATTTAACGAACAATGATAATTAAGAGAAAACTATCTACGGACATAATACTAATACTAGATAATACTGAATTATATACATATGAACATACTGGATATACTGCTAAACAGTACAGATACACTGCTAAAACAGTGCAGACCGGATCTGTGTACCCAAACCCGTCAGGACCGGCACAAACCAATGTGCACGTCTAAATGCCTCCCCAGCAATGGTACTCACCGGCTAGCACGGAACCGAAGGCCTCGGAACTGAACTACTGAACTGGACCGGACTGGACTCGACTCGACTCGGAACTTCGGAACCTGGTGGGCCTCTGTATACCTCGGATCTTGCTCTCTCAGCTAGGCTCTGGTCGGGATACTTCGCACTTCTCACCGCCTCGTCTGGGTGTTGATCGCAGCCTCAGTCACCCCCGCTTGGCCGGAGGGAGATACAGGAAATCCTGCGGGTACGCGTTTTTGTCCGTTCAGCTGTGGCAGGGGACCGGGCCTGCAACGCACCTCCGGCGCGTGAGATGAGAAAGTGTCCCTATTCGGGCGCCAATTTATGTGGTAAATATTTTAATTACCTGTACTATTTTTTATGCGGAAAAGTCTAGTAAGAATAACTCAGTCAAAATAAGAGGCAGAATCCGTGGTATTAGAGGTTCTGAAAGGGCTTTATTCCTTACAAAGGAATTATGGTTCGAACCAGGCAATCTTATTCCATCACCACGAAGGTTCAGGAAGGGATAGGCAATACATTATTGACAAGTAACAATATATATATGAAAAGCATTGCATTAAGACAGATGCAGGAGGCGTAACAGCTGATAATACAGATAAGAATACACATACGTAATGAAAATATGCGTAATAACAGGCGTATACTAGAAACGTCATTTAAAATGATGTCACAAGTGGGTGGATCCATAAGAGAATCCTGCAGTGTCAGCAGAAATATTTGGCAGAGATGCGCGCGCAGCCGCATGACGTGTGATTGACGTGCAACTGCAGGGTGAAGGTGAATTGACATTTAGCTCTACATGTGGAGACAGAAGTCTGGGGGTCAGGTCAACCTAATCCCAAATCGTATCTAATATCTTTGTTTAAGGAACTGTTTTATCCAAAAGGAAAGGTCTCTCGGACGGAATCTATTCTATACTGACTGTTAGTACATGTACAAGCGTCTATGTGTCTACATGAGATGCGAGGGGGCAGGAATCTTCCATGGTAACAGGGGCTATGAATTACTTGCATAAAGACAGCGAGGCCGGGCCCTTTGCTCGGTAGCTGGAAGGATGTTTACCTAAAACTACTAGACAGGAATGTATTGGATGAGGAGCGGAGCAGATAACTTGAAGGCTGAATACAGTTTTTGGCAGGCAACAGGCCGCGTCAGGCACCGTTGGCCGCGCAGGGAGTAGGACAAAGTTCATGGATACGGATGCAGGTCCAAGCTGGAGCATTTCAGAGGCAGAAGCAGGAAAAGGCTTGATGGCAGAATTTAGGGCCTACTCGCCTGAACTGTAAAACGTGAAAAGTGAACCATATAAAGTCGGTGGCCAATCATACTTAGGAATGGAATATTCGACCCATTCATGGCGGATCTGAAAGAGGACAGGTTGACGTTGGACGCACATGTGTTTGCGTCTTCATAGCTGGAACTGGAGGGAACATACATGTACTTGTAGCATGTACATGGAGCCGTTGGGGTCTAAGATAGGGGACACAATTGACCATAAAAATTCATATTTCCTCAGTGGTAATGCATTTGCTGACGAAATCGCGAAAGAAACAGCAAAAGATGTGAAGACTCGAATGTATGTTGCAGGCCCTGCAAGATGGGTTGGTGATGTTGGAATGTGTGAAGACACAATAGAGAGTGTGAAGTCCCTTCAAGCTGAAGCCACAGAGAAAGAGTTGAGCAAGTGGAGAGAAAGTACGGGTAAATTGGATGAGAATGGTTGTTGGATTGATTTGTCAGAACATCGGCGATGGTTGTTACCTGATGCATATGTGCTTCCAGTGGTTACTATGGCACATGGAATGGCACATATCAGTGTGAAAGGAATCTGTAAGTTGTTGGCTCCAGTATGGCAGAACGCTGGAATTCCCAAGTGTGCAGAGAATGTGGTCAAGAATTGTATGGTATGTTTGAAATACAACCCTGGTAGGGGAACCCCAACTCCAGCTGGTCATTTTGCGCCTCCATCATATCCATTTGAGGTTTTGCAGCTAGATTTTATCCACATGGAAAGGTGCAACAACTTGAAATATGTACTGGTTGTTGTTTGCGCTCTTTCAAAATGGATAGAAGCATATCCCCTAAAAGACAACACTGCTTTATCCACAGCCAAAGCCCTTGTGAAATAATTTTTCCCTAGGTTTGGAATGCCAAGAATGGTGTGGAGTGATAATGGGAGTGAATTTGTGGGTCGAGTGATGAAGAATGTGTGTGAGGGGTTAGGGATAAAGCAAAAATTTCACGCTGCAAATCACCCCCAATCAGCTGGATTAGTAGAGTGCTACAACGGCACTCTAAAGCTCAAGCTGGCCAAAATCCAGGCGAGCTCCGGTCTTAAATGGCCTGACGCTCTGCCTTTAGCACTCTTATCCACCAGAATGACCGTGCACTCACGAGTGGGACTTAGCCCATATGAGATCATTTTTGGCCGCCCGGCCAATATATGGGGTGTGCCAAGACCGACAAAATTCAGCGAAATCGAACATCCAGTACTGCTTGACTATCTGTACGAATTGACGGCTAAATTGCGTGTTTTACACCAACAGGTGCATGATACTCTCCCCCAGGCCTCTGAAGCTCCAGGACACCATATCGACCCTGGCACATGGGTTCTCGTGAAGAACTTTCAGCGAAAGAACAACGATGAGCCCCGTTGGATTGGCCCTCACCTCGTACTTCTATCGACAAGATCAGCGGTTCGAGTAAAAGGGAAAAAGAATTGGATTCACGGCGCCCACTGCAAACGGATCCCTTTGCCCCTATCATATGACCGGTGGGTCCAGGAGGGTATCGCTGATTCTGAAACAGACACTGTACCTCGTTTTGTACCATTTAGTGATGCACGCGTAAGAGGCACAACTTCAGAACAAGAAAGTGACAGTATTTTGCAAGAAGCTGTGCCACCGTCAAATCGATTGGACACCACAGAGCCTGAACTCTTGTTTCAAGACCAGACAGTACCCGGCAGAAACAGATACAACTTGAGACCAAGGCCCATGGACAAATAAAGATTCTTTTCCCTTACTATTTTTTTGATATTATAGCTCTCCCATCTGAAGGACTTTCTTGATTTTTGTTTTTCGAACCACCATCCGGGTTCAACCGCAAGGTTGCGGTGCCAAGACTTTGGGGTACAGGCCGAAGACATTAGGTCAACGGTTCTGGTTGGTCTAGGGCGTTCCCTGGACCGACAGACGTACTCCTTAGGAGAAGATACTCACCCGCCGCGAGCGGCACGATTAGAGGATGGAGTTTTTCAAGATGGAGAGACCCGCTGAGGAAATGAACTTTAAAACGAAAATATGTAAAATAATGAAGAGCAAACGTTTTGTATTTTTATGTCTGTTTATACTATGTAGTATGATGGTGTTTACTGTAGGATTTGTATTCTTCTCCTTTCAAGAGCCCTTTGCACCCATTGAACAGCCTATACCTCCTCCTACTGTCTCCTTGCACTCTTTCCACCCTCTGCCTGAGCACGAACAAGCTAGACGGTCTGAGTTCGTAAACAACTCGTTTATTCAGCTCCTGCACCAGCACCAACTAGTCATGAATACAACCAATTGTATGGTTTAATGCCACATACCATTAACAAGGGTATTCCTTATCTAGTGCTGCCGCTTAGCTATAATGGATCGTCATGGGCATTCCAGACCATGTTTCTTTTTGCATTAGATGCCTACTCCCCACGACCACCGCGTTCCATCAGACCTAGCACCAATAATAAAGCTTTAATGAAAGGAGTTGCCGATATGAGCAGAGATATCGACGCATACTCATCTATTCCCAAGGATGAATTGCGAGCTTATGTAGGGTGGAACGCGACGGGGTATAGTATTAGTCTGGGTGAAAGGCAGCGAAAAATCTCATCCCCAATTTGGGTCGTACCCCACATAGGTCGGTTCTGTTTACAAGGTAATAGTCAGAATCCAAGAGCTCAACTGGGGAAAAGTGACTGTACTGAAACGTACACTTTTCCATCACAGTTTTCCCCTGCGTTTTTGGCTGCCAAGGGTACATATTTTGTCTGCAATGACCGAGCATATACATGGTTGCCCCCTGATTTCTCGGGCACATGTTATATTGCAAACTTGCTACCGCCAACATTTACTGCTGCCTCTGATTATCACAAGACCAGAGTTGTGATAGGAGTGATTAGTAAGGAGGATACTGCCGGTCAGGAAGCGGGAGACTTCTTTTTGGGTTTCCTGACGTTTTGGGGACCGATGGTCAATAGTAGGAACCTGAGACAACTGACTCGTGTGGTTGAATCCACTGTTAATGTTACAGCTGGTGCCCTTGGTAATTTGACAGCTGAGCTTCAAGCGGATCGCCTCATGACTTTGCAGAACCGTATGGTTCTAGACGTCATACTTGCAGACCGCGGTGGGGTATGTAAGGTTATCCAATCTAGCTGTTGAATTTTCATACCAGATAATGCTCCAACAGTTTATCAGGCCATCTCCAAACTGCATAAAATATCTGAATCCATACACGTGGATAAAGGAGATTGGTCACTGATGGGGTGGTTCTGGGAACTGATATCTGCCTGGGGTTGGAAGATTCTGATGGTCATTGGAATGATCTTAGCCATTCTTTTCCTGTTCTGTCTGTGTATACAGTGTGCTCCTGCGATATGTGGCCTCTGTGCTACATTATGTGTAAGGAAACCTGTATCGAGGGACGAGCTAAGTAATACGATGATGCTACAGCAACATCTCCATGACTTCATGAATATAGACCTGGACTCGGATTGATATGAGTATAGGTATTGCCTATGTAAGGGCAAAAGGAGGGTCTGTGGTACTTTAAAATTTGGGACCGCGTAGGAGGCAGGGCCCTACCCCTGTCTATTCCGGTATTAGCGAACCGCGAATGGTCAATGCGGTATGTACAAGTGCTTTGCATAACATTTCATCGATAAATGCACTATGTATACGATGTTACACATTGACTTTGTGGGTTCCATCTTGGAGCGGTGGCCATCTTATGGTTGCCCTCACATAGGCCACACATTACGAACAAGTACGGGCCTTTAGAACACATGTTCCTTCCTTTTGCTTCTCTGTGACCTGTGCGAATTGGCTCCACCGCCCCAGGTCAGTCCGGTCCCACGAGCTCCCCGTCCTACGGCCACCTGTGATTGGCATGAGGGTTTGACACACCATAAAGCCTCTTCATGGACACAAGCCTCCGGCTAATCTCTTTCACACCTGACTCTTCCTGCTTTATGGCTTGTTTTACAAACAGGAGATGCCCGTGTTTATTGGGGCCTGTTGATATCTGATGTGGGATCTGAGCCTCGCTGGGTAAATAATTGTGGGCTGGCTTAACTGGAATGTGGGATGGTCATCATGACTCTGCCTTTTTGTTTGTAATGAATACATGTGAATGACCATATCGTAAAACAAGGAATGTGTGCCTGAAGCATGATATTTTGTATTTAAGGAGAAGCCCGTTTCTGTAATTTTGAGCAGTCTCCTGAGAACATACATTGTGTTGTACTTCTCGGACACCTGTAAGTGGTCTGCAGCCAATAAACAAGATCTTTGACTTCACCTAGAAGACTCTGTGTTTCTGTGGGTCTGAAACAGGAAGAACTCGAAGTCTTAGGGTGTGTTCCCCTGCACCGCTGGGTTCTAAAAACCCAGTACTTCACACTCACATCTTTCATCGAGACAATCAAAGGTGTTAATGCTCTCATTGCTACCAGGCAATGCAATCCTTTCATGACAACTTGAGCAGTGGCAGTGTGTTGTGGCCAAACCAACAGGAATCTAAAGCATGAATCGACTGCAACCAATATGTATTTATATTGATTGATATTCAGCAGCGACCTGATATACTCAAGGGAGATTACTCCAAATGGTGTATCTGATATGTAAGGGGAGTTGATAACAATTAAATGTTTTAATTGTTGAAAATATTGCACTGCTGCACATATATTTTCATAATCTTTGGTAAATATGGCCACCAGTATCGTTGCTGCAGCACTGAAATTGTAGCACTGATGCCAGCAAGAGCATAAGGTATCACCTCATGAGCTGCACTGACTAAGGGTCTGATTTAGATCTCAGTGGACTGGTTGCTCCATCCGGTGACGGATATCCCGTCCGCTACAATGTAAATCCCATAGAATATAATGAAATGTATATTTAGGCAAACGGTACATCTGTCACGACAGAATAACCTGTCTGCCGAGATCTAAATCAGGGCTTCAGTCTAATTTATTTCACCCTTGAGGAATGTGCTTATCCCCCCCGGTAAAACACCATGGGGGCATTGAGATTGCCTATGTTGCCACTAAAATGTTTTCCTCCATCATAGTTTGCAACCAAGTTACAACAGCAACTTTAGAGGTCTGCACCATTGTTATTGCAACCAAATCTGCTGCACAATTCCCTCAAGCATGAATTCCTTTCCGATTATCTATCTTTCCCTAAATTTGTTTACTTTTTTTTAACTTCCCCTTTGAATCTCTAAATCTGTTTGAGCACAAGTGCAGTAAATCTACATTGTAGCCTTGTAAACAAAAGGCTGAATCCAACACAATAATTGTGGGAATTATTGTATCACTTTCTGAAGGGCAAGTATTAGGGCATGTCTTTCTGCTAGCTGTGCAATGAAGACACCAAGAGCTTTAACGTGTGTGCTTAGTACCTTGAAGTTACCATGTTCAAAAAATTGTCTGCACTGAAGCACAAGCCATGGAGTATTTCTGTTTAGTGCCAACTGCAGGCAGTGCAGAACCGTCCATGTAGAATATGTTTTTATACTCATGTATGGATAAGATATTTGGAGTTTGTGGAATTTTTTGTGTATATTGCATACATTTCTGAGTACGAAGTGTTGGATCATATGCAAATTTTACATCAGAGGCATTTAAGAAAGTGGTCAATTGCAAGTGTAAAGCATGAACATTGAGAATCCTAGGTTTTGTTGCAGCATCCCACAAAGATTTGGGTATACTATAATGAATTGTTTTCCCTTTGCAGGGGTATGCTCCTTCAGTATACCTGTCTGTACTGCAATGAGAGTTTCTCAATAGAAATAAGTTGGTCCTCAGCAGAGGTATACAAGTGTGATCTGTTTGCTATGGAGTTGTCTGTCCCTCATTGTAAACTTCAAATGTGTTGCCTGAAGTGCTAGGAACAATTCTAATTACTAGGTTTATCGTGTTGTCCAGTCTCTGTAAATATGTAGTCACTAAAATAGCTTACTGCTTGTGTATTGAGATGTCAATGAGGGAGTTGCGGTAGGGGCAAGGGAAGAGGGCCTGGTTGTTGTGACATCGTTGATGTCTTTTTGCAATCGTTGACTTTCAAAAACATAGGAGGAGTCTCCGTATGAGTTTTCTGAGTCTTTCTAATATTTGGTCCCACCCTGTCTGTCTGAACAACCCTGCGTCTGTACCCGTCTGTTCCTACCTACGAGCAACTGCTGTAGTCCAGACGTCCTTCCCGTATTGATGTAATGTTTGTATATTTGTTGTATTAATGTCTCCAGATTTGTCTTTGAGAGTGGGAATTGAAAACTGAAGTTCCCAAGAGTAAACCTATAATATAAGCAAAAAGTCCTACAACAGATTTAGTATTTCCCCCATGTACCGTTAGTTAGATGTACGATATATAACAATGTACTTGCAAAAGATTTACCACTCATTGGATTATCGCACAATATGTAAACGTTCATAGGTGATCTTTCCTATTGCACACTCTTATATCCAATGTCTTTTGTAGAGTTCTCACAGTTAGCAGCACAGCAGAGGTTTGCCCTGTTAGTAGCGCAGCAGAGTGCTATCCTACTAGTAGCACAGGGTCAATAATGCAAGGCAATTTTTCCATCCTGTTAGCAGCACAAGGTAAGTATTAGAGCAGTAATACAAGATAAATATCTGAGCAAAAATGAAATGCTCAATGTAAAATTAGAAAGTCTATAACAAGCAGGGTCCAAGAAGATTCTGGTGTTTACCTGCGTTGGGTAAATTAACCTCATGTTGCTCTTATCACTTGATGTTGGCTGTGAGGACCTGTTTAATATTATTTACAGTGTCTTCCTTTTCTTTCAGATGGCCAAATAGAGCCCCAGACACAATGGCAGAGGAGGATTGGACTCAGGAGATGCCCAGGAATGTCACAGGGCCCAAACTCGCCACTCACCAGGAGGCCAAACAAGACTGGCTCGGGACGCGATGTGCAACAGTTAAATCCTCAAAGTTGGGTGAAGCTTTGATCCAGCGGATGCGGTATAAATGTTTATAACCATTTATATAATAACACTAAATTTAATACACTGGATCCTTTTATAACCAGGAGTTCGGGCCCATGAGAACTCAATAATCATTTACAATACCAGGACCTCTGATGGACATTTTTGTAGCACTAATAGGGACTCAATAATGAAAGATGGATGCAATCCCCTCATGATTACCTATATGAGGAAATGCCTAACTAACAAACATAGTCATAGTGTAAGTCAATGACTGTCAATAACTCATCAAGAAAGACAGACTCGAGGAGGAGCCTAGCGCGCAACCAAGATGGCCGCGTAGGTGCGAGGCTCCTGAGGACCTCCGCAACCTCCTACGTCTATCCTGACTTCATCCTGCATCGGTTGAGGGAACTGTGTCGGTGAGCCTGAGCCGAGGTGGTACCCGTTTCCCGTTTTCGAATCGGACCTCGGGTGCCGGAGTGAGCACCGATTGAAGTTTGCGGCCTACCTCTCTCCTGACCCCGGATTCGCGTTTGGGGGCGACCCGGTGACAAAGTGAACAACAACGGCGGGCTGGGCCTGGTGAGTCGCGTACCCCGCACTTTCACTTTCGCGCCCCCTTGCTGTCGTCGCAAGTGGGATCGTGGCGCTCTTGGTGTTGGGGTGGCCTCGCTGGGAGACCCTGCCTGCCTGCCTGCTGTGGCCCGCTCCGCAGTCCTGGGGTGGCCCCCCGGAGCTCGTGGCCTTGATTGCTCGCTTTCTACTGCGTGGCTGGTGAGGGTGTGAGACCCGCAACGATGGCCACTAAACAAGATGGAGATCGGTTGAAGGCCAAGTCGACCCGGCGTGGCGCCGCACATCAGGCCAACATCATGGACCGCTACACCCTCCCGAAGGGATCTCCCGGTGGACCGCACAAGTCCTCTGAGTGCCCCCCGGATGCCCCGGACTTGCCCATAGATCTGACTCTGCAAGACGTCATGGGCGCCATTGCTGAGATGAAGGCCACGGTGGGCCAGCGGTTTGACACGTTAGCGTATAAAATCGACGCGGTTCTTGTTGATGTCAACCTGGTGAGAGCTGATCTCTCGAAGACCAACGATCGGGTCGATTCTTTGGCCCACACCGCGTCGGGCCTCACGACTGAGGTGGCGGCCCTTCAGACGGTGGTACACCGGCTTCGTCAGACGAGTGCGCTCATGGATCGGCGCCTGGAGGATTCCGAAAGCCGGGCCCGGAGGAATAATATCCGCATCATCGGAGTACCTGAGGGACGGGAGGAGTCGTCGACGGATCTTTTTGTGGAGGACCTGATCACTACCCATCTCCAGCCTCGGGGACTGAGTAAATTTTTTGCTGTGGAGAGGGCTCATAGAGTTCCCGGGGGACGGCCGAAGGTCGGAGCCCCTCCGCGGCCTCTTATTGCCCGTATCTTTAATTTTCGGGACAGGGATGCAATTCTGCAAGCCTCTAGACTGCAAGGGCCGATTAAGTTGGAGAACATGGAGGTGAACTTTTATCCTGACTTCACCCAAGCGGTCCAGAAACAGAGACTGAGCTTCTTGGGCGTCAAGCGGCGGCTTCGGGACATGAACTTAAAATACGCCATGCTCTTCCCGGCCAGGCTGCGGGTGGAGGTGGATGGTCGCACTCACTTTTTTGACCGTCCTGAAGCGGCCGGGGACTGGCTGGACACTTTGTCTGGGGGTCGGGATCGGGATGGCGGGGGGGGGGGGCTGCGGGAGGAGAAGGCCCACTGGACGGGGACTGAGGTGCTGATACTGGGACTCACTCTGGACGCAGATGCTGCCGCTTTCGGCCAAGCTTAGGGTCTCTTGTTTTTTGTATTCGTTCTCCCTCTTTTGTAGGTGGTGCGGGGTCTCGAAGGGGTACTCTTTCCTCCTCTAGGGGGTTTACCTAGTTTCATCTATATAGGGGCGACAGGCACACTGCAAGTTGGGGGGGCTGTTTGGGCTCATGCAGGGGTGCAGGGAGGGGGGAGTTTTGTTGGGGCGGTTGGGTTGGGGTGGGGTGTTGTTTATTGGTACCACAAGGCAAAAGTATTGTTGTGCTATTCCCAAAGTGCCCTCGGGGGGACGAGTGATTGCTTTCGTTTATGATGAGGGGTAGGAGACTGAGTCTTTTGTCCTGGAACGTTAATGGACTGGGGGACAGGATAAAACGAGGTGTGGTCCTGCAGTTCCTGAAGCGAATATCACCTGACATAGTTTTTCTGCAGGAGACGCACCTCATTGGCAACTCCTTTCGTGCTATGAACCGGCGGGGCTACCGCCTTCTGGCCCTTTCGGGCTTCACGTCGGGTTCAAGGGGTGTGGGCATCATGGTCAAGACCTAGCTCCCGTTGGAAGTTGATGAGTTACTCCATGATGACAGGGGACGTTTCACGGTTCTGATGGGTAGAATGGAGGGCAGAGTGATTATTTTTGTTTCTGTCTATGTCCCGCCAGGGTTGCAGACGACCACCTTTGCGGATCTGGGGCGCCTCCTCCTTGGCCTTCCGGAGGGGATCCTGGTGGTTGGGGGGATTTTAACGCTGTGGTTTCCGGAATTGAGGACCGTCACCCCCCTAGGGATCTCCCCCGTGCCCAAGCGTGGTTGTCTGGCCTATTGGATGCCTTGGGGCTGGTGGATTGTTGGCGTTTGAAACATCCTACGCAGAAACAGTTCACTTTTCATTCCGGGGCCCATGGCAGTCTATCAAGACTAGACTATGTCCTGGTGCCGGCGGCGCATGCGGGGAGGATCGGGGAGGTGCGCCATTTGGTGCGGGGTATTTCAGACCATTCCCCGCTCTTATTGCACTTCGATATTCTCCCGAGGGGAGAGGGTAGGGTGGCCCCGATTAATCCCTGGTACCTGCGTGACCCCACCATTCGCGCAGAGTTGGTTAAGTCCCTTAAGCGATATTTTGATGAGAATGTGGGGTCGGTGTCATCTGCGGTCTCGCTATGGGAGGCATTTAAGACGGTGATTTGGGGGGATGCCCTGTCCCTTATTTCCCATTCCCGGAGGCGCGAGCGGGAGGAGGTGATCCGTGTTGAAACTGAAATAACTGAGTTGGAGGGTGACCTCGAATGTGGGGTGACGGATCACAAATTACATGTCCTCCGACTCAAGCAGGCGGCCTATAAGGCCCTCGTAACGGAGGCGGCCAGGGGCCTCAGTAGAGAGCAACAGGGGAGACTGTATGATGTGGGTGATAAGGCTGGGAAATTGATTGCGTGGCTGAATAAAAAGGAGAGGGCGAGTCGAGTTGTCCCGTTGATTGAGAAACTGGATGGTGTGTGTGTCACGGAACCGGAAGAAATAGTCGATTGCTTTGCAGAATATCTCCGTGGGGTCTATTCCCCGGTGTCCTCCCGCTCGGAAGAGGATTCCCATGCCCTGCTCAGGGATATAGCGCTGCCTTCCCTTTCGGAGGAGGATAGAGTGTCGTTGGACGCCGCCCCAACCTCTGAAGAAATTGCTCTCGCCATACGCTCGGTCGCTTCCGGCAAGGCCATGGGTCCCAATGGTCTTCCCATTGAATTGTACAAGCTGCGACCGGATACGCTGGCGCCGCATCTCCGTGCGATGTTCCTCGCGGCCCGTTCGGCGGGTTCCCTCCCGCTAGACCAGCGTCTGGCTACTATCGTGGTCATTCACAAGGAGGGGAGGCCGCGGGACCGGGTCACGTCCTACCGGCCTATTTCGCTGCTGAATGCGGAGCCCAAAATTCTCGCCAAGGTGTTGGCCAATCGGCTGGTTGGCGTGGTGTGCGACTTGATTCACCAGGATCAATCCGGCTTTATCCCCCATCGCAACACTGCGCTTAACCTGCGGCGCTTGCATGGGGTGCTCGCGCGTGTCCCGTTTATACGGGAACCGGCCATTTTGGCATCCCTGGACGCCACTATGGCGTTTGACACACTTGAGTGGCCATATATTTGGGCGACACTGGCGAAGTTTGGGTTTGGCCCGGGATTCATTGGTTGGGTGAAATTGTTGTACTCGGGACCGCTAGCGCAGGTGGTTGTGAATGGTAGAGTGTCGGCTCCGTTTGAGCTCGGCAGGGGCACGCGGCAGGGCTGCCCATTATCACCGCTCCTCTTCGCGCTTGCCCTGGAGCCCCTGGCGGAGTGGCTGCGGTGGGAACCTTCTAGTCGTGGCCTCCGCTGGACCCCCGAGTATGAGGACCGCGTATCTCTTTACGCCGATGATATTCTTCTGTACCTGGCTTCCCCACGTAAATCACTGATAGTACTGGTTGATGTATTGCACTCCTTTGGCCTCAACTCCGGCCTGGTCATCAACTGGGCTAAATCGTGTGCATATGTCCTCTCTGGGGAGGATCCTATCCTTCCGCGGGGTTGTCCTATTCAGATCGCCCCGCGGGGTTTTAGGTACCTGGGTACCTTCATTACCCTGGACGCGGAGGCCCGATATAGCCAGAACTTGCTTCCCCCCCTCCAGCGCCTGAAGGAGGACGTCGCGCGTTGGAAGCGCTTGCCGCTCTCGCCGCTCGGCCGGGCGGCATTGTTTAAGATGATGTCGCTGCCACGTTTCCTGTATGCTTTGCAGAATACAATGGACGTTGTCCCGGCGCGCTACTTCCGCGAGGTGGAGAGTTTGCAGCGCCGACTGTTTTGGGAGGGTCGGCCGCGTATCGCCCTGGCGAAGCTGACGCTCCCGTGGTACGACGGGGGGGTTGCCCTCCCAGATATCAAGCGATATTACTGGGCCTCCCAGCTGGCTGCGATCAATCACGGCCTTTACGGGCCCGCCCTAAACCCGGCCTTTGAGATGGATAAAATGTTACTGCCGGGCGGTGACTATAATCGGGCGTTTTATTCTAGCTCGCATGACACGCGGCTGACGGGCCCCACGGGGGTTATGGTACGGGTGTGGCACACGGCTAACGTGGCGATGGGGTGGAAGGACCGCTTGACCCGGGCGACGCCACTATACGCATCTGAGCGGCTGGGCTCCCTGTGGACCTCGAAGGGCTTTGAGAAGTGGGACATGATAGGCATCAGCAGGGTGGGCGATCTCTGGACGAGGGGGGGATTTAAAACGTTCGATGTGCTGCGGACAGAATTCCAGCTGCAGGACAGGGAGTACTTTCGTTATATGCAGATCCGTCATGCGTTGTGCTCCGTATTTCCGGACGTTGCCTCCATCCCGGAGTGCTCCCCTCTGGAGGATAGAGTGCTAGATGGGCATGTCCCGGACGGCACGATTTCATTGATTTACAAAAAGCTCATCAATGACCGTTCGGGACTGCTGATTGGCCTTCGTGAGGCGTGGGGGGCAGATGGATTGGAGCTGGATGACGAGGACTGGGTGTCTGCAGTGGCCTCCCCGAAAGAGGTGGCCATACCGGCTCGCCTTCGCTTCGTCCAGCTCAAGATACTCCACAGGGTTTATGTTACAGGGCCGAGTCTGATGCGTATGGGCTATGCTGTGGACGGGTTGTGTAAGCGTGGGTGTGGTTCTTTGGGGACCTTTCTCCACATTCTGTGGGAATGCCCAGAGGTGGTGCGATTCTGGCGTGGTGTGCATGAGGCTCTGCAGGTAGTTACGCATGTGCCGCTGTTGCCTGAGGCGAGGAGATGTCTTTTGAATGTATGGGAGCCAACCGATTACTCAGTGCCGCAGACGTGGTGGGCGACTCTGGGATATATGGTGGCCAAACGTGATATTGCGCAACTGTGGGGTTCCCAGAGGTCGCCGACTGTCTCGGCGTGGAAGGACAACATGGATTGGTGTATGTTTCGGGAAAAGGTGGTGTATGTTGCGAGAGGTAAACCTGGGACGTGGGTGAAAGTATGGGGCCCCTGGAACGCTTACCGTGGGGGAATCTGTACCCCGCCGCTACTGCCGGATCCGTCACCGGCTCCGTCTCCTTAGCCTGTTTGTCTTCCCGGTTCTGGGAAATGAGTTTACTTAGTCCCCGTCCTGACCTATTCCCCCCCTCGATATTCCTATGAATGAGTGGGGTCCCCCCCCTAGGGGAGCACATGCTGTTGTTTTCGACTGTGGGTTGCCTTGTGGACTTGTCTTTTTTTGTTGTTATTTATATAAAAATGAAACCGTCATGTGGGGTCCGGAAGGTGTGGCTGCCAACGCTTCTTTCAACTCCTGTGAATTCCCTTGTGCCGCAGCGTGCGTTCTATTGTCTGTATTACATGCTCCTTCTGTTTGCTAGCGGCCGGCCTAAAGGTTGTAGGCCCATCTTTGTATATTTTTTGGATTCTGTAATAAACGGTTTAAAAAAAAAAAAAAAAGAAAGACAGACTCTGAGTACTTATTAAGTTACTTTTATCTAATATTTCAGAATATGAATGGTCAATACACTAATACAATAAAAAAACATAAGAATCAATCATTAGTTCAATGTTTCAGGTAAAACACAAATAAGAGAAATACAGTTTATAATGACTCCATTTCAGTAATAGGCATGAGTGGAAAGAAAAAGAGAGAAAAGAAAAGGTTAATTGCAATATTAATATGCAATTTGAATTTCATACGAACCTAGATCAAATGAAAACTAATGCATAACATGCAATAGTTTGGAAGAGCTAGGCTTTCAGCCGAAAAGGTATAGCTTAAGGCAACATCACTAGCTTATGAAGTGCAAAGTAATCAGGACAGTCTCAGTCAGATATTCACAAAGACAGCAGTAGTCAGCCAGGGTAGCACAGAGGAAACAGCAGCAAAGCTCCGCTCTCATAGAAACAGCTACTAACAGAATCTTTTCAGACAGCAGTATGTATACTCTAAAATCTTAAAGTCCAACCTCCCATTGTATCTCTTTTACCAAAATTCTCAACTCCCATTGGTTAAATATATGTGGTGATCATCACTCTATTCCGTTCATCCGAGTCTTTCAGCGATGTTTGTTAAAATAATTGGTGTCATCGTTCTTCAGAAGCAGGGATAAATAATTGTATTTCTTTCTGATGCTTTCACCCAATTCCATATCAACTTGCAACATTTGTCGACACAGTTCATCCACTGAAGAGAATACATTACTTGGATGGAAAGAATATCCTAAAGATACACTTTATAAAACTAAAAAAATAATTAGCTTCTAGAAATAATGAAGGATAAATACATTCTTCTGAGGCCTACATTAGGAAAAGATATAACTTTGGCAGTACAAAGGAATACATAAGAATCCAAGGAATATCACATTAATATTTATAATTTTTGATCATCCATAAAGTAGATGTTGTCAATATATGATAGTGTCTTAGGATCTTCTTGTATGATCTCCATAATCCTTGCTGCAAGGATCCCAAGGCTGTTTTTATACCTCAGGGCCAATCTGGTATAAATGAACTTAAAACACTGAATCAAAAGCTGTTAGATACTGTTTTCCCGGTCCAATAATTTGACTGAAGAATCCATTAGATAGATCTGACATTGTTTTATTTTTTTCGGCGCCAGATTTGTCATCAGACTAGTGCTGTGAGCATTTTGTAAAGCATTTGTGCTTCTACTTGCATTTAAATATTTGTCATGTAAAACCATCGTATATGATTTGTCAGGTTTTACTGGAAAAAGAGGATTATTCATGGTGAATTGAACTGTTTGTATTCTTCAGTTGGAGTCACCACCAGACGTTTCTTGCGAGCATGGTGGTCTAGTGTCACTCCTGCGGTGCTGTCCAGAAGCACTATTGCCCAAATCTGGTCTGCAGAAGTATGGGTAGCTGCCAAGGCATTTGTTTTGTGAAACCAGCTCCTTTATTTTCTTTGAATGTGCCTTTGACTCCAAACCTTTCTTTTCCTTCTTTATACTAATTTCAGCTTCTTTTTTTGTGTGGCTTTTCATAACAAGTTATTAATACAACAGCAGTATAGTAGATAAGAGAGGAAGCTTACACAGCATGAGCATAGCACATCTGTTCTAACTCAACATTAACGTTGTAAAGAGTCATCATACAGTTAACAACATAATTCATATTGACATACATATCATCATTACATTTGTACTAATTGTAAGACGATCTTCGAGGGGTTCATAGATAGGCAAGGGGCCTCGACGGTCTCAGCCTCTGTCTGGAAGGCAAAATACATAATCAAGGGAGATCAAATGTATCCTGGTCATGAGCTTTCCGATTTCAGCTCACAGAATGCCCCAAGCTGTTCCTGACAGTATGCCTCATCCTTCAGTCAGTGTTAGAACCAGGAAAAGGTGCTGAGACCGGCTGTGCTTGGCCAGGAGCAGCAGCATTGCAGTCAGCACAGGTGGAATGTCCTTCACATAGCCTAAGATGGCAGATGCTCAGATAGCTCCATTCTATTCAGCTAGCCTGGCATATGATACACTGTATACATTTGAATTGTAGAGGTCTATAGTTTGGGGAAAGAAGACTAGTCTCTAGCTGCAGCAATAGGAGCACTATTCCATCTATAAAAGGGATTTGAGGTCTGTCTGCCAGGCAGCGTCAACTCTTGGGATAGCCACCAGGGCATTCTCCTGCATTGGTGGGTATAGGGGAGAGATTAGTTTATGTGGTGATCGATTGGTAATCAGTGCATCTAGTGCATGCCGCGATGGTGGGGCCCTCGGGAATGTGCCATATAGGGCACCATGGCAGCTCAAATTCTATAGTACATGAAGACATTTAGGGGTGGGTTGAACGATTGTTCAGAATATGTTGTAGTGTGATAAATTGACACTATGGATAGAGGTCCCCTAGGGTGTAGAGCCATAGCCATTTCAATTTGCGGCAAACACCACCATCCTTCAAAGCGGGGAGCATGGGGTTCTTGGGAAGTGGAATATTTGGAGTAAATAGGCAGTTTAATTAGGCACACAGCCACAGTCTATCCCATGCCCACACCATGCATGACAGTGTCAAAATCTGCATGAGGCCAATGGGCATGAAGGCATAGGACAACACCCAAGGGTCTGACTATCCGATTCAACCTCATCATGCAGTTGAAATAGTGATGAGCGTAACAAGAAATGTGCAAAGTGCACTGGTTACACCCATCCCTATTTCAGCAGTAGTACAGATCCATGTCAGGAGCACAGAGATGTCCATTTTCAAAGGGAAGGGTCAAAATTTCACATGCAATTCTAGGGTGTTTATCAGCCCATGCCAATGTGATTAGGTGTGAACGAAGCTGTCTGAGGAAGGACAATGCAAGGTTAAATGGGGATGTTGACAAAGAGGTAAAGGAATTTTGGTAGGACAACCACTTTGGCATTTGCAATTCTACCTGCCATGGAGAGGGGAAGTTTAGTCCAGATTGGGAGTCTTTCCTCCAACCAATGCATTTGGGTGCCATAAGTTTCTCACCAGAGCTCATCAATGTTCCTACTTATTCATACTCCAGGGTAGCAAACCGGCACAGTGGCTCATTGAAGTGGGTATTCTAAGTCAAATCTAGCTGTTAATGAGGTTAGTGGGAGGATAATGGATTTGGATCAACTGATAAAAATATCTGCATGCCTGCTGATCCTATAATCTCTTGGATTATGGGGGAGATATTTAATTTGGTGGTCCTAGACATATAATAACGTTGTCTGCATACATAGAGACTAGTATCCTCCTAACAGTAATGGCTAAGTCCCTGTGGAAGTGATATCAGGCTGAAAGAGGCTCCATTGCAATCACAAAAAGAATAGGTACAGCAGGCACCCCTGCCTGATGCCTCTTTTGATGGGGGAAGGAGAAGTGATCTCACCATTAATGTGCCATCGTGTGCCTGGGAGCGTGTAGAGACGTTTGATCCAGAGCATAATACAAGGGCAGAGCCCAATATAAGCCAGAAACTGGAATTGATATGGCCACTCCAAGGAGTAGGACACTTTTATGGCTTCAAGGAGGACAACAGCAGTGCAGAGTTGGGGATCTATTCAGTGCATGAATGTGAACATTGTGCACAGGTTGTGTGCAGTGGAGCACCCCAGAATAAAGCCAGTTAGGTAGGGCCTGACAATGTCCACCAGCAGGGGTGTGGCTATCAGTTTAGAAAGGAGAGGAGTCTTTAGGAGTTTAAGCGATTTAGTGGTTGGCCAGGTTTCAGGATAGTGACAATTACTGCTCTGCGCAAGGAGGATGGCAGTTTTCCGGTCTCTACTAACTTCTCATATACCGCGAGCATGTGGTGTGCAAGAGTATGAGCGTCTTCCTTGTAGAAAGCTGCGGTGCAGCCATCTATGCCCAGCATTTTGCCTTCCGGCATGCTTTGAATAATCTGTACAATATTCTCTACAGTTTAGGGCATGTCTAAGTATTGTCGGTGTGTGTATTCCAGCCAGAGGAGCTGTATTGAACCAGAGAATGTTTGTTGGTGCTATCGGGTCCCCTAGTGTAGGTATATGGTATAGGTCGATATAAAAACTGGTCATAGTACATGTGATACCATCCAGGTTGGTGTGAACTGTTTGCTGATCATTAGTCAGTTCTATTGTGTAGTCACCGGTCCATGGTTTGCAGTGGACCCAGCTGCCATTTTGCCTGCTCTATCTCCCTACCCTTACCGCCTGGCTACTGCCTCCTTTCCCAGGTATTACATCTCCATAGATGCTTCCTCTTAAATCTCCACAAGTTTACTTTTGATGGAAGCAAGGTTGTTTCTATCTCCAGACTCAAGATAACTAAGTTCAAGTGCGCAGATTTCAGTTTCCAAGTGGGTCAGCTGTGTTCGTATCGCTCTTAAAACCCCTGCTTGTTTGGAGATGCAATTGCCCTGGATAACAATCTTGCATGCCTCGCAGAGTGTCAAAGGGGAGGAAACCAATGCTCATTGTAGTAGTAGTATTCAAGGATGTCAGCTTGAATTTGTTCTCTAAATGCAGGGGGGCAGATTTACAAGCCCCTTGCGCTGCCAGTGTGTCACTTTTTGTGACGCACTGGCAGCGCATTTGTCTGACAAGGTCAGGAAAAGTCAGCCTGTGTGGCTTTTTCTGTCCTTATAAATACAGCCCGTTGACATGCAGCACTTTGCGGGAAAGGGGCATTCCATGGGTGTTGCTGAGGGCGTTCCCACAAAACACCCATGGAACCAGACACATTTCCTGATTTACGAGGAATCGTGAACCTCGAAAAGTGTCAGTATGCTACACCACCCTAGGGATGGCGTGGCGAGGCGCAACGTTATTTCTCTTTCAATGCGTGCTGCATTCTACAGCACAGATTGCAAGAGGAAAATGCCTGTAGTGGCTGCTTTCGTGCAGGAAGTTGCCCCTTCCTGCACAAAAACAACCTCCCATGATGCAGGCATCCGCCCACCATGGTGCAAGGGTGCCTGCGCCGGCGCATGGCAGCTGTTTGAGCACCAGCGCAGGGGAGAGCACAGGAATGTGACATATCATTCTAAATGTGCCGCATTCCTGTGCTCTGAAAGAGCCGTAGCGTGGCGCAGCCAAAGTGCTTGCGGTGCCGTGCTGCGGCACTTTCTTGTAAATCTGCCCTAGGTCCCTACGTGCATTTGGGGTAGTCTCCTGGAGAAGGCCCTAGTGCGAGCAGGCGACAAGTAAGCTCTAAGAGGAAGGTGGCATGAGCTGACAAGGTTCTTGGAAGATGCTCTGTTTTGGTGGAGCAGGTAGGAGCATCTCTAGAGATTAACCAGTGGTCAATCCTTGACCATGTGTTGTGTGACTATGTGCCTTGTGTATCACGCTGGTGTTTTAGATGCCATATATCTATGTAGTGGGAGCACATATCTGATCAGCGGCCCCAGGATGTAGGCGCCTGGTGGCACTGGATCTGTCAACTTTCTGATTTTGTATAACATTAAAGTCAAGGACGTAGCTTCTGGGGGGGTGTTACATCCCACCGAATAAATGTAGTTCCTGATAAATGGGGACTGGTGCTATCACTTGGGTATGGTGAGGTGTCTATCGGATTTCACCAGGAATTTTTAAATGCACACAGACATAAATGCACACATAAGCTCTCTCCTTCTGTTCTGAATTTTTTTTTAAATGTTGGTTATTTTGAAAAAATATTGTGTTTTCTCTCACTTAGGGCCTCATGTAGGTAGCCAAATACCGGTCGGTAACGGCCGATTTTCGGTAATTATACCGTTACCGACCGGTATTTTGGCTTTTGAGATGTAGGGGGAGAATTTCTGTATTCGGAATTTAACGAATCGGTAAAATTACCGATTCGGTAAAATTACCGATTCGGTAATTTTACCGATTCGGTAAATTCCGAATACAGAAATGAGATGTAGGGGGACTGTGTGGTGTGTGTGGGGATTCGTTATTTACCACCAACTAATAGTTGGTGGTAAATGACGAATATGTGTGTAAATGCAATATTTTGCCCGTAGATGTGTGCAATGTGGCAGACACACATGCCCTCAGGGCATGTATGTGTGCCACATGTGCACACATGGCCGAATCAGGGGTGCAACAGGGTGTCAATGTGACACCCTGCCACCCTTGCATGTGCTCCCCCATTACCGAATCGGTATTTACCGATTCGGTAATGCCTCATTACCGAATCGGTAAATACCGAATTATTCCGAATCGGTAATATTTACCGACCAATTACCTACATAGCATTTACCACTTCATAAATACCGAATCGGTATGATTCGGTATTTATGAAGTGGTAAATGCCAGCCCACCTACATAAGGCCCTTAGTGCCTACAAATGCACACTCCTCTCCCTTTCAACTGCCCCATAGGCCCCTCTTATGCACTCTGCTGGTCGTATAATTTATTTTAACATTATATGCTAGCATGCTTCTTAGGAAATCTGGACCCCCCCAATCTTAATGACCAAGCTACGCCCCTGATAAAAGTCACCCCCCCAGAGTACTGTTTCTGTGCCAGCAATCAGATGCCACACCTCTACAAAGAAGTCATGGCTATCAGTGTTGGGCCTATATAAAGCCTTACAGGGTTATCATAGAGGATACCACATAGTAGGATAAATCTGCCCTCTTTGTCAACAGCACCTTGTGTGTATGCCACGCTATGCCCTTCGAGATAATGAATGGCCATGCCTCAGGCATAGTTTGAGGAGACAGCTACATGTCCCTCCGCTGTCTTGTCAGCACAAAGCATAAAGCGCGTGGTGACAGTCAAGTGCAGCTCCTGCAAGAAGCAGATGTCAATATGGTGTCTGGTCAGATAGGCAAGTACTTGTCTTGCCTTTCATTGGTCATTTGAGCCCAGTATTTTACATGTAAGCACTTAGTCATAGCAGTGGAATGTGTGGACAATTGTTCCATGTGGGATCAGTGCATGGTAATTGTGCATGCTGCATGCAAGGGACAGCATGTGCAGATTTCAATATCAAAATCATCACATTCTGTGGCAAACTAAACTGTGAAGAATTCCCTAACTCACACCCACTTCAACACACCCAATTTGTTGAAAACCCATCTTCCACCTACAAAACCCGCATACCAACATTCAGTTAAAATAAAGGAATGCTTCACTCGGGCTGCCAGTGGCCAAGCATACAGCCCAGTTTATATGGAACTGGATGGCCGAGAGGGGAATGAAGTAACATAGAAGGAGAATGTAGCTACTTAGTACAAGTAGATAATTCTTGGGTGGCCAAAAGTCACTGCAGGAGTGCATGTCAAAGTTGTTCTCCTCTACACACTCATTAAGTCTAGTATCAATATATTTCTAGTGATAAAGAGTGTTCTGGAAGTCCATGTTATACAGTAATCGACTATGCCCAGCAAATGTCTAGTGCAGAAGCTCCATGTCCTTAACCAATCATTGTTGCTGAGGTGTCTGTTGGATTCAGATTTAGGCGAGGCCAAGCCCAGCAGCTGGGGACTAGCCAGTGTGCATGAAAATGTCATTGCTGCCTTAGGATAAGGGAAGTAGTGGTTCATACTGTTGTGGATGACAAGCAGCTTGGCTGGATACATTTGTGAGTAGATTGCTTCGGTGTTCTAGAGGAGGTGCTTCACTTGAAGATACTCCCTGTGGGTTGATTGGACATCAAGTGAGTGTGAAATCTGAATATAAGGAAATGGCATTCCCTTGGTATTGACCTGACTGGTGCACTCTAGCCAATCTTGGAATAATGTCACTTTCTCTATAGTTCAACAGGCGGGTCCCAAGGGGCCATGCTCGGGCCCCAGGTGGGGGCTGTGGACCCAGGAATCTATGTGCATGCTCCCTAATGAAGACAGACGAAAAGGCATCCCTGAAGAATGTATGGAGCATAGTCTCCATGTAGGTTTCCCGTTCAGTCATAGTGGTAGATTTGGGTACGCCAAGGATTCAGAGATTGTTTCGTCCAGACCATACTTCCAGATCTTCATTCTTGTTTTTTATGACTTCTAAGACCTCCTCCATAGGTAGCAGGTGTTCATTGATTGCCATGTGGGTGTTGTCAATGTCCAATTTGCAGCTCTCCAGATGGTCAATGCGGTTGTCATGTTTGTCCAACTTTACCTTCATAAATCAATCTTGTTTAAGAGCGTGTCAATTTTCTAATCAATAGTGCGGAAACTGTTTTTCACTTTGGTAAGTAACGCTTTGAAGTCTTGGTCCAGCTGGCTTTTGGAAGGTATCATCGCTTCCTTAGCTTGGCTTTCAGTGTCATATTCTAATGTTCTGGTGTGCCATCTATTAGCGAAGGACAGTTTTGGCTGCTTATTATCCTGCTTGCTCATGATGATCTAGCAGTGTCCACCACCTCGAGTCAAATTGCACTGCAGTGCAGGAGGTGATATCGCTGGTTCCACTTCCCAGAGATCACACAGCCAGTGCACGGGGACACAAGCAGATTTACCACCTTGTGATCAGCGTGTTTTTGCTATGTAGAGCCAGGGGCATATGTTCCCCACATGTGCCTATATGGCACATGTTTGTAGTCAGCCACCTTAATTGTCTATCTGAGACCGCCCCAAGGATCGTCTTATCAGAGCCTCAAATTTTCAACAGCGGCTCATGGCAAAAAAACAGTGGTCAGGTACAATGCCCAGTCTTTCCGTCTTCAATGCAGGCCTCCATGGAGAGTATGCAGAGTTTTAGGCATGAGCTCTCATTTCTCTGCTCCAGGCCTGGAAGCACCAACACCGGTTGGTATCGACCCAGCCTCACGCCCCATCTGTATATCCAGCAGCATGGACCTGCACCGCTGCACGGCCCGGCAGGGACCCACCTCCCCAGCAGCCCACCCACCATCCCTGAGCAATCTGCCCAGGCAGCAGTGGGGTTCGAGCCCCTGCACAATGAGGACAGGAGCCCAGTGGCGGCATCCCAGGCATCCAAGCAGGGCAGGTGGGTAAATGGCCCTCCAGGTACAAAGGTCTCTGTGACCAAGCCCCAACTCTGGTGCCGATCACGATCCGGCAAAAACCGGGTACGAACCGTCGGACGGAGCACAATCTCCGCCCGACGCGTACCCGGTCGTCAATTTTTACAAACAAGGAATTACGATTCGCACGGGTACACCATTACCGTACGAATCGTAAAAAAGCCCGACCGAACAAAAAAACACCTACCAATGCGATCCGGGAAAGCGCCGACCTGACGTCGGGACGCTCGCAGCCAGCCATTCACGACCCAGGAATCACGATTCGCACCGACGTCACCCCGCACGGTGAATATTTTGCGGCAGCCAAAAACTGCCGGGAAATCAGGACGACGCGAACAAGGACCACCAGTACGCGACGGACAGACGACGACGCGAACAAGGAGGACCAGTACGTGACGGACACACAGGACGACGCCACCAAGGAGGACCCGTACGCGACAGGACGACGCGATCAAGGAGGACCCGTACGCGACAGGACGACGCGATCAAGGAGTACCAGTACGCGACGGACAGACATGGACCTGAACCTACGAGTCATCCCTGCCCTCATAGCAGTACACCTCCTCTACAGGTTACGACGCAGACGCCGCAGAAGGTCAGAATAACTAAGGGAGGGGGGAAAGTGGGGTGGGGTGGGGGTGGCAGGACCAGGGCAGGCCACAAAACAACCACATAAGTCACACACCACACATGGCCTGGACATACCTGACTCCCATGCCCTGGTCACCACGAGGGGGTGGGGGCGTGTCCTGATAAGCCAGCGACCGCCACAACGGAAGTCCGTCACCACGTGAACCGGCAACACAACCAGACAGGTACGTCCCGTACCCACGCCTGAAGAGCGTGGGTACGAGTCGGACCACGCCCACACACGTCACCCCAACAATGGTGGGACGGATCGCACCCACGTGGCAAAGGCCTGGGTACGGGCCGCACAAACATCACATAGCGTGGGGATGGATATGTACGGACCCTACCCCCACCCCGTATGCAAGGAGCGCACCCCCCACCCCAACAGTGAAAGTACGACCCGTACCCCCACCCGCGTATGCATGGAGCGTACCCCCACCCCAACAGTGTAAGTACGACCCGTACCCTCACCCGCGTATGCATGGAGCGTACCCCCCACCCCAACAGTGTAAGTACGACCCGTACCCTCACCCGCATATGCAAGGAGCGAACCCCCCACCCCAACAGTGTAAGTACGACCCGTACCCCCACCCGCGTATGCATGGAGCGTACCCCCCAGCCCAACAGTGTAAGTACAACCCGTACCCCCACCCGCGTATGCATGGAGCGTACCCCCCATGCCAACAGTGTAAGTACGACTCGAACCCTCACCCGCGTATGCATGGAGCGTACCCTCCATGCCAACAGTGTAAGTACGACTCGAACCCTCACCCGCGGACGTACGGACCGTACCCCCACCCCCACCAGTGTAAGTACGACTCCTACCCCCACCCGCGGACTCACGGACCGTACCCCCACCCCAACAGTGTAAGTACGACCCGTACCCCCACCCGCGTATGCATGGAGCGTACCCCCCAGCCCAACAGTGTAAGTACGACCCGTACCCTCACCTGCGTATGCAAGGAGCGTACCCCCCACCCCAACAGTGTAAGTACGACCCGTACCCCCACCCGCGTATGCATGGAGCGTACCCCCCAGCCCAACAGTGTAAGTACGACCCGTACCCTCACCCGCGTATGCAAGGAGCGTACCCCCCAGCCCAACAGTGTAAGTACGACCCGTACCCCCACCCGCGTATGCATGGAGCGTACCCCCCAGCCCAACAGTGTAAGTACGACCCGTACCCCCACCCGCGTATGCATGGAGCGTACCCCCCATGCCAACAGTGTAAGTACGACTCGAACCCTCACCCGCGTATGCATGGAGCGTACCCTCCATGCCAACAGTGTAAGTACGACTCGAACCCTCACCCGCGGACGTACGGAGCGTACCCCCACCCCCACCAGTGTAAGTACGACTCCTACCCCCACCCGCGGACTCACGGACCGTACCCCCACCCCAACAGTGTAAGTACGACCCGTACCCCCACCCGCATATGCAAGGAGCGTACCCCCCAGCCCAACAGTGTAAGTACGACCCGTACCCTCACCCGCATATGCATGGAGCGTACCCCCACCACACCAGTGTAAGTAGACTCGTACCCTCACCTCGAATGCATTGAGCGTACCCCCACCGTGTATGTTCCAAGCGTACATATCCTGAAATCGGAGGTGTGTGTGCAGAGTCCACCCAGCAGTGCCCTGAGACAGGAGGGGTGGGTGTGGAGTCCTCCCAGCAGTGCCCTGAGACAGGAGGGGTGGGTGTGGAGTCCTCCCAGCAGTGCCCTGAGACAGGAGGGGTGTGTGCAGAGTCCTCCCAGCAGTGCCCTGAGACAGGAGGGGTGGGTGCCTATCACTCCCAGCAGTGCCCTGAGACAGGAGGGGTGGGTGCGGAGTCCTCCCAGCAGTGCCCTGAGACAGGAGGGGTGGGTGCCTATCACTCCCAGCAGTGCCCTGAGCCAGGAGGGGTGGGTGTGGAGTCCTCCCAGCAGTGCCCTGAGACAGGAGGGGTGGGTGCCTATCACTCCCAGCAGTGCCCTGAGACAGGAGGGGTGGGTGTGGAGTCCTCCCAGCAGTGCCCTGAGACAGGAGGGGTGGGTGCCTATCACTCCCAGCAGTGCCCTGAGACAGGAGGGGTGGGTGTGGAGTCCTCCCAGCAGTGCCCTGAGACAGGAGGGGTGTGTGCAGAGTCCTCCCAGCAGTGCCCTGAGACAGGAGGGGTGGGTGTGGAGTCCTCCCAGCAGTGCCCTGAGACAGGAGGGGTGTGTGCAGAGTCCTCCCAGCAGTGCCCTGAGACAGGAGGGGTGGGTGTCTATCACTAACAGCAGTGCCCTGAGACAGGAGGGGTGGGTGCCTATCACTCCCAGCAGTGCCCTGAGCCAGGAGGGGTGGGTGTGGAGTCCTCCCAGCAGTGCCCTGAGACAGGAGGGGTGTGTGCCTATCACTCCCAGCAGTGCCCTGAGCCAGGAGGGGTGGGTGTGGAGTCCTCCCAGCAGTGCCCTGAGACAGGAGGGGTGGGTGCCTATCACTCCCAGCAGTGCCCTGAGACAGGAGGGGTGGGTGTGGAGTCCTCCCAGCAGTGCCCTGAGATAGGAGGGGTGGGTGTGGAGTCCTCCCAGCAGTGCCCTGAGACAGGAGGGGTGTGTGCAGAGTCCTCCCAGCAGTGCCCTGAGACAGGAGGGGTGGGTGCCTATCACTCCCAGCAGTGCCCTGAGACAGGAGGGGTGGGTGTGGAGTCCTCCCAGCAGTGCCCTGAGACAGGAGGGGTGGGTGCCTATCACTAACAGCAGTGCCCTGAGACAGGAGGGGTGTAACACATGTGTGTGAGGCCAGAATCATCCACATGCATACTGGCTACAAGGGAACATGTCCCCATGAACTCATGTCAACAGACTCCACACACAAGTACAGTGATCACCAAGGATGCCATGATTGTTGCAGGTGGAGACATGGCCCTGCATGCATGGCCAAAGTAGAAGGGCTCCGTCACACACACAGCTCATGTAGACACAGCTCTGCGCTAAACATTGGGAACACCCTGCAGGGAAGAAAGCTGGGTACACAGAGGAAGGAATACACCCTGGGACAAGTGCACCATGCAGTAACTGCTTACATGAACAAAGAAAGTTAGCCAACACCTTGTGATGGCACACAGATCCCAGGGTCCCACCAATGAGCAGTACACTACTACATATCCCACTCACCCAAACCCTTACACACCACCCAAAACCATGTAGCAGCCCCACCAACACCAATACCAGCATAGCAGTAGTGTGATAATGAAAACAAAATTAAGCTTTATTCAGCATGAGCACAATGTCCGTGGATCGCAGGCAGTTCAATCTTCACAAAGCCCATAGGGCAGTCAATGATTCTCAGCTGGATGGGGGACACAGTGGGATGCGTGTCCCCTACCTTGCCTGCACAGTCAAATGGCATCGTCTTCCACACTAGTGAGGGCATCAGGGGGGGGGAAGCAACAGGCACCGCAGGGACATCAGGGCAAAGGGGCGGCGTTGTGGGTGCAGGGATGGAGGACTCCACCACAGGGGGTGGGTCAGTGCCAAAGGCGGAGGCCAGGATGGCACTACACACCTTTGCAAGGTCCTCCAGGGAGTCCCCTGCACCCGAAGGGACCTCAGGCCCCAAGGAGGGGGGGGGGGTCAGAGGGATGGGTCGCAGCGCCACCGGGGGAGGGTGGAGACAGGGGGGGAGACTCAACCACCCTGACCGGGGACCTCCTTGACCGCTTGCGTGGTGGTGTAACTGTGGGGCTCAGGGACAGAGCGGCCATGAAGGAGTCCTTGGGGGAGATGTGGCCAGGAGAGCTGAGGGGAGGGGATTTGGAGGGAGTGGACTGGGTGGAATGCGGACTCCCACTATGGCTGCGTGTCACACGTTTGCCCCCCGACCCAGTGGGTGTGCCTACCTCACCCTGTGTGTGCGTGTCAGGAGGAGTGCGGTGGACCTTCCCTGCTGGTGTGGTGCCCGTGTCCGTTGATGTGGGTGCATGCCGACGTCTGGGTGTACGTGGGACAGGCATGGGAGTGGGAAGTGTGGATGGGGCAGGGGTAGGTGGGGGGAGGTCGCGCTGCAGGAGACCCACTGCTGCAGTCAGTGTGGAGTCTATGGACCTCAGCAAGTTGCGTTGGTCAGCCTGCGATGAATGAATGCCCTCCAAGAAAGCCTCGATGTTGGTGAGGGTTTTGCCGTGGGCATGGAGGACATTAAGGATCGCAGCCTGACCAACCTGCAGTTGCCGCTGGATGTCCACAGACTCTGCATTGGCGGCAGCAGTGGAGACAGGGGCAGGGGGTGCGGTGCCTGGCAGGAAGGAGACATGCTGTGACCGGGCACGCTGGGAAGGGACACGAGCAAGTGGGAGGCGGCTGATGGGAACTGAGGGGGCGGTGCGAGGTGTTGTTCCGCTGTCAGCTGCTGGTGCAGCCTCCGCCCACTCGGAGACATCCTCCTCGGACCTGTCAGCTTCGTATTCTGATGTGCCAGTCGACAGGTCCTCGGCCACACTCTCCTCCGCCTCTGTCCCACTCGATGTGCCAGCCCCGATGTCACGGCTGGCACTGGTGCTCGGTCCCTCCGCCTGGTCTGTGTCCATGTCTCCCTCTGTGTCCCCCGACGATGCTGTGGGCAGGGTGGAGAGACAGAAATGAATCAGACACCTGTACACATCTGTCACATGAGTCCAATCTACATAGGTAACATTGCATAGCCTGAAAAGGAAGATCCCTAACATCTACTAAACAAGGTACCGATGTAGGGCATGAAACACACAGTTGGTTGAGCCACCATGCCACTGAAATACCATGGAGAGCATGAGACAATAGCTAAACACAGGAAACGGAGTCTGACATAGCACCCAGGCCCTGGGGACAATCCAGCACTGCATCTGCACCACACAGCGTTGGCGAAAATACCGATGACCAGGGACCATATCCATGAACTTGAGACACATGCTGCATAGGTAATGCTGAAAACATGCCCAACATGACTCGGTCACTGCACATTGCGTGTGTGTCCAGACACATCACACACTGCCCAGACCCAGCAAGTAGAAATCAGGATTTGACACATAGGCATTGCCCGCCCCAACAAGACCCTACACGAGGCAAATTGTTGAGACACAGGTGGCACCAACATCTCATAGTCTGGGTGATACACACAGGGGCAGGCAAAAAGCAAGATTGGACGCCAAACAGCCAAGGTGCGCCTGTACAAATAATGAGGTACCAGTGCCCATCCTCAGATGAGTATAACAAGACACACAGGCACTGGCAACTGTGAGTATGAAGAAGGACAATCAGGTCAGGCTGCACAGTGGACACCTGTACAAAATAGCACGTCTATATACATGGTGACAGGGGACAATGGCACAGAGCACAACCTACGCTGTAGACACTGAGATTGGCCACGTTTATGATGACACATACACCACTGAGGAAAAGGTGCCCCAGGGGACAGTAGTGGGCACGCAACTACATGCTACTGAATGGTAATGACTGCAACACACGTCACCATCCCTGCACTATGTGTATCGCACACTCATGCACATCATGTCACAGGCCACTACATAGGACATGCGCGCTGTAAGGCATGACACATGAGAGACCAACTCCCATGTCTGGAGTCAGCATCAGTGCCAACTGACATGGAACCCACATGCAGTGAACTTGACAGTGCACAGGCAAGGTCCCACAACCTGTTACACACCACCCCCACACATGATGCTACAGTCATTGTTCTCGTGGACAAAGCGCCAGCCTACATTACCTTGTGAAGGAGTGACTACACACAGACCAGGGAACACATTGCAAGGAGGGGAAGGGTGGCAGGGGCGCAGCGCTATACTGGGGCAAACAGGATCTGCACAGCACCTTTAAACCCTGCCAGTGAATTCATGCTACTGTGCCCTTACAAATGCCGGTGACACACAACAAACACACATGTACCTACCCCCTTCCGGCTGCTGCATCGCCTGTAAGCGCCTCTCCAGGTCTGGAAAGACCACCGGCAGCACACGCCTGTGGAGGTGGCTCAGACGGCGGCGGCCGCGGTTCTTGTGGCTCTCAGGTGAGTCCCCCAGCAGGAGCCGTGCAATCCTCCGCGTCCAGCACCGGATATCCTGCCAGCGTTTCCTCACCTGGGGCAGGCTCCGCCTCCGACCATCCACACCCCTCACGGCACTGACGGCGGTCAGCCAGATCTGCTCCTTGGCAGTGGCGCCTACCTGTGAGGAGGAACAAGTGACACCACATCAATACACCAGCCACATGTCACAGAGAGACATTTGGGTACAAATTAGCTGGTTACAACAAGGCATGTCATGCAGCCAACGCATTGCACCTTTGTCATAGGGACATCATCCCCTGGTGAGGGAAAAAGCAGTACGTGCCACAGTGGGTACACAGGTGGAATGATGGCAATGTCACAATCAATGATCAAGGCTCACACTGTGCATCACACCCACCCCTCCTGTCTCAGGGCACTGCTGTGAGTGATAGGCCCCCACCCCTCCTGTCTCAGGGCACTGCTGGGAGGACTCTGCACACACCCCTCCTGGCTCAGGGCACTGCTGTGAGTGATAGGCCCCCACCCCTCCTGTCTCAGGTCACTGCTGTGAGTGATAGGCCCCCACCCCTCCTGTCTCAGGGCACTGCTGTGAGTGATAGGCCCCCAGCCCTCCTGTCTCAGGGCACTGCTGTGAGTGATAGGCCCCCACCCCTCCTGTCTCAGGGCACTGCTGTGAGTGATAGGCCCCCACCCCTCCTGTCTCAGGGCACTGCTGGGAGGACTCTGCACACACCCCTCCTGGCTCAGGGCACTGCTGTGAGTGATAGGCCCCCACCCCTCCTGTCTCAGGGCACTGCTGGGAGTGATAGGCCCCCACCCCTCCTGTCTCAGGGCACTGCTGTGAGTGATAGGCCCCCACCCCTCCTGTCTCAGGGCACTGCTGGGAGGACTCTGCACACACCCCTCCTGGCTCAGGGCACTGCTGTGAGTGATAGGCCCCCACCCCTCCTGTCTCAGGGCACTGCTGTGAGTGATAGGCCCCCACCCCTCCTGGCTCAGGGCACTGCTGGGAGGACTCTGCACACACCCCTCCTGGCTCAGGGCACTGCTGTGAGTGATAGGCCCCCACCCCTCCTGTCTCAGGGCACTGCTGGGAGGACTCTGCACACACCCCTCCTGGCTCAGGGCACTGCTGTGAGTGATAGGCCCCCACCCCTCCTGTCTCAGGGCACTGCTGTGAGTGATAGGCCCCCACCCCTCCTGGCTCAGGGCACTGCTGTGAGTGATAGGCCCCCACCCCTCCTGTCTCAGGGCACTGCTGTGAGTGATAGGCCCCCACCCCTCCTGTCTCAGGGCACTGCTGTTAGTGATAGGCCCCCACCCCTCCTGTCTCAGGGCACTGCTGTGAGTGATAGGCCCCCACCCCTCCTGTCTCAGGGCACTGCTGGGAGACATCAGGCACCCCCCCCCGGGACCCCCCCGACAGTACATGGCATGTGTGTTACACCTGGACACAATGGCAGAAGTCACAGTCACAACATAGGGACAGTCTGTGGCAGTGGGCTATGCACTCACCTGATACCCTGGTCGCCCATACAGCATGGAGTACTGTGGGAGGATCACATTCAGCAGAGCCATGTTCTCCTCCAGGGTGAATGGCTGTGTCCTCTCCACAGCCCTTGACATGGTTCCAGGGAATCAGTAGCAGCAGCTGGGTCGACGAATGCAAAGATGTGCAGGCAAGTACTCCCTCATGGGACCTGGCTGCCTTATATGTGCCCTTCTGCCCAGTCTCATGCACAGGAGTACAGAGTGATTGGTCACTCACATTTGCATCCTATGTTTCCACCAATCCCTTCAAACCTAGCAGTCTGTGGGTTCTCTATCGGTTTCATTCTCCTGCATGATGTCAGCCCCACAAACACATTGCAACAAAGTAGAAGAATTCCAACTGACTTCTGCTGTGCACCTTCCAGAACAATTTCGAAATTTGAACTTGGTCTCCATGACAACCAGCATGCATGTAGGCCTTAATACTTGTCCCCTATGTAATTTGGAGCATCACACACAGGTATGGTGCGTTTCGGGGCCCTAGGGCACCCCAATTGCATGGCAACGGCCCGTACATGCATGCCTACGTTCACTATCACTATGGGTCTGCACGCGTATGCGTACTCGTAGTGGTACGGGCCGTACACTCGCATGTACGCTCACTATCACTACGAGTACGCATACGCGTGCAGACCCATAGTGATAGTGAGCGTAGATGCGTGTGTACGGTCCGTACCACTACGGGTACGCATACGCGTCCAGACCCATAGTGATAGTGAGCGTAGATGTGTGTGCACGGTCCGTACCACTACGGGTACGCATACGCGTGCAGACCCATAGTGATAGTGAGCGTACATGTGTGTGTACGGTCCGTACCACTACGGGTACGCATACGCGTGCAGACCCATAGTGATAGTGAGCGTAGATGTGTGTGCACGGTCCGTACCACTACGGGTACGCATACGCGTGCAGACCCATAGTGATAGGGCCGTACACACGCATCTACGCTCACTATCACTATGGGTCTGCACGCGTATGCGTACTCGTAGTGGTACGGACCGTACACACGCATGTACGCTCACTATCACTATAGGTCTGCACGCGTATGCGTACCCGTAGTGGTACGGACCGTACACACGCATCTACGCTCACTATCACTATGGGTCTGCACGCGTATGCGTACCCGTAGTGGTACGGACCGTACACACGCATGTACGCTCACTATCACTATGGGTCTGCACGCGTATGCGTACTCGTAGTGATAGTGAGCGTACATGCGAGTGTACGGTCCGTACCACTACGGGTACGCATACGCGTGCAGACCCATAGTGATAGTGAGCGTAGATGCGTGTGTACGGTCCGTACCACTACGGGTACGCATACGCGTGCAGACCCATAGTGATAGTGAGTGTACATGCGTGTGTACGGTCCGTGCCACTACGGGTACGCATACGCGTGCAGACCCATAGTGATAGTGAGCGTACATGCGTGTGTACGGCCCTATCACTATGGGTCTGCACGCGTATGCGTACTCGTAGTGCTACGGACCGTACAAATGCCTGTACGCTCGCCATCACGATGGGTACACATACGGCAGCACTCCCACAGTGATTTGGGAACATACACAGGCCCTCTTAGCAGCAGTACGGCGGTTTTTACACATCACTGTGGTGATAGGCGACACACAGGTAGGAATAGGGCGGACATACTTGTCCATGGATGGACATACTTGTCCAGGAATGGACATCAAGGCATCGTCTGTGCATTACTACATGTGTGGGGCACAGGTGTCACAGGCTGTGATGTGGAACATGCCTCCTGAGTGGAGAAGGCACCAGATGTATGATGAGATGTGTACAGGTGTACTGTGTGAGGGTGCAATGTGTGCCAGGCATGCCCTTGACTCCTTTGACATGTGTGCATGTCGGACTGCGCACTTGGGGTGAGCGTCACTGGCATGGCACGGACACCAACACACGGAAGTGTCCCATGATGCCCGGTACAGGGGTCATGACACATGACTTGTCACTACCCACAGTGCACAATGTGACTATGTCATATATGTGTCCGGGATTTACATCAGGTTGATGTTGTAGCACCCTCAAAAGCTGCAGCCGTTGCAGCAACCAACATGTGGCTGTGTGTAGATTGTCATTGCACACTGTTCCGCACACCATGCCACATGTGTTATCGGATGTGAGGTGCACATGTATGCATGGGACACGGAGTAGCGTGACAAGGCCATGTCAGCATCCTCACAAGGAATGTGTGGTGAGTCATGACATGTGCACCTTCATGGCAAGGTGTGTGGGCTGGACTAGTGTAATGTCATGTGACCTGTGGCTCCAGTGTTCCGCTACCAGTCTCTGCAATCGGCATCCCACTTCTGCTGATGTGTGGGTGTATGTCACTCCTGTCTTGCGTCGGGCTGTTCACTTGCACTGGGACACAGCTATTTCCATGGCGTGGCATGGGGAGGTTCTCAATCACCGTGTGTAGCTGGGTCTTGGAAGGAGTGTCACCTTGCATCCATACGTGTCCTGGGCATGTAGCACATACCTGACTCCCTATGTAGCATGTGTGTATTGCCAGATTTACATGTGCTCAGTAGACATGAGTTGTTGTCGTAGTGCACTCACTCTTCCTTGTCACTTCCTCATTACTGCAGAGCACCGCCTCTTGCCCGGATAATTCCAGACTTGGCTGCCATGCAGGAGAATGACAGCATCCGGCTCTACCGCTTCACCCAACCGTTGATTCTGGAGTTGACGGCGAGACTGAAACCACACCTGCAACCGCTGCACAGGTATCCCACGGCACTGACACCCCAGCTGAAGGTAATGGCTGCCCTACATTTCCTTGCCACGGGTACCTTTCAATATACCATAGCTCATGTTGGTGGCATGTCCCAGAGCATGTTCAGCGGTGTGCTGCATGATTTCTTAGAGGCCATGTTGATTCACCTGGATGACTTCATCAAGTTCCCAACCCCTGAACAGATGACAGAGGTCAAGCGTGGATTCTATGCCCTGGGAGGGATGCCCCATGTCATTGGGTCCATTGATGGGACACATGTAGCTTTGGTACCACCACACGCACGGGAGGGGCGTACCGAAATCGGAAGCACTACCACTCCATCAATGCCCTTGTGGTGTGTCTGTCCAACATGGTGATTTCACATGTCTGTGCTCGTTTCCCAGGATCAGCACACGATGCCTACATCATGAGGCGTAGCGGGATGCCTGATATGATGATGCAGCTGCGCAACGAACGGGCATGTGTTGTTGGTGGGTACAGTCTGTCTGTCCTGTATTCTGTATAGCCGAGCAGCACGACCGCTTCGCCAGTTCTAACGATATCCATGTGCTTTCCTTGTAGGGGACGCTGGCTATCCCAACATGCCTTGGCTGCTGACACCTCTCCGCAACCCCATCACGCCGGCCCAGCTCCGCTACAACACCGCCCATGGCCGGACAAGGCGAGTGATAGAGAGGACGTTTGGCATGCTGAAGAGCCGATTCCGGTGCCTCCACAAGACCGGCGGCGCACTCCCATATGCCCCGGCGAAGGTTTGCAAGATCTTCATGGTCTGCTGCATGCTGCACAACATGGCAGTTGAAAGAGCTGTGCCACTCATCCTGAATCAACATGACGAGGACCATCCACCCGTGGAGGACGAAGGGCTTGGCAATGGGGCTAGTGATGTGGAGGATGTGGAGCCGCAAGAGGACATCCGGACTCGCCTCATACGCGACTTCTTTGCTTAGTGGTGAGTACCAGTGTCTGAGTGTGCACGCCTTGGTCCCCGTGTGGCATGTGTTGTGATGTGTGTCTCCACCTGCATGTATGGCACGTGAGTCAGAGGTGTGTGTGGGTGTGTCACTGGAGTGATGGTGGCAGTGATGGTAGTATTTCCCCACTCATAATTGTGACCTAGCATGTTGTCATCCATACATGTGTCGAGTCAATGCACATGCAAGTGGCTGTGCTTTTTGTGGCTGACTTCTTGTGTGTCTCTCTTCCCCAGGTACCTGCGCATGCCATCTTCTGGTTGCATTGTTGTGGCACTGCTATTCCTCATGGACATGGCATCGTGGGCTGACTCAGCGTTACAGGCACGGACACGTTTGGAAGTCTCCATGGGGTAAGGGATGCATCTGGGGTGTATTGGGTGTGGCAGTTGTTCACGATGTGTGCACACTGCCCCGGTCGGGGTTTGGTTCCTCTGCAGACATGTGGCATCCCCATGGGACACGACATGCAGCTGGGTACACCTGAATAGATGGGCTGCCTGGTTGTCAGTCATCAGTGATGGGATAGTGGATTGTGATGATGGCATCAATGTGTGTGACACTGCCCTCGGACACATACGGTTAACATTGTCTTGACATGGCGTGGGACTTCCACATCAGCGGATCTATGGTGTATGTCAGACTCTCCGTGTGCAGCTGTGGGTATTTAGCTGTTAGCCGACACTTGTGTGCCAGTTCCATGGCTGTCACGCATTTGTGCTGCAGAAGGGGGGTGCCAGTGTTGGACCCACATGTTACTCCACATGATGTGTTCATGTGTACTTCAAGTTGCCTCTGCAATCCCAAAAACATGACTAATAAAGGTGTCCCTATGCCTCCAAGGTGCCTCTTCTCAGTCAATGCTGGTGTGTTGGCACGGTGCATCCTGCATGTCTGGCATGGTATTCCCTGATTGTGGCTATGTGTCAATGTGTCGAGTGGCAAGATGCAAGCTGTGTGTGTGTGCTGAGACTGTGTATTGGGCATGATGTCCATGACTGTGTGGGTATTGTGACATGTGCCATCCCCATGCATCCAACGTTGTCCATGACCCCATTCTCTGCATCCACCGGACTCAAGCTTGCAGGACATGGTTCTGCCACCTGTCTACACATACCTGGGTGCCCCCCTGGACACTGGCCAGGATCCCTGACCTCTGCGCATGACTGTTGCTGTACTCAATGTGTCTGTCAGCACGGTTGTTCGGCCACCCCCTCAGCTGGTTCTGCCCATCACGGGTGTGTATGGTGCTCCATGTCTGTCTTGCCTAATAAACTGTGACCCATGTGTCCTGTGCCAGACTCAGGCCCCAGGGTGTGGATGGTTGAAGAGAACAGATGACTCAGGCATGTTTAGACTGTACAAGACACATGTTAGGTAATAATGCTACCAGCAGGCATCTACTCTTAATAGTGTGATTTATTATTGGGGGGGGGGGGGACAAAGTGAGGGGCTTTCCGGGATTAGGGAATCCAAAGTTCAGTAGGGGAGTTGGTGTCCTTGCCATTGGAAATCCTCAGAGTCCATGCCACAGTCTTTGTCAACATTGGTCAGCCAGTGACCAGCAGGGCCATGTGGCAGAGAATGTCTCTTGATGCTGTGATGCTGTTGCTCCAGTGGGCCAGGTGCCAGGCCAGGTGTCCTGGGAGATGGTGATGTAGCAGCCACCCTCACGGTCCTTTCCGTGGACGACCCGGCTTCCTGCGGGGAACCTCAGCAGCAGGCCGTGACGACGTCTGGGATGCTCCGTCGGATGTTTCCTCCTCCTCCTCCTGATCCCTCCCTGTGGGTGGTGATGTTCTCCGCCTTCTGGCACAGGGAGGGTCGGCCATGGTGTCGGCCATCCGACGGAGTGTAGCGTGAATCCCCTGGAACGCCGTCACTTGCTCAGCCTGTCTGTCCTCCATCCTCCGTTGGTGTACCAGTAGACAGGCTATTAGCTCCGCATGTTGCTGGGCCTGCTGGACCTTGATCCCCTCGAGGACGGACACAACCTGGGCCATGCCCGTGGTGTCCTGCCGGTATGAGTCCAGGATGTTACGGACATGGGAAAATACCGGATCCCCAGCCAACTGGTCAGGCTCGCGCCTCCGCCGTCCTCCACTCCCACCACCCCTGCCCACTTGCGTCTGGCCTGCACTTGTGGGCACATCGGGTCTCCGGGACCCCTGAGGGGTGGCATTGGCGTTGTCGCCTGCCTCCTCCTGGGTGCCCGGGACACCGTGTCCCTCCTGGCGAGCCTGGCTGCATTGTGGTGTTGGGGCAGGGATCCTGGGTGTCTCCTGGGATGTGGCAGGAGTCGGGGTGGTGGTTGGCACGGTTGTACCTGACGCAGGTGCTGCAGGTGGTTGGACACCAGAGGGGCCAGGTCGGTCGGGGTCGTCCGCAGAGTGGTGAGAGTGGTCGCTGCCGGTGGGATCGGTCTCCTGCAGATCCGGGTCCTGTGAGTGTTCCCCCCCAGTGTTGGGGGGTGCAGCACGACGTTGACCTGTGTGTGAGAGAGACAATGTTAATTTTGGTCCATGCAACATCCATGTTTCATCCGTTTCAAAGTTGGCACATTTCCTCTTGGAATTAGGATCTGTCTTGCATTCCACTCACAGTGCACTTGTGCATGGGTGTGTCCCTTGGGCACCAATTTGGCCTCTTTAACTATGTGTGGCACAGTCTTACTTGCTGCGTCAAGTGTGACTGCAGTCAGCAGTGGAGTGTGCAGGTGTGGCGAGCCATGCATTTGCGCCTTCCTTGTAGCACTGTACATGTGCACATGGAGTGGATCCACACACTTATATGATGCAGGTAGCTGTCCTTGTGCTCGTGTACAGGTTGTGACATGGCCCTGCGTTTTGCCATGATGAAGAGGGGGGGTTCTGGCATTGGCCACCCTTGTCTACATGCACGCAGTCCACCTGCTGACGAGCAGACATTCCCACACACCAAAGGACTGATTTGCTCTCCCTGTGTCTCCCTCCTTCTCTGTCCCCCTCCCTCTCTGTCCCCCTCTCCCTCCCTCTCTGTCCCCCTCTCCCTCCCTCTCTGTCCCCCTCTCCCTCCCTCTGTGTGTCAGCCTCCTCCCTCTGTCCGTCTTCCTGTGTCTCCCTCCCTCTCAGTCCCCCTCTCCCTCCCTCTGTGTCCCCCTCTCCCTCCCTCTGTGTGTCAGCCTCCTCCCTCTGTCCGTCTCCCTGTGTCTCCCTCCCTCTCTGTCCCCCTCTCCCTCCCTCTCTGTCCCCCTCTCCCTCCCTCTGTGTCCCCCTCTCCCTCCCTCTGTGTGTCACCCTCTGTCACCTCAGCCCAGCTTCCTGGGCACACACTGTTAGCAGATCTTTGAGTGGCCCTTGGCTTGTTGATGTGAGTTTGTTTCTGATCTCCAGGCACCCATTGGGTGTGATGTGTGTCTGTGCGCTGCTGCTGTGGTGGTGTGTGCTGCCACTCTTTCACAATGTTGGCTGTTCATTAGCTGCTGTCATGTGCAAAACAGTGCCTTCACCCCCATGTGTTGATGCAAGGCGTCCGCCATTTGCTGGCAAGTCATTCCTGTGTTGGGACACACTGTTTGTCTGGCTGTGACCTAGGCCATATGGGCAGAGGGCATTGTTGTCTGCTTTGGAGTCGCACTATGTGATTTTTGGTGCCCAGCCTCCCGCCATCCGGGTTACCGTGTCATGTGTTGTTGTCTTCTGTGGCCTGTGACTTGACATTGTCCAGCTGGGTGCATGGGGCATGGTGGCAGCAGTGGCATGTGCCTGCTCATGGAGTGTGGTTGAGTCATGCGATGGCTTGTGGTGGTTGCGTGCCTGTTAGTAATTTTGGTTGTGGTTGCAGTTCCCCCCATGTGAGGTGCGTTGTTTGTGGACTCACCCGGGTCTCGGAGTCCTTCTAATCCTTCAACTGCCTCCACCGGCAGTATGGCCATCACCCTCTCCTCCCAGGGATGGTACTGTACGGCTCTACGGGAGGGCCCTCCTCCGGTGGCGTTGGCCTGGTCGTGTTCCTCCTGCCTCTTGGCTCTGACCCTCCTCCGCAGATCGTACCACCTGTTCTGGCAATCCTGCTTGGTCCTCCTGGTGTCCGCAACGGCATTCACAGCATCGACGATGGTCTGCCACATGGCTGTTTTGGCTGCCTGGCTGGTGCTTCTGACCAATGTTCCAAAGATCTGTGGCTCGACTCTGAGGATTTGATCAACAAGGACCTCCAACTCTCGGTGACTGAACTTTGGATTCTTGGTAGTGGGCATGGTGAGGGGTGTGGGTGGGGATGGTGTGGGTGTGGGGGGTGTGTGGATGTTGGGGGGGGTGTGGATGGTTGTGTGTGTGTGTGAATGTGATGAGAGGGTGTTTGTGAGGGTGGTCGTGTGAAGGTGTGCAAGTGTAAGGTGTGGTGTAGCTTGTAGTCTGGTTCTGTGGTGTCTGGCAGCAGTGAGTCTGTTGCAAAGGCTCATGGTTTGTGTGTGTGGGCCCTTTTTATTGGTCCATGGGTGGGTGTGGCAGTGTTTGAAGTTTGGGTGGGTGTGTTATAAGGAGTGGTGGTGTATTGGGCCTCTGTTTGTTTTTGGCAGTTGCAGGTCAGTGATTGTGTTATTTTAGTGGTTGTTGGCCATGTTTAGTGGCTTTGTGCCTTTCGAATGGTGTATTCTTGTGTTGTTTTGTTTTGTCCTGGTTGTGTACGTGCGTTTTGAGCGTGTGTACGGTGTGTACATGGCCCATTTGGTTGTACGATTATGTCCTTGTGTGTGGCTTTGTACGACTCGTACATGCGGTTGTGATGTTGGGGCATGGGGTGCGCTCCTTACTTAGGAGGTTGTGTTGGGGGTGCGCCAGGAACTACTGGGGTGTACATAGACGGTGGTACGACACGTACAGGGGTGGGGGGGGTGTACATTGACGGTGGTACGACACGTACTGGGGTGGGGGTACGACTGGAACGTACTGGGGTGTAGGTACACGGGGGGTATGACACGTACTGGGGTGGGGGTGGGGCTCGAACGTACTGGGGTGTAGGTTCACGGTGGTACGACACGTACTGGGGTGGGGGTACGACTGGAACGTACTGGGGTGTACATAGACGGTGGTACGACATGTACAGGGGTGGGGGGGTGTACATTGACGGTGGTACGACACGTACAGGGGTGGGGGTACGACTGGAACGTACTGGGGTGTAGGTACACGGGGGGTATGACACGTACTGGGGTGGGGGTGGGGCTCGAACGTACTGGGGTGTAGGTACACGGGGGTACGACACGTACTGGGGTGGGGGTACGACTGGAACGTACTGGGGTGTAGGTAGACGGGGCTATGACACGTACTGGGGTGGGGGTACGACTGGAACGTACTGGGGTGTAGGTACACGGGGGGTATGACACGTACTGGGGTGGGGGTACGACTGGAACGTACTGGGGTGTAGGTACACGGGGGTATGACACGTACTGGGGTGGGGGTACGACTGGAACGTACTGGGGTGTAGGTACACGGGGGGTATGACACGTACTGGGGTGGGGGTACGACTGGAACGTACTGGGGTGTAGGTAGACGGGGCTATGACACGTACTGGGGTGGGGGTGGGGCTCGAACGTACTGGGGTGTAGGTACACGGGGGGTACGACACGTACTGGGGTGGGGGTACGACTGGAACGTACTGGGGTGTAGGTAGACGGGGCTATGACACGTACTGGGGTGGGGGTACGACTGGAACGTACTGGGGTGTAGGTACACGGGGGTATGACACGTACTGGGGTGGGGGTACGACTGGAACGTACTGGGGTGTAGGTACACGGGGGTATGACACGTACTGGGGTGGGGGTACGACTGGAACGTACTGGGGTGTACATAGACGGTGGTACGATACGTACAGGGGTGGGGGGGTGTACATTGACGGTGGTACGACACGTACAGGGGTGGGGGGTGTACATTGACGGTGGTATGACACGTACTGGGGTGGGGGTAGGACTCGAACGTACTGGGGTGTAGGTTCACGGTGGTACGACACGTCCAGGGGTGGGGGTAGGACTCGAACGTACTGGGGTGTAGGTACACGGGGGTATGACACGTACTGGGGTGGGGGTACGACTGGAACGTACTGGGGTGTAGGTACACGGGGGTATGACACGTACTGGGGTGGGGGTGGGGCTCGAACGTACTGGGGTGTAGGTACACGGGGGGTACGACACGTACTGGGGTGGGGGTACGACTGGAACGTACTGGGGTGTAGGTAGACGGGGCTATGACACGTACTGGGGTGGGGGTACGACTGGAACGTACTGGGGTGTAGGTACACGGGGGGTATGACACGTACTGGGGTGGGGGTACGACTGGAACGTACTGGGGTGTAGGTACACGGGGGTATGACACGTACTGGGGTGGGGGTACGACTGGAACGTACTGGGGTGTAGGTACACGGGGGGTACGACACGTACTGGGGTGGGGGTACGACTGGAACGTACTGGGGTGTAGGTAGACGGGGCTATGACACGTACTGGGGTGGGGGTACGACTGGAACGTACTGGGGTATAGGTACACGGGGGTATGACACGTACTGGGGTGGGGGTACGACTGGAATGTACTGGGGTGTACATAGACGGTGGTACGACACGTACAGGGGTGGGGGGGTGTACATTGACGGTGGTACGACACGTACTGGGGTGGGGGTACGACTGGAACGTACTGGGGTGTACCTAGACGGGTGGGGGTATACATATACGGGGGGTACGTGTCGGACGTACGGGGGCTGGGGGGAGTGTTGGGCGCGTATGCGGGCACATGACTCCATGGTTGCTATAGGTGTTCGGTGCGGACGGTGTTTTTTCCATACGGTTGTACGCTCGGACGCACGGGATGGATCGTGATTCCTCGGTCGGACTTGGATTTTCACGTTTGTAAGGTAAATCGTCCGAGGACGTGTCGGACACATTTTCCGACCCGAGGACGTGTGGGGAATGATTCCCAGTGCGATTCGTATGGACTTTTTACCATGCGAATCGTGATTGCCAGTTCGTACGGCACTTGTACGATTCGTACGGCTAAAAGACCCGATACGAGTCGCACGGGGGAATTTTTTGCCGGATCGTGATCGGCACCTCTGACTAGCTCACCCCTCGCCACTGGCCTCTTGGGTGCACTCCTTAGCATGGATGGTGGTCTCCCTCAAATGTGCAGAGCCTGGACATCCACTTTGTCACGTTTGCAGTGCCCTCCAAACAGGTGAAATCTTCGGATTGATATATAGGCCAGCAGAGCATTATTAGACAGTGGCGATATTGCTGCTAGGCTCTCTGGTGCCTACATACTAATTTAAACTTCACACATCGGCTTACTTATTGGTCTGACATGGTCATCCTTCCTGTGATAATCCGTCCATCCACTCCTTTCTATCCTTTAACTGTGCCCAGTGTCCTGCAAATGATATTCTCCCCCTACTGGACTCCTGCATTGGATGGAATCCGGTCCAAGTATTCAATTTTATTTTCAGCTTTTTCTTAGCCTCAGGTACAGCTTTTTCTTTACCAGAGTCTAATTTTTTCCTTTGTCATGCTGCTTTATGGCTCAAGAACCTAAAGGCTCATAGCCCAAAGAGGTGTCAATTTCTGATATAATTGTAGGACATTCCCAATGGTGTCTTGAATGAGAACCGCTGCCAACAGCTGGTGCACTGCCAGAACTAAAGCTTTTTCCTGAATGTTACTCGAAGATGGAGGAAACTGTCTTAAAATTACCTATTAATTTAAATTTCTAAATCCAGAGTCAGCTCTGTGCTCATTCTGTATCAGTTTTAATACCTTAGTTAGGACCGCTAATGAGGGTGTGTGTGTAGTAGTGTATATACTTGCAAAGATTATTGCCTATGTGGTATACAGTTCTGCAGGTCATAGCATACCAAGTGGAACACGTATAGTTAACATTCTATGTTTATACTGGGGTTTAGTGCGAGGATAGACTGCTTCTAACTGGTTAATTTAACAAGCCTCAACAAAAACTTCTCAAGCATACATAATTATCACGTTGCCGTGATTAACATCATTAATAAATATGCATTCATATTTCAAATAGCTCCTTGAATAAATGAGTATATATAATTCAAACAGGGAATACCTGGTAAGAAAAATAAATGATAATTATAAAATACATGCATGTATAGTGAATGGCCTTGCATTTCCTTGTATTTAACTCCTCAGAGACAGATGTTCTCTACTTTCCTGTCTCTTCTGCATCTACCTGATTTCCTACAACAATATGCTTCCTTTCTGACACACTGACTTTCATTTGCTGTTCTTTAAGCTTTGAAATACCTTTCAACTCCCTTATGAAGACAAAAAATGGTATCAGAACCACATCCACTCCTACAAAATAAATTCGCAGATCCCAGTCTTTACAGCCAAGGCACTGATCAACTCTCTTCCACTCAGCAAACCGGATAAATGCCACTAATGGACCCTCCCCATTTTACCCCACTGTAGAAAGTCCTAAACATTAACCCAGGAAATCTATTTAATTGCTCTAGGCATCTCTCTATATTTTATTATGATCATTATGCCTTTCTCCTGAGAACAGGGCCATAAACATATTCCTCACATTGGTCTACAAAGTTGTTAAAATCACATCTGTTAGGTACCTTTTCAACATCCTAACACGATACACCCCACCACAAACTCTTCCAATCAGCACCTTCTAACTTCACCCTACCTGCACTGTGCTGCATCCAGATCTCAGTTCTTCCACTTGCTAACCTATCACTATATTTCCCTTCCATTTTCCATCAGTACTTGACTCTCTGCACAGGAGTACGCAGCAGTTTAAAAGTATCTCCAAGTACTCTAAATAGTTCACTATCTCACATGACCTTGAACTACACAGTGTACGTATGTAAATGTAACCCTAACAGCATCTGTAAGTGATGTCAGTGTATTATTTTATAAACTGAATATGTTGTTTGCTCCTCCTTGCACTTAATGGCATGCAATAGCAGTTTTGTGCCCCACAAGAGTTTCAGTAATTCATGTCTACATACACCACCAGCCCAATGTCCTATGCACTGAAAAATATCCTCTTGTGCATTTCTTCTTGAATTATTTTCTGCTGATTTATATGTTTAATGAAAAACCCAAAAGTTAAAGCTTAGGTAAATGTATTTTCCCTGTACAAACCAAGTTTAAAGTACACAAAGTTTTAAAATTCTAACGTTATAAATATAACTTTCATTTAAAGTTCATCCACTACCTTCAAATTATTATAAGTAGAGGACCTTGTAACTCGTTTCATCACACTAACCAGACAACACTAACTATAACTCGCCAGTGTTCTAAACTGGAGTATCGAGTTGTGCAGTAGAGTGTAGTTGGGTGTTGTACAGTATTGGAAAGTGAGGAAGACTGCAGTAGAGTAGAGTGGCAAACAGTCTAGTTGATTTTCGTAGAGGTGAGTGGTGTACAGTATAGAGTGTGGTACAGTTGATTGGTATATAGTGTTATATAGTCCAATGGCATTGAGTGGTGTACATTGGAGTAGAGTGGAGGACTGTGTCAGAGTAGAGTGGAGTAAAGTGATGTGCAGTGGCATACAAAACGTTGCATACAGTGTTGTATAGTAGACTAGAGTATTGTAGAGAAGAGAAGAGAGTTGTACAGTGGCATACAGTATAATATAGTGTTTTACAGTAGAGTGAAGGGATATTGACAGGAGTAAACGAGTCGGAGAGTGGCATACAGTGTGGTAGAGTGTTGTAGAGTGGAGTTGCATAGACTACAGTAGTGTGTAAAACAGTAGAGCTGTGTACAGTGGATTGTTGTATAGTAGAGCAGAGTCAGGTAAAGTCTTGTACAGTGTAATAGAGTTGAGTGGATGGTGTAACTTACTGTGGAGTAAAGTACAATAGGGTGTATTGGTGTGTTGTTGAGTAGAGTGACATGGTGTAGATTGTACTGGCCTAGTGTAGGCAGTAAACTGTTATAAATTGGATTGGTTTTCCTACAGAATAGTGGTGTGCTGTGTCATATAGAAAAGTGTCATATAGTGGAACAGAGAGTTGTACATGTGTTTGTATGGGCACAGTGTGTAGTATAGAGATGGCCAGTGGAGTGAACAGGGAAAGAGTTGAGTAGAATGATGTGGAGTAAACAACACAAATAGGTACAGCAGCTGCAGGGAGAATACAGTAACCAGTATTGCTACCCGAAAGCCGATATACAGAAGTCCAAGTTGGACATTCACATAATTCCTGTGTGAGTGCTAGAGCTAACCACTGCAGGGCCCTAGAGTTTCTTATCTCAACCACTGCACTGAAGGAACAGATCTTACTGTCCCCTTAGTTACAGCTATGAGATTTGACCCACAATAGTTACCTGTACTATACTTATCTCCCTGCATTGAACCAAGATGTTATGATGCTATGTGCATACACGGACTAGTACCTGCACTATCTATTTCCTCTATATTTGGGAACCTCTGTGTCTTTTTTAAATGAACCTGTATGCTCATTGTGCATTTTGACTTTTATTTGTAATTTACCAGTGTATGACTACAAAGGACATCGTCCCACTTTCTGTCCAGGAAGCCGGTATCCCTTGAAGTTTAGGGTAAGAGAGTCCCTGGCTCCTATTAGCCAAACAGTAGAAGCAGATATAGTATATCAGCTTCTTGAACAGTATTTTGATTTCAACATTGCACCCAGTACATGTGTGCCCGTTTGTATGTGTGCTATTTGTCACACATCATGAGTGCTATAAGTGCCGTGGTGTTTTTTGTGGTGTCAACTGCTTGCTCTCATCACTAATTGTATTTTAAGTCGGCGATTAGGGAAGTTCTTGTAACTAAGTGTTTCTTTTCTCCTTCTTGTCATTGTTTTCCCTCAAGTTTTCATTTTTCATCTCACCTTACACAAATTCTAGGCATAGTGGCCCTTAGGAGGTAGTTAGGGATCCCTTGCCCTGAAGAATGCCCCAGACCCATTTGGGCTTTTAATGTGAGCAGAAACATGTTGAGATAGCTACTAAAGACAGTGTGAGCCATTGACCTCACTAACTTTCCCATTTATTTTTAATCTTACCTACAGTTCACACTAATAAAGGCCACTGGCCTGGGATCCATAAGGTAATTCCCTGATCTAGATCCCTCCCGTATCCAGTAGTTTTTTATCTAAGAACTCCCTCCTGCACCAAGTCCAATAGGAGATCGAGTCTGCCCTGCTGGTGCTACCTTACTAGGGTGGGGAGAGGTTACCGATGATGAAGCATGTTTGGGTGATTGAAGAAGTGTATGGATAATGCTTGGGTGCATGGAAGAGTGCATGGGTAGTGCCTTGGTGCACAAAGTATTACATCGGTACTTCCTCTGTGAGTGCAGCAGTGCATGACTACTACCTGTGTGATTGGATTAGTGCATGGGTAGTGCCTGGGTGATTAGAGGAGTGTTTGGGTAGTGCTTGAATTATCGCATGAGTGTATAGGTAGTTCCAGGGTGATTGCATGAGTGCATAGGTTGTACCTGGGTTATGTTATAACTGCATGGGTGCTGGTTGCATGATTGGAGGAGTGCATGAGTAATGCCTGGGTGCATGGAAGAGTGCATGAGTAGTGCCTGAACACATGTACGACTGCATGGGTAGACCCTGGGTGATTGAAGGAGTACATGAGTAGTACATCAGTGATTGCATGAGTGCAGGAGCAGTGCCTGAATGATTGAAAGACTGCATGGGTAGTGCTTGGGTGATTGCATAAGTGCATGGGTAGTGTCTGAGTGATTGCTTGAGTGCAAGGGTAGTGCTTAGGTGCATGGAAGAGTGCATGTGTAGTGCCTTGGTACATGGAGTAGTACATCGGTACTTCCTCAGTGTTTGCAGCAGTGCATGAGTACTACCTGTGAGATTGCATGAGTGCATGGGTAGTGCCTGGGTGATTAGAGGAGTGTATGGGTAGTGCTTGAATTATTGCATGAGTGTATAGGTAGTTCCTGGGTGATTGCATGAGTGCATAGGTAGTGCCTGGGTTATTTTATAACTGCCTGGGTACTGGTTGCATGATTGGAGGTGTGCATGAGTAATGCTGGGGTGCATGGAAGAGTGTATGAGTGTTGCCTTAACGCATGCACGACTGCATGGGTAGATCCTGGGGGTATGGGTAGTGTCTGAGTGATTGCTTGAGTGCAAGGGTAGTGCCTGGGTGCATGTTAGAGTGTATAAGTAGTACCTGAGCACATGTAGGACTGCATGGCTAGCTCCTAGGTGATTAGAGGAGTGCATGAGTAGTACATGGATGATTGCATGAGTGCAAGAGTAGTGCCTGAATGATGGAAAGACTGCATGGGTAGTGCTTGGGTGATTGCATGAGTGCATGGGTAATGTTTGGGTGATTGAAGGAGTGTATGGATAATGCTTGGGTGCATAGAAGAGTATATGAGTAGTACCTTTGTGCATGGAGAAGTGCATTAGTAGTGCCTGTGTGATTGCATGATTGCATAGGTAGTGACTGGATGACCTTATAAATAAAAAAATACTGCCTGAGTGATTGAAGGAGTGCATGAGTAATGCATGGGTGATTGTATGACTGCAGGGGCAATGTCAGGCTCATTAGAGGAGTGCATGTGTAATGCCAAAGTGATTGCCAAAGTGAATGCATTGCATGAACACAGGGGTAATGTCCGTCCTATTACAGGAGTGCATAGCTAATACCTAATTGATTGCATGAGTGCTGGGCTAATGTCTGGAGGATTAGAAGAATTCATAGTTAATACCTGAGGAATTACATGAGTGTAGGGGTAATGTCTTGCTGATTGCAAGAGTGTAAGCATACGGTCTAAGTGTTTGTAGGAGTGCGTAGGTAGTGCCTGAGTGATTTTAAAACTTAAAGTATTGTGGCTAAGTGAATACAGAAGTACACGAGTAGTACCTGGGTGATTGGAGGACTGTATAAATAGAGCTTGGTTTATTTTATAAGTGTATGTGTACTACCTGAATGAATAGACCATTGTATAGATACTGCCTGGATGATTTAAAGAGTGCAAATGTAGTGTCTTGGTGATTGTATCAGTGCAGGGATAATGCTTAGGGGATTGCAGAAGTGTATAAAAATAACATGGGACATTGTAAGAGTGTACAGGTAATGTTTAGCTGATTGCATAAGTTTTCAGATAGTGCCAGGGTGATTGGAAGAGTACATAGGTAGTGTCTGGGTGATATAACTGTGTGGATGCAGGCTAGGTGATTTGATAAATGCATGGATAGGGCATAGATGATGGCAGGAGTGGGGAATAGTGCCAAGCTGTATAGATCAGTGCATGGGTAGTGGTTGATAACATAGATGAGTGCAATAAAAGTAACTGTAAACATTACTTGATATTGTTATACTTATTACATTATTTTGTCTTACCTTCTTTATTAAACAAGATACAAACCTCAGTGAAACTACTTTACAGTAGTTTTGCTATAAACTGAAGTGAAAGTCTTTCCAAGTTTTAGTATTACTTTCTGTAAAAAAAGAAGAAAAATAGTTATTGCATATAATATTATAGTTATAAGAACACAACATAATTTTTCATTTACATAACACAGTCAGTTTCCCATTTTTGCTGTTCTCAGATTCTACTGAATTTCACCATACAGTGCTTTCAATCAGGGCTGGGCAGAATTTGCAAAGTTGCCTTTCGCAAATTTCTGCGAAACGACAAGCAATCTCAGTGAAAACGTGAAATTTTGCGTGCTGCGCCCGTCTAAAGTATCGCCTGTAAAGTGAAGCTACTGTGTTTGCGTGAGAATAAAACCTACCTGGTCACCGTGTCTTGCTTTATTTATTTTGCGTGCAACTTGCAATGCACTCCTGCAAAATGCATCAGCCATCTTCGTTAACCTGCAGGGGTATGGAGGCGGTCACATGACAAAATTAATTATTAAAGTGGCTTTTACTGTGCGGTTTTCATGACGTGTGCTGGACAGAAAAGCAGTGACAGCCAACTGGAAAAGGCTTGCAAAGTGTTTTTAAATAAGGCAGTAAAAGCAAGAGGAAACCGCCGTAGGTTTAAGGAGTCCATCTGGCTGTCATCGACTTCAAGGCCCCCTCCGCCTCCCGGGAGAGTTGCACTGACTCTTGCGTGGAATAGCCTTACCTGGTGATGGACACAGCCCATGGCAAAGTGGCTCATGGCAGGGAGCAAATGGGCCTGTGTAGCAAAGCTACAATTAATCAATGTGTTGTTTTTAGTGTTGCATGCTGGAGCGGCCAGATACCAAGTGCTAACCAATTACAGCTGACTTAAGCGAGACAGGGGAAGTAAGTGGCCAGATCAGGAATAGATCACACAGGCTGTCAGTAGCATTTGGGACTGAAGCCCGGGAATGCTTCTCTCCACTTGCAAAGCCAGAGCCCAAGGTAACTCGCCCTCCCCTTCTCTGCCTGGAACAGCGCCCAGCTGAGAGGACGGGGGCTTCAGAAAAGTTCTGCCCCGGGGCAGGGCAGAATAGACCCGCAGGTATCAGCATTCTTTCTGAAAGGTCCAGCATTCCTCATAAATCCTTGTTCATTCCTCACTGGACCTTTGACCTGCAAATTTGTTTTTTTATTGCGTTTTATGTCTTTTCCTCCACTGTGTCTTTTCTGTGTGAAACATGGAGACTTCCTTATTCTCTGGATGACAGGCCTCATGCTGTCGAGTTTTCCTACGCTTTTAATTAGGGGTGGGCGGCAAATTCCTGTCCGCCGCGGATCGCGTACGTTTCGGCATTTTCGCGGAACACGAAAATGCCGAAATTTCGCAATGTGCGCGAGCGGAATGGAATTTGCCGCCCATCCTTAATTTCAATGTAGAACATCATATAACAGCGGGGAAAAAAATACATTCAATGAGGTTGTAAAAAATAACCAAATATATGGTGAAAATATTTACAAGCTCAACTGTCTGTTTACCTATCTACAGTTTCTAAATTGCATCCTTCAACTACAATAAATCATTTATTTCTCTGAAGTATATTTCTGAAATATACATTCCCATTTAAATCGAATATAATAATATAAATTTGAATATATCAACTATTTCTCTCAATCACAATTTTGCAAATGCAATAACAATTAGATCAAACAATAATCCAAAAAGTAATTCTTCACATCTTCTCGATAGGCTGAATAATGTTACCAAATCAATTTGCAATAAAAATATCCAAAATAAACTCCTTAATTTTTGTTTACATCTTCCCATTAGGCCGAATGATGTTTTCAAAACTTTGACATCAAAAAAATCAGATATGAATCTGGTAATTCGTAAGGAAACCTACATTTGAATTCCAAATGGACATCATTGCAATGTGTCTATCCTTTATTGCACTTTAAATACACGGTATAGTGTCCAGATATTGCAGTAGGTCCATCATGGAAAATAATAGCCACAGCTTTAAAAGTTCTTCCTGAAATTGATAGTTGACTTGCCACAAAATTTTTAGTTTTGGTTTCCAGTTTTTTCTATATATAATGTCGACAACATTTCTGATTTACAATGTGAGCATTTCGTATCTTGATTAGCTGATTTTGCTAATTTATTAAAAGACCCTGAGTCCGCAATCTGGTATTGTCAAATATGTGAATCGTTCAGTGTCTATTTCAGTGGTAGAAGATAATTAACACTCTTCACATTTATGATCCAATCTGTAACTTAGTCCAAACACATTTTCAATTTCTATTCCTTCATCTTCCAATACTGCAAGCATAAACATAAGAAATTCTCGTGCATCTTGTTGTATATTTAGTGTAAATTGCGAAGAACCAGTACATATATCCAAAAGATGCTGAATGCTAGAAGCAGTATGGATTTTAGTTCTATCAGTCACCATCTTTTGAAAAATATAATGTAATAAAGAACAGCATCTTTTTTCTTGATTTTCCACAATTTCATGATGAAGATCTTCTAGATAAAAAACAACATTCACAATTACATTAGCATAGCAGTTGATACCTGAACTATTTTCTAACTGGTATCCTACAATATCATCAACAGTGTCCATTTTCATTTTCTTTTCAGCTTCATTATTCTCTACAATTCTTTTCTTTTTTTGAATTTCATTAGAATGTTTCTCATGTTTCTGTTTTGGACATACTACACGTTTCTCATATATGGGATATTCACCTAAGCTAGGAGCATAAAGTCTTCTTAACCGATTATACTCTCTTACACAATTTGCATCAGCATTAATCTTTTTCTCATCAAAATCAATCAAATACAAACCAGATAATGTCCTTACTCGAGACAATGCAACGTATGCCAGACCATCTTTGAACACTGTACTTCCAATATTTACCAAAGCATTGTCTATATTTAAACCTTTAGATTTATGAATAGTCACTGCATATGCTAAAGGAAGAGGAAACTGTTTTCTACGAACATACAAGTCTTTTACAAGCAGAAAAAGAACAGCACAGCATCCAATCTGTTTTACTTCTTCAATCTGATCAAATTTAATCTTCAAAAATTCAATTCCATCTCTGTTCTAATAATTATCAAAATCAACAACTTTTCACATTGCTCCATTTACTATTACCCAACAGTTTACACATACATATAAAGCCTTTTCTAAACTTGCAGTCTTAGACACCGACTTTTCCAAATTATGCAATTTTGACAGTAATTTTTGTGTGTTCAATTTTCACTATTGGTTGTTTTCCCGGTTTCAAAAGTTCTTCATTGAATTTAGAACACTCTTGCAGTATTGGCATTAGGCAAACAATAGAGTGCTTTTCTCCAATTCTTTTGTACATTATTTCAGGTGCAATGTATTCATTTGGAAACAAGTTCGTTAGTAGCCGACTTTGTAAAGCTTCTTTACCATGTTTTGTCAAAATACCAATTCTTATATCTTGAAGAATGCTTCCATAATCTTCATCACTTGCTTGTCGCATATTCTTAATAAGTTCTTTGTATTCAAAATGAGACCACATGTTCACATTTCCAATACTTCCCCAAAATCTCCTAGTTTCTTCACAAACAAGTGTTTTAAAAACTGGATGTCCTTTCACAGGAGTAAGTTGTAGTAGATCGCAGAATACAATTACATGTTTTCCTCCAAACAAAACATCATAATCTGTTTTTAAAATCTGTTGCATTCTTAAATGTACAAAGGGAAGCATTAAGTATGACACCATGCTCACCTCATCAATGATCAGAAGTTTCATTTTTCTTGAGTACTCTTGAAACTTCATAACACGCTTCTCCTGATAGCTAATGATATTCCAACTTATTTTCATGTTTAACTGGTAGAATGAGTAAACAATATATATCATCCCTTTAATGTTGTGTGCTGCTAACCCAGTTGGAGCAGTTACAATACAAGATAAATGTGATTCAGTGGTTTTCTGTAGATAATTGGTCAACACTTTAATTAAGAATCTTTTTCCTGTTCCAGCTTGACCACTGATGTACATTGGAATAGGTTTACATGATGTGCATTGCCATTCTTTTTTTTCATACAGTAAACCATGTTGTATCTGTACTGTCACTTGCTGATATATTTCATTCTGTTCAATATTTAGATTCCCAACTCAATAATATCCTGTTGTGCTTGTTGCATAGCCGGTTCTACTTCATTCATGACTATTGCTGCTTCATTTTCAAGAATTGGTTGCCCTAATGGATCTTGACTTAGAGGAACAGAACTTTGACTATCTTGAGAACTGTCTTTAGCTATTTCAGCTGTAATAGTAGTTTCTTATTCAATCTCTTCATTTAACATTTGTAGATAATTTGGAAAAATTGTGCGTTGAATGCTATCTTTACATGAATTAAAAGAATCTTCATAGCAATCAAAATCCCCAAGTAATTTCATTTCACTACGCCAAGGTTTGAAAAGTTGCAGAAGTGCCAAATAGAAAAATTCCCTTTTATCTGGAGTTTCACAGCAAAGTTTCCTGTGGTTAATAAGATTTCCTTTGGCATGTTTTACCAAACATCCTTCACATCTAATTACTGCATATTTTCCTTCATTTATATTTTCTGTAACGTTTCTTTTAAAGCTGTAATGCTGCAGAACTTCATAGAGACATATGTTTTCCAGATGTGGACTTCTTTTAGGAAAGTACGTATCCAACATATTCGTTTTAACAATATCTGTACTTTTTGGTTCATTCAATCTTCAGTATTCAATTTCTTATACAGATTTCAATACTCAATTTCGTGCTGCAGCAAGACCTAGACTTACCCAAATAATTCCTCTTGACTTTGAATATAAACTTGCAGAGGTCAATCGATCCGAACATTCATAGGATCCAATTTCTCGATGGGATAGCATCTTCAAACTAAAGCTGTACAATTTGTTACTAAGAGTCTTCTCTTGTGAAATTTCTTCCCACATTTCTTTTAACTCCGTCTTTTCAGATTTGGTTATATATGACGTAACATAGCGAATAACAGCAATGGAATTATCTGCAACATACTGGATATCCATATTTGCATTCCAAATTGTCAAAATCACTGGATTGTAGTCATTAATATACTTTAAATCTTCAGTTTTCTTATGTTGTAAGTATTCTTCAGAGATTTTTGAGTTATAGTATGCCTTACTGCTGAAATGAAACTGTTGACTGTCGACATTTTGTATAAAATCTTCTCTTTGACTCGTATTTCAGTCTACAGTATGCCCACATCAGTGACTTTGAAACCGTAAAACTTGCTGCCTCAAGTTGTTTTTTCTCCTTCTTTTAGAATGGCACAGGTAACATATTTTTCAATGAAAGACAAAACACTTTCATCACTATCAGTTTCACATTTTCGTGCATCCTTGATCCATAATAACGTGTATATGAGGAGCACCTCTGGCTTGGTACTCCTTTTTCCAAAATAAATCAATAACTTCTCCAAGCAGTGGATTATTTTTATTGCAGATAAAATACATCATAGCTTGAAACATATGATTAAAATATCTGCACATATTTACAGGATCCAAGGAACACAATTCTCCAGCTGTTTTCAATTCAATATTTTTTACATTTGAATCTGCTTGTTGTAGAAATTCAAGTAAGTCATCCCATGCGTATTCAGCACAGCTAAGCATAACAAACCATGTAGGGGTTCCTAAGTTCCTTAACATACATTTAAGTTCTCCGTGACGACGATACCAATACTCATTAGTACCACGTTGACACGCCATCTTGTTGAACTTTGCCTAGAAATTCCTTTGTAGAAATATGTGTAAAATGAACTCCTGTTTTTAATATGTTGTTCACTGCATATGAAAGTTCAGACGAGTCACTTTCAAACAGAAGATGAAATAAATATGTAATACACTGTCAAAATCTTGGATCTTCAGACTACAATCTTGTTGTACGATATTCTGAAGCTGGAATCTGTACTGGTCGTTCATCCTATTGTCCATCTTTTCCAGTGGGGAAGAGCTGTGGAAAACAATGAGCTTCCAAACTTTTTTCCAAACACTCATGGGAGTTCCCTTCGCTTTCTTCATTTGGAATGATTCAATAGTATTTCCTATCACTTCTTTTGAATGTAGATGATGTATACTATAATGTTCATAAATTTCTTCACTCCTTAAGTTATCCACTTTTTCTTTTTGTCCAGTTGAAATTTCTTTCATCTTCTAAAGATATTTCTTGTTCTTCCACATATACATTTTTAAATTAAATATTGTTTTGCACAAGATATAATGTAGCCTTTTGAAGTTTGGTGACATCTACTAACTCTTGTCATATTTTCCGACTCTTTATTGGTACACCATAATGTAGCTATAGGCTCACTTTCCTCCCTGTCTACACCAACAGTTTCAATATTTTTCTTAAAATCTAACGGTAAATACATAACTCTTACTTTTAAACCTCTTTGTAAATCTGTTGGAGGCAGATTACCTGTTTTAGGCTCCATATGACTATAGCCTGAAATGGGTGCACAGATTGAATAAGAATGGACTCATATGTATTTAAATGTCCAGTTCCGGAGGAATAGCTACCAACTCTAGGTTGTTATGTACAGCTCTAGCTGGCATTTTGTTATCTTCTTATTTTCTGTAACAATATTTACCAATACGTTGATCACTACCCAACTCAAAACGACTTTCCACAGACAAATAAGCACCAAATTGCTCCCACTTATCATTATTTTCCTTTTCACTTTTTTAATACACATCAACATTCCTAGTTTGACTTCTATAGTGAGTACATCGACAACAAATACAAACATAGTTCGGTTTTTGACAAGAAACTACTTTAAACATTATAATTTCTTCTGCAATCTTCACAGTAGTAGTTTCCTTCAACTCTTCTTCAACACCTACACTTATTAAACTCTTACTTTCTCTACACTCCTCTTCAGGACCAAAGAAACAAAACTCTATATCATCAGCAATTTTTTTTACATCCAACACTGAACCATGGAAAAAAGCTTACTTCACTTAAAGATTATGCAGGACTTTTCACATAGTACAATCTTTTTACGTATTTCCGCATTTCTGAGTGATGTACTGCTAACATTCTTAGATGATGGAAAGTAATTCGGCACACTTTTCAAGAAAGAAAAGCCATAGAATGACCCTGCAAGCCACTATATCTTCTCACTTTGCAAGGATCTAGTCCTTGCAACAACTTAATCTTCTGTTTAACACTTTTTTTTACCATAATCTTGTAATAAATGTCATAATATAAATAGATTCCTGTCGTATGCTACAAATACTACTACAATCCCACTTATACACTGGAGCTTGTGTACGTCTCCCTTGAACTTCTTCAGCTATTACTTCTTCCACATTTCTATGAACCATCTTTTCTTTTTCAATTCCACAACCGTTTTTCACCTCGTAACAACGACCCCTGGTATCAACTGCATGAACTAATGTACTTTGTTGACAATAGCTTTCTTTTTTGCAAAAATTAGTTCTATTAACCAGTCTTTTTCTTTTACTTTTCTCCTTCATAAAGTGCATTATTTTATTCAATGTTTTCATTCTCTTCAAAACTAATATAAGCAATTTTCTTTTCAAGTCAAAAGCTTTTTAAACTACACTTTCAATCTGTTGTTTCTTCTTGTAAAATGCTGATTTCTTTTATATTTTTTTGCAATCTTTCCATAAATGTTGTAGTGCTCTACTTTTATACATCCTCTTTCTAATGTCTTTATATTGTTTCAACCTTATTTCAACTTGGATTGTTTTCCTATAACCTGATTTTCCATTAATTTCTCCGTTATTCTTTTCTTTCTGATTGCTTGTAGTACTTTTCTTTCTCTTTTCCCCATTTTCAAAATCAATAACTTTTTTAACTTTTAACAAATTATTTTGTTCTCTTACCAGAAGACTTTTTCTTCAATGTCACATGTTGTACTTCATTTACTTTCTGTTTTTCTCTATTCTTTAAATAGTTCTGTTTTCTTTGTTCTCTCTTTCTTTTGAACTTTTCTGAATATTTCTTAACAATTATGAAGTATATTCAACAAAAACTGTTTATTATCTTTCTAAAATATATTTACTATTATTAAAATATTTATATACAAATATTGTCATCTATAAATAAAGAAATACATTGAGTAATGCCTAGTTGAAAAGATAAGTGCAACAGTAGGACTTGGATGATTCTACAACTGCAACGGTGGTACGTAACGACTGCCTGGGTGATTGCGTAACTAAAGGGGTAATATCTGGAGGATTACTGCAGTACATAGCAAATCAGTGGGTGATTTTATAACTGCATGAGTACTGCTTGGGTGAATGTAGGAGTACTAAGGGAATGCCTGAGTGATTGGAAGAGTGCAAAGGTAGTGCCTGAGTGATTTTATAAGTGCAGGACTACTGGCTGAGTGATTACATAATTACAAGGGTAATACCTGCTTTATTGAAGGAGTGCAAGGGTAGTACTGAGATAACACCAGACTGAATAAATGAGTGCAAAAGTACTGCCTGAGTGATCTTATAACACAGTTAGTGCCTGAGTGACTATTTAAGTGCATGAGTAGTGGCTACATGATTACATGAGTGTATAGCTACTGCCTGGGTGATTGCATGAGTGCAGGGGTAATGTCTGTATAATTGCATCAGTGCATATGTACTTATATAATCTGTCAGGCACTAACATGGTAGTACCAGGGTGTTTTATAAGTGTATGAGTGTTGGGCCTAGCCAAATATAAAACAGCAGAGAAATACATGACTCAACCATAAGTCTCTTCATATCGCTAAAAGCATGCATACATATGTCTCTACCCTTTGAAATCATCATTAAATCTAAAAGAAATATATATAGAATATTTCTGAAATATAGTCAAACATAGAAACTGAGACATGTAATAAATCTGCCTGAGTGATTGCAAAACACCAAGGATAGTACTTGGGTGTATGTATGACTCCAAAGGTAGTCGCTGGGTAATTGCAGGAGAAGATGGATAGTGACTGGCTAATTACATGAGTGCACACATAAATGTTCAGTGCATGGATAAGTGTACAAATAGCACCTGAAGGCTTAGAGGACTCACTAAGAAGTGATTAGGTTAATAGATCGGTGCAACAGTAGGGTCTGCATGATTTTATGACTGCTAGGGTAGTGCCTGGGTTACTACATGAGTGCTTAGGTAGAGACTGCATGAATCTATAACTGTAAGGGTAGTACATAACTAATGCTTGTGTGATTGCATGATTGCAGGGATAATATCTGGGAGATTACTGCAGTACATGGGAAGTGAGTGAGTGATTTTATAAGTCCATGAGTACTGCCTGGTGATTACAGAAGTACTAAGGGACTGCCTGAGTGATTACAGGAGTGCAAAGGCAGTGCCTCAGTGTTTTTACTAGTGAATGAGTATTGCCTGAGTGATTACATAAGTACAAGAGTGGTGCCTCTGTGATTTAGAGAGTGCAAGGATAGTGCCTCAGTATTTGAAGCACTGTATAGCTAATGCATTCGTGACAGCATGAATACAGAAGTAAACCCTGGGGGATTAAAGGAATACATAGGTAACACCAGGGTGACTGCAAGAGTATAAGAGTAATATCTGTTGATTTTGTATTACTACATACAAAGTGACTGAGTGATTTTATAACTGCATGGGTACTTCTTGGTTGATTTCAGGACTACTGAGGTAAAGCCTGACTGAATTAATGAATGCAAAAGTAGTGCCTGGGTGAGCTAATAGCACCATGACTACTGTATGAGTGATTACATAAATACAAGGCTAGTGCCTCTGTGATTGAAAAAGTAGAACATTAGTGCCTGGGTGATTATATAAGTTCATGAGTAGTGGCTACATGATTCAAAGAGTGCATGGGTAATACCTTGGTGATTGTATGAGTACATAGCTACTGCCTGGGTGATTGCATGAGTGCAGGGGTAATGCCTGGGTGATTGCATCAGTGCATATGTACTGCCTGGATCATTGGAAAACTGCTTGGGTAGTACTAGTGTGTTTTATAACTGTACAACTGTTGGGCCTAGCCAAATATAAAAGAGCAGAGTATTACATGACTCAACCATAAGTCTTTCCATATTGTTAAAAGCATGCATATATATGGCTCTGCCTTTCCAAATCATCAGCATATCTAAAATAAATATATATACAATAATTCTGAAATATAGTGAAACCAAGAAACTGAGACATGTAATAGATATGCCTGAGTGATTTTAAAACACCATGGATAGTACTTGGGTGATTGTATGACTCTAAAAGTAGTCACTGGGTAATTGCAGGAGAAGATGGATAGTGACTGGCTAATTACATGAGTGCGCACATAAACGCTCAGTGCATGGATAAGTGTACAAATTGCACCTGAAGGCATAGATGACTCACTAAGAAGTGCCTAGGTGAATAGATGAGTGCAACAGTAGGGCCTGAATTATTCTATGACTGCAAGGGTAGTGCCTGGGTTGTTACATGAGTGCATACATAGAGACTGCATGAATCTATAACTGTAGAGGTAGTACATAACTAGTGCCTAGGTGATTGCATGATTGCAGGGATAATATCTGGGGGATTACTGCAGTACATAGAAAGTGAGTGGGAAATTTGGGAATATCTCAGGGTATAAACTCAATGTACAAAAGACTCAGGTTATTGCTAATTATACCCCGAATGTGGTAGTTCCTGAAATCTGTAAGAGCGCTACATACCTAGGTATAAAAATCACGGCTAAAATCCAGGAAATTATTAATATAAACTATAAAACATTAATCAAATCTACTACCTTACTTTTAAAAAAATGGCACAGATTACCCCTGAACCTAATCGGAAGAATTAACCTCATTAAGATGACGATATTGCCTAAATTCTTATATCTTTTTCGATCTATACCACTTAATTTAAACAATACATTTTTTAAAGAGCTGGACGGTGTATTCAGCAGATTTATTTGGAGCTACAAAAAGGCGAGAAGGTCGATAAAATCTCTGACAAATAACACGAATTTAGGAGGGCTGAATTTCCCTGATTTCAAGTTGTATTTTTGGTCTGCTTTCGTTTTGCGTATTCGCTCATTGCTCATTAAAGAAAGAGCACTCCCCTTTCATACTCTTATGCTAAAACAAGACGCAAACATGTTTTTGCTTCGCGCCAACGACCCAAACTATTTTAAAAGAGTCAAATTTAAGACCGCCAAAGACATAATAAAGATTTGGGGCAACATCTCAAATTACTGTAAAATAACTTACTATCATTCAATGATGCCGTTATGGGGTAACCCGGGTTTACCATGTATCTTTAATGACAACTCCACTTATAGCTGGTCTAGGAAAGGTATCAACTTATTAGGGGATTTATATGGTACTCATGGATTTATAGAATTCAATACTCTTAAATTACTATTTGATCTTCCGGAAACTATGAGATACAAACACTTGCAACTGCACGACTATCTGATTAATAAAAAACAAATCTTAGCAGTTATAGACAACGAAATCTGGTCCTGTCTATACTCTGGGAAAACTAAATCAACTATAAGAGACACTTATCATGTTCTATCTTGCTACAAACCAAACGACTGCTCTAAGTTAGCAGATAAATGGGGCCGGCTATTAGGGATAAATATTACAGCCAGAGAAATAGGGTGCTCTATGTCAAATATTAATCAACTGGTTCGCTCTTCAAGTTTAAGGCTTCAACAGATTAGAACGAGTTGTATGCTATATTATACCCCTGAAATAATATCTAAATGGTCTTTTAACAACTCTTACAGTGATCGAACTAAATGTCCAAAATGCTCCACTGAGGCCGCCAATTTGACACATATGTTGTTTTCGTGCCCTGCCCTCAAGGATTATTGGGGGGACATTCAGATGGTTCTAAAAATCAAACATATTCAAATACCTATATTCACCGCTGCCTCAGTCCTGCTTGACATATATTCTAACCCAATCCCACAAGCTGCGTTGATTTCTATACTCATGTCATGCGCTAAACTCACTGTGGCAAGAGCCTGGATCGGCACTGATCCACCTACGGTTTGGGATTGGTGGGCGCTGGTTACTGAGATACACACCATGGAGTCTGCTTTAGCTCGGCTAAGAGGGAGCCGCTCCATAAGCAAACATGAAAAAAATTGGGGAACCTTTATGGTATGAGGTGGTTTCTATCATTTTTTTTTTTCTTCTTCTCTTTCTTTCTTCTCTCTTTTCTGTCCCCTCTTGTGCTTATAGCTCAAGTTTTGTTATTTAGAGCTGAGAATATAGTGTAATTTTCTCGATTATAGACGCTAATTGATGTAAGTATTTATATCTGTTTTTCCTGTCTGCCTGTTCAAAAAAAATAAAAAAATAAAAATAAAAAAAAAGAAAGTGAGTGGGTGCTTGTGTAAGTCCATCAGTACTGCCTGGGTGATTGCAGAAGTACTAAGGTACAGCCTGAGTGATTACAGGAGTGCAAACGTAGTGCCTCAGGGTTTTTATAAGTGCATGAGTATTGCCTGAGTGGGGCAATGCCTTGGCGATCGCATCAATGCATATGCACTGCCTGGATCATTGGAAGACTGTTTGGGTAGTACTAGGGTGTTTTATAACTGCATGAGTGTTGGGCCTAGCCAAATATAAAACAGCAGACGATTAGATGACTCACTAAGAAGTGCCTTGGTGAATAGATGAGTGCTACAGTAGGGCTGGGATGATTCTATGACTGCAAGGGTAGTGCCTGGGTTATTACATGAGTGCATACGTAGAGACTGCATGAATCTATAACTATAGGGGTAGTACATAGCTAGTACCTAGCTGATTTCATGATTGCAGGGGCAATATCAGGGGGATTATTGGAGTACATAAGAAGTGAGTGGGTGATTTTATAAGTCCATGAGTACTGCCTGGGTGAATACAGAAGTACTAAGGCACTGCCTTAGTGATTACAGGAGTGCAAAGGTAGTACCTGGGTGATTGTATAAGCACATGAGTATTGCCTGAGTAATTACATAAGTACAGGATGAGTGCCCCCGTGATTGAGAGAGTGCAAGGATAGTGCCTGGGTGATTGAAACACTGTATAGATAATACATTGGTGATTGCATGAGTGTGGAGGTAATGTCTGGGGGATTAAAGGAGTACATAGCTAACGCCTGGGTGACTGCATGACTATAGGAGTAATTTCTGGTGTTTTACATGACTACATAGAAAGTGACTAAGTGATTTTATAAGTGCATTGGTAGTTCTTGAGTGATTTAAGGACTACTGAGGTAACGCCTGAGTGAATAAATGAGTGAAAATGTAGTGCCTGGGTGATCTCATAACAGCATGACTACTGTATGAGTGATTACATAAGTACAAGGCGAGTGCCTCTGTGATTGAAACAGTAGAACGTTCCTGCCTGAGTGATTATATATGTGCATGGGTAGTGGCTACATGATTCAAAGAGTGCATGGGTAATACCTTGGTGATTGCATGAGTACATAGCTACTGCCTGGGTGATTGCATGAGTGCAGGGGTAATGCTTGGGTGATTGCATGTGTGCATATGTACTGCCTGCATCATTGGAAAACTGCTTGGATAGTAATAGGGTTTTTATAACTGCATGAGTGTTGAGCCTAGACAAATATAAAGCAGAAGACTATTACATGACTCAACCATATGTCTCTCCATATCGTTAAAAGCATGCATGCATATGTCTCTACCTTTTCAAATTATCATCATATCTAAAAGAAATATATATACCATATTTCTCAAATATAGTGAAACCTAGAAACTGAAACATGTAATAGATCTGCCTGATTGATTGCAAAACACCATGGATAGTACTTGGGTGATTGTCTCCAAAGATAGTTGCTGGGTAATTACAGGAGAAGATAAATAGTGACTGACTAATTACATGAGTGCACACATAAAGGTTCAGTGCATGAATAAGTGTATAAATAGCACCTGAAGACATAGAAGACTCATTAAGAAGTGCCTACGTGCAACAGTAGGACCTAGATGATTCTACATATCATACTGGGTGATTGTGTGATTGTATGAGTGCAGGGATAAAATCTGGGTGAGTGGAGGAGTGCATGGGTAATGCCTCTGTGCATGGAAGTATGCATGGGTAATGCCTGAGTGCAGGGTTAGTGCCTGGATGCATGGAGTAGTGCTTAGGTAGTTCCTGGTGATTGGAAGACTGCATGAGTAGAATGAGTAGAACCTGGGTGACTGCATAACTGTAAGGGTAGTGACTGGGTTATTACATGAGTGCATAGGTACAGCCTGCATGATTGCATGACTGCAGGAGTAGTACATAACTAGTGCCTCTGTGATTGCATAACTGCAGGGGTAATATCTGGGGGATTACTGGAGTTCATTCCAAGTGAGTGGGTGATTTCATAAGTGCATGCGTACTGACTAAGTGATTGGAGGAGTGCATAGATCCTGAAAAGTAAATTGGAGGAGTGCAAGGGTATTACCTGGGTGATTGAACCAGTGTATACCTAATGCATTGGTGATTACATGACTTCAGAAGTAATATCTGGGAGACTACAGGAGTACATATAAAGTGCCAGGGTGATTTTATAAATGAGTCAGTACTGCATGGTTGATTAGAGTAATACGGTGATAGTGCCTCAGTGATTGCAGAAGTATAAAGTTAGTGCCTGTATGATTTTATAAGTGCATAGGCACTGGCCAAGTGATTGGAGGAGTGCATAGATCCTGACAGGGTGATTGGAGGAATGCAAAGATAGTGCCAACATGATTAAACCAGTGTATAGCTAACACATTCATGACTGCATGATTGCAGGAGTTATGCCAAGGGGATTAGAGGAGTACAGAGGTAATGGCTGGTGATTCCATTATTACAGGGATAATATATGGGAAATTACAGGAGTACATACCAGCATATGCTACCAGCATTATATATAAAAGTAATATACAGTTAAATGTATAACTATGTTTTCTTATTTTATCATCTTCGCACACATAACACGTACCATAATACATATGCAGTCAGTCACAACACTATCCACAGGTCAAGACTTCACAGACTTCACTTCAATTTTCAAACAGACACTGAAAATTATGCGGTGTATATGAAATACAACTTTCCTCACATCATACAAATAACATCTCTACTAACATCTCAAACCTCACTTTCAAACTGCTGCTAAACCATTCTACAACTACTTACAATGTTACACCAACCGAAATACAAAGCCGGAACCTTTCACATGTCTTTACTAAAAGTCTCAACATATTCGTAAAAGCATACATGAGCATGTCTGTACCATAACACTATCCAAACCTTAAAAATTCACAGAACAAACTTCCAATTTTAAGGAAACACCAAAAATGATGTGGTATACTTCAACTGTACCTCTCTAGAAACTTAAAAAAAGAACCCTAATAAATAATACCTTATATCAACATCTTTCAAACCACACTATTATGCTGCATCTTCACCATTCCACTACTACTCACAGTCTTGAGACTATATAAAAAGCAACAACACCTCTTTGTTATACATCATGCACCTTTAAATGTATAAGACATATTAAAATACATATACAAGCATACTTGAGACAGAAGTCCATCCACACCTTAAAACTTGACAGACTCCACCTCTAATTTTATAGCAACAGCTAAAATTATGCGGCATACTACAAATGTACATATCCACACACTAAAACAAACTACCATAATCAGTAATCCATCTTCAAATATAGACATATTACTATACAGAATCTACTTCAAACAACATTTAACTACAATAAAACAAATTACAATACACATTTCTACATTTAATAATATATTTCAAATATCACAGTTCATCAATAATTTTTAAAGATTAAAAATACATAATACACCTCACACATTTATAACTCACCTTCCAAATTGATTTGAAGAATTTAAAATATCACAAACTCATAAAAGATTTTCTTATGCACACAATCAATGTAATGCACCACTCTCAGCAAGGTAAAACCAGTAATGGCAAACTTTCCCTCTCTTTCTCCACACAAATACATGAAAGTGACAAATCACATTGCTTCCTACATTATTTCAAATTATAAAAACACATTTCTATTGGTTAAACATATTAACCCTTACCAACTGACTTCTAAAAGTGCCTAAACTGGTTCTGGAATTTTTGGGAGTCGCAACTCCACCATGCACCATGAGGGTGGAGCCACGAATCCATACGGGAGTTTAAAAATATATCACAAATAAAAATACTACTATTTTTGGAGAACACACTACTTCTAAGGTTAGTACTCACTTGGGAAATATTACTTTAATAAGATATCACTTATATATAAATTACAATTTCACATTTTTAGACCAGAGTTAAGTTATAACCCTTCCCCCATTCCGCTTAATGCCAGTTTCCATAGTAACAGTTCAAGGAACATTCAACTGAACTGACAGGTCACAAGTTCACCATATTTTCAAGTTCAGCACACAAGGTTACAAATGCAAACAGCAGGTGTGGTTGACGTTTGCAAAAAATGCCCTTATCCTTTTTACTGTACCTTTCAAACATTTTTTACCAACTAAAATGAAACATGCTTTTTAAAGAAAGTAACATGCACCCTATTTTTGAATGTACAGTGTTCTTAAGCACCAATCAATTCTCTACTTTTCTTAAACCAGCATCTTGTCCACCATTTTAGATAGCTCTCATTCTACCACCTGACTACCTCAGCTACAGACATCTTTTCATTACTTCCAGACATCCCTTCAAGATGTTTACTGTATGGATTGTTGGACACAGCTATGTTTTGTGGTGCAAAAGCTATGCTGAAGGCAGAGGTATTGACAAAGACATAGCTTTGCAAAATGTTGATATTAAATGGATTGCACAGAGAGGATTAAAGTAGCACCAATTGATGCCTTTGGTTAAAACCTTTTTGCATATCTACCCCTTGACCTCATGGTTGTGCACTGTGGTGGCAATGACCTAGGCACATTGACTGGGGTAGGTCTGGAAATGCTAATATAGGACACCTTTGCACAATTGATGTTGATCTTACCACAAACTGTCTTTGTATTTTCTAATATATGCCAAAGACAAATGGAAGAGGTCAAATCAATTCTGTCCACAGATTAGGAAAGCTAGACAGAATATCAATAAAGCTGTTTCTGCATACCTCAGAGATCATAGAATGGTGTCCATTTACAACAACAATCTATGTTTTCATATGGACTCTTCCTCAACAACCTTAAGCTGTGCATCCACACTTACAAAGTAAAAATAAAAAAAAAATAAAAAAAATCAAGGGCTCTTTTTAGAGCCACCCTATAACCCAAAATATAATCTTACTTTTTAAAAAGCGTATACATACTCTTTTTTCGATTTTGCCTGGTGTCACAAACCCTTCGGGATTACACAAGGGGGCCGCACTAAGAGTTGCGTTGGAGTTGAGAATCCAAACTCGAAAGAAAAAAACGCCCCACTTCCATAATTTGGTATTCGCCCCGGGGTCTGCCACTATTTTTTTTTAAATTAAAAAAGGGGTACTATGTGCCCCCCTTCTGAGGCCAACAATCGCCCCAGGGACCCCAATCCCTGGGGCCTGCTACTATTTAAAAAAAAATTATAAAAAAGATGGGGACTACGTGCCCCCCTCCTCAAGCCAATGATGGTCCCTGGGACCACATCTCCCAGGGCCTGGCCTCTGCGTTAGGGACCGTGGGGGGAGTCCCAATGCCCCCACAGTACCTGTTGGCTTCCCGCCTCCTGCGGGAGCTGGCATTGCTTTGGTCAAGGGGAGCTGCTAACATGCAGCTCCCCTTGCCCAAATGCAATTCTGCTTTGCTTTGTTGAAGCGAGAGCAGGTATCCTGCTCTCGCTTCAAAGAAGCAAAGCAGTGTTTGCTATGACAGGGCGGGAGCCGTGCTTCTGCCCTGCCATAGCAAACAGCAATGTCCCGGGGTGGCCACCCCGAGTAATTGCAGGAGCCAGCCCTGGGGGGTGGCGGTCCCCAGGGCCATCGAGGGCTAATGAAGAGGGGCCCCATGGCCCCCCCAGCATTTTTTAAAGCCCCTGGGACCACCAACTCTCCGCAACGGACCACTGCCCATAATTTAAAATTACCTCAGGGAGGTGGTGGTCCCTGGGGCAGTGTGGGGAGGGAGCCCCCCACACTTAAATAAACTAATTAAATTAATTTAAGCCCCAGGGAGGTGGCGGTCCCAGTTGCTTGGGGGGGCCTGCGAGGCCCCCCTCTCTTAAAAAAATAAAGCGCAGGCAAGGTGGCGGTCCCCGGGGCTGTCAAGGCCCCCGCGGGCCCCCATTATATCCTAATACATTGCCCCGGGACCTGGCCCACCCGGGGGCTTAAGGAAAACAAAGCACGGGAGACTGCACTTTGTTATTTTTTGTTTTCTCGGTGGGATTTGCGCACCCAGCGTGACTTCCGCCAAAAAAAAAATATATATGCTTTTTTTGGCCTGTGGGTCCCTTTGGGACCCCCTGACTCTGGTTTAGAGTGTTGGCAGCCAATAAGAATGAAGGTCGTGCTCGGGAGGGTTCGCGAACCCACCTTGGTGCTCAGATATCGATATTTTTATTTTTTCAATTTCTCAGGAACTACGGAACGGATTTACACCATTTATAAAAAAGGTCGCTTTCTGAACCAAGAGCTACCTTTTTTTGCCAAATTTGGTGTAATTCTGTTCAGCAGTTCAGGCTGTAGCCTGTTCCAAAATTTCCTATGGAAATTAACATGGGGAAAACGCATTTTGGGACCCCCTTTTTACTCGGCTTCCTCTTGATGAATCACCTTCAAATCAAATCAAATCAGGTGTTTGTTAAGCGTGTCTACTCACCCGTAAGGGTCTCAAGGTGCTGAGGGGTGGGGGGGGGGGTTTGCAGGTTCCAGTCCATCAAGGAGGGGGTCTGTTGAAGAGCCAGGTTTTGAGGTTTATTGCGAAGATGGGGAGCGATGTTATCTGTCTGATGTAGAGCGGAAGGTCTTTTCAGGCTCTGGCTGTGCGGAAGGAGAAGGAGCGGCCTCCTGATCTGGTCTTTCTGGTGCGGGGGACCATGGCGTAGGAGAGCTGGGCTGATCGTAGGGTCCTTTGGGGTGCGTGGAATTTGAGTTGGCTATTCAGGTATGCTGGTCCGGTGTCGTGGAGGGCCTTGTGAGCGTGGGTTAGCATCTTGAAGGTGACTCTAGCTTCGATAGGGAGCCAGTGGAGTGTGCACAGGTGCTGGGAAATGTGGTCGAGGGTGTGTCCTGCTGATTGCGTGGGTTCGGTCACGATCTGGCGGAGTCCAATATTGTGGAGGTTGTCCAGGAGGGATGTCGTGCTGGGGTCCAGGGGGTTGTCGAGGTGGAAGTTGAGATCTCCCAGTAGGGTGTAGTTGCTGGACACGATGGCATGCAGGGAGATGATGTCCGTGATGGAGTTGGTGAAAAGTCCGCGGGGTCCAGGGGGTCGGTAGATGAGGGTTCCTCGGAAGGTGGAGGTAGGGTTGGCCAGTATCTTGAAGTGAAGGTGTTCCATCAGGTCTGTGGGCTCGTCGGGGAGTGTGCTCAGGTGGAGGGTGGATTTGTGGACGATGGAGATTTCTCCTCCCGGACGGGTGGGGCGGTCCTTCCTGGAGATATTGTATCCTTCGGGAATGGCAATGGCGATGTCCGGTCCCGAGGTGGTGTTGGTCCAGGTTTCAGTAAAGAATGCTACGTCCAGGGTAGTGCTGTCAAGGAGGTCACAGATTTCAGTGGTGTGTTTCTGGAGGGATCGGACGTTGAGATGGATGCATTGCAGGTTCTTCGGTTTGGTTGTGTTCTTGCGGGCGGATTGCGCTGGGTCAGTGGTCTTGGTGGTGCTGCAGGTGTGCTGGCAGCGGTGACAGCTGAAGGGTCCGTTGGTGTCGGCTGGTGATGCTAGCTTGCAGTTGTTGTTGCGGCCTGGGTTGAGAGCGTGGAGTGCCGCTGGGTCGTAGCATTGGCAGTGCAGAGATCCAGGGTTCCTGGCGCTGGTCGCAGTCGGATCACGGATTGGTGCAGACGAGCTTGCCTTGGCGCCCCGGCCGCGCAGTGCCCGCCATTAAGTACGGGTCGGGAAGGGCAGGACAGCTGGGAGGCGGGGAGGGGAGCTGGATTGGGCCGGTCGCACTGGTCGTGCTGGGTGGGGAGATGCCACGTGGGCAGCAGTGGCAGGGAACAACCGGCTGTAAAAGGCAAAAGGAAAAAGGCAAAAAGAGAGAGAAAAGTGCAAATAAGGCAGCAAAAGTGCAAGAAAGAGGGGAGGAAAGACACAGAGGACACAGGAGAGTGAAAGGGGAGATTGAGATGAGGGTAAAAAACGAGTGAAAAACGGAAGAAAGACACAGAAGGAGAGTGAAGGGGGAGCTTGAAATGAGGGGAAAACGACAGAAAAAGTGCAAGTAAGAGTGGAGGAAAGACACAGAGGACACAGGAGAGTGAAAGGGGGAGATTGAGATAAGGGTAAAAATGAGTGAAAAACGGAGGAAAGACACAGAAGGGGAGTGAAGGGGGGAGTTTGAAATGAGGGGAAAACGAGAGAAAATGGAGGGAAGACCCATGAGGAGAGTAAAGCGGGGTGATAGAAGTGAGGGGAAAAAACACGAGAAAAATTAGAGAAAAAGAGGACCTACAGAATGGAGGCAGAGCTCCACTAGACCACCAGGGATGAGGTGCAGGTGAAACCTGCGGGTGGAGGAGGGCCTCAAACACCAACACTCGAGAGAGCAGGGGCTTGAGGTAAGGCCTCACTTGATGGTGGAGCTGCGAGGGAGGGAGAGCAATTTCACTGACAATGAGTCAGTGGTCTTGCTCGCCTGTCCCCGTAGCGGCCACCATTAAGTAGGGGTCGGGGAGGGCTGGACAGCTGGGAGGTGGAAGCGGGGAGGGGAGCTGGATAGGGCCGGTCGCACTGGTCGTGCTGGGGGGGAGGGGCCGCGGGGGCAGCAGCGGCGGGGAAAACGAGCTGAAAAAGGCAAAAGGAAAAGAGAGAGAGAAAAGTGCAAATAAGGCAGCAAAAGTGCAAGAAAGAAGGGAGGAAAGACACAGAGGACACAGGAGAGTGAAAGGGGAGATTGAGCTGAGGGTAAAAAATGAGTGAAAAACAGAGGAAAGACACAGAAGGAGAGTGAAGGGGGAGCTTGAAATGAGGGGAAAACGAGAGAAAATGGAGGAAAGACCCATGAGGAGAGTAAATCGGGGTGATAGAAGTGAGGGGAAAAAACACGAGAAAAATGAGAGAAAAAGAGGACCTACAGAATGGAGACAGAGCTCCATTAGACCACCAGGGATGAGGCGCAGGGGAAACCTGTGGGTGGAGGAGGGCCTCAAACATCAACACTCGAGAGTGCAGGGGCTTGAGGTAAGGCCTCATTTGATGGTGGAGCTGCGAGGGAGGGAGAGCAATTTCACTGACAATGAGTCAGTGGTCTTGCTCGCCTGTCCCTGCAGCGGCCACCATTAAGTAGGGGTCGGGGAGGGCTGGACAGCTGGGAGGCGGGAGCAGGGAGGGGAGCTGGATTGGGCCGGTCGCACTGGTTGTGCTGGGGGGGAGGGGCCGCGGTGTCAGCAGCGTCGGGGAAAAACTAGCTGAAAAAGGCAAAAGGAAAAGAGAGAGAGAATAGTGCAAATAAGGCAGCAAAAGTTCAAGAAAGAAGGGAGGAAAGACACAGATGACACAGGAGAGTGAAAGGAGAGATTGAGCTGAGGGTAAAAAATGAGTGAAAAACGGAGAAAAGACACAGAAGGAGAGTGAAGGGGGAGCTTGAAATGAGGGGAAAATGACAGAAAAAGTGCAAGAAAGAGTGGAGGATAGACACAGAGGACACAGGAGAGTGAAAGGGGGAGATTGAGATAAGGGTAAAAAATGAGTGAAAAACTGAGGAAAGACCCATAAGGAGAGTGAAGGGGGCGAAAGAAGTGAGGGAAAGAAGTGAGGGAAACAAACGAGTGAAAAAGGATAGAAAAAGCGGAGCAAGAGAATGGAGACAGAGCTCCACGGGACCGCCAGGGATGAGGCACAGGTGAAACCTGCGGGTGGAGGAGGGCCTCAAACACCAACACTCGAGAGTGCAGGGGCTTGGGGGAAGGCCTCACTTGATGGTGGAGCTGCGAGGGATGGAAAGCAATTTCAATGGCAATGAGTCAGTGGTCTTGCTCGCCTGTCCCCGCAGCGGCCACCATTAAGTAGGGGTCGGGGAGGGCTGGACAGCTGGGAGGCGGGAGCGGGGAGGGGAGCTGGATTTGGCCGGTCGCACTGGTCGTGCTGGGGGGAGGGGCCACGGGGGCAGTAGTGGCAGGGAAAAAACGGCTGAAAAAGGCAAAAGGGAAAAGGCAAAAAGAGAGAGAAAAGTGAAAATAAGGCAGCAAAAGTGCAAGAAAGAGGGGAGGAAAGACACAGAGGACACAGGGGAGTGAAAGGGGAAGACTGAGCTGAGGGTAAAAAACGAATGAAAAAAGGAGGAAAGACACAGAAGGAGAGTGAAGGGGGGAGCTTGAAATGAGAGGAAAACAACAGAAAAAGTGCAAGAAAGTGTGGAGGAAAGACACAGAGGACACAGGAGAGTGAAAGGGGGAGATTGAGATGAGGGTAAAAAACGAGTGAAAAACGGAGGAAAGACACATCTCTCTTTCAAGACACTTTCAAGACAGGAGCTGTCAAACGGCGCCTAAGATATTGGCAAAAAAACGCTTTTTGAATAGAAACGAGGTCCCAACTATAGCTATATATATATATATATATATATATATATATATATATATATATATATATATATATATATATGAATCTAACAAGTCTACTCAAAATGGTTGCATCTTGAGGGTTTCAAATGTCTTTCGAAAAATTACCGGCGCTGAAGGAGGCAGAGCTGCTGTCGGAACTGATAAACATCTGGAGGCTGCTAGTGGAAGAACCCAAGGCATCTGTGTTGAAAATCCATTTGGCAAAGTCTCTGCCACTTCCCCCTGAGGGCGATCATCAACGCCAGTGGATAGACTTGGTTGTCTTCTTGGTAAATCTGCAGAGCCAGCTCAGCTTCTCGACAGTAGCGTCTTCACTTGACCACCTGGACAGCAGCTTTTTCGTGGGCAAGGTGTGCTTTCTAGGTGTAGGAGGTGGGCGAGGGAAGCACTGCATGGTGGACGCTCACCTCAGCATACTGCTCCTGAAGGAACTGGAGTCGGAGGTGGGCCGCTCCTGCACTGCCCAGCAGCTGCTAGAGATCTTGCGAGTGTGTGTCGGGCACGTGCTGGGGTTTCTGCCTTATATCTCGGATCGGTCCTCAAGCGTTCCAGCCCCTCTTTACCAGAATGAGTAGAGTTGTTGGCACCGCAAGGGTTCCTGTCGTACCACCAAGCTCTGCGTACCTTCTCGGAGTCTCCTTCCCGCACGCCCTGGAATTAGAGCTGCACCACGTGGCTTTTTGCACAGTGGCTGGAATGCCCATTGATGCCCACACCAGCTTGATGTGATGTCGCCCGTGCTCTGCTGACTTGGAATATTCTTAACTGGATCCCTGGGACCCTCTGGTATCTTGCCTCAGTCAGACTTCACCTCCAGCTCCAGAAAGTAGTTGCCCCCTACTGCCATGTGCTTAGTGCACACCAGACACAAAGCCATGCAACACTGATGCTTTGCACAATGTCTACTGTACAGTGTTATGCGTGGAGAGCAGCTTGGGCAAAAGGAGTTGAGGGTGTTTGAATGTAGTGCCCTTGCGCTCATCCCCCTGGCAAACTTAGACTAGACAGACCTGTGTGAGTGCAAGTTTAAATAGAGCACATGTAATGTAGCAGAAAATGGCCTTTGTTTAAAATTATTAGCACTGGGGAAAAACGGAAAGTATAGCTCATTTGAGAGTAGATTTTTTTTATAAGCATTATTTAAAAATGTTAAAATCTAGACCAACTAAAATATAGAAGGCTGGTTTTTCATTGTATATTTTCAAAAAGAAAATGGTTGAAGTGTATTGAGTTACAAAAAGGTTTTTTTTTAATGCGGTAGCAAAATATGCTGCTAACACAGATATGTTTGTCCTTCTTCATACCATTTTTCCTGTTAATATGAAATACAAAAAAAAACATTTCAACAGGTTTTAAATTCAAAACTAGTTCCTTTAAATGTGTTTGGTTGTTTGGTGGGGGCAGTGGAGGGCAAGTGAAAAATATCCCCTAAGTCCTAAGTGCTGAGCTTCCCGCATAGACCCTCAACAAGTACAAAACCTTTCCAGTCACTTACTCATAGTGTAGTATGCCATCCATCCGACAGTACCATTTGGCGCCTCACAGTGGGTTATGTAGCGCTATGCACCAGGGTTGGGCTGGCCAATAGAGCAACATGGCAGTGCCAGAAGGGCTAGTCTGACAGGTTGGAACCCGGGCCGGGGAAGGTGAAGCTGGATCCGATAGGGGCCCGGGACAAATGCCATCCGGAGGCGAAGCCACTCCACGCACAACAACCAAATAGCCCGTTTGAAAGAGGACGGTCCCGTGTGAACCCCCCAATCGGGGGGCGAGCCGATGAGGCGAGGGGGGATAAATATGGGCCTATAGACCCAGGCACACATAAAAGCACCCCCCCCCCCTCCTCACAGGTAGAGAAAGAATGCCACCCACCAACACCAGAGGAACGGGCGTCGCAGCCGAAATGGTAGAAGTGAGGCGGAGGGAACACAAGAAAGGTAGAAAATAAAGGAGAAAATTACTAAAAGGTAGTGGAAAGGCTAACACAGTGTCCTTGGGATGCCTCACGGCAGGGTCAATGAGGGAGTCAAGGGCGGCCTACCGCCAAGGAAAAGAGTAGATGTGATGCTCATCCAGGACCCTTGGGATGCCGTACGGAAGGGGTACCGAGGAAGCAAAATGGAAGGACTCAGCCTCATAATAGTAGATGCTCAAGCAAGGTCCTTAGGATGCCACACAACAGGGACTCCCGGGGAGCAGGGAGGGCCAACGAAAGGGCAGGGCAAACTGGACAGCACTTGCAGCCCAGGCAGATCCCAGATCGGTAGCAAGTAGAAGCCTTGACCCGTGAAACAGAGGCACAGATAGGTGGCCCCTCCCATCCCCGGAACTTGAGGAGGCCGGGTCCACGCAGCGACAAAAGGGCTGCAAGTAAAATGAAGTATATTCTCAAGAAAGATTAAAAATAGGTTGAACATGAAGTTTTGCAAAGTATAAACATGTTATGTTGAATTGTTGAATAAACTGCAACCTTTTTTGGCACCAAAGCACTGTGTCAGTGGCTTGATTTGAGGGACACGGGGCCACAGTTGGTTTAAAGCAAGGGAGGGGAGGGGTAACTCGACTCCTGGAGGGAGTTAGTGTGTGGGCTGTTTAATTTACTTGTTTGTAGGTCTGGTTTATGGGCGAGAGGGACGGTTTTTACGGTTGATTTCCCTGATATAATTACAAACATTCCCCGCAGCAAGCAAAAATGCATGCAGTATCCTGTGCCATGCAAAACATTTATACAGCGTGTCTTTACGAGATGAAAACTGCCAGATTGCAAATGTGGTCAACTTTAAAAAAAAATTCTAGCTACCTGATTTGCTTAAAGGGACCATTTTTATTGACCATTTTTATTTTGGTGCTCAGGCCCAGCCAGTTCTAGGGGGCAGATTTAAAGAAAGTGCCGCAGCGTAGCACCGCAAGCCCTTTGGGTGTACCACGCTGCGGCACTGTCAGAGCATAGGAGTGCGACATTCCTGCACAAAAACAATCACTACAGGCATTTTCCTCTTTCAATCTATGCTGTAGAATGCAGCTCGCATTGAAAGAGGAAAAAACAAGGGGAAATGAAAACATTTCTCCTTCTTTGACCTCGCTACGCCACCCCAACGTTGGCGTAGCATACTGACGCATTTCCAGGTTTACTAATCCCGTAAATCTGGAAATGTGTCTGGTTCCATGGGTGTTGCATGGGAACACCCACAGCAACACCCATGGAACGCTCCTTTCACGTAAAGTGCTACATGTAAAGGTGCCTTATTTACAAGGACAGGAAAAGCCACGCAGGGTAGCTTTTTCTGTCCTTGTAAATATGGGGCAGTGCAAGGGGCTTGTAAATCTGCCCCTAGGACTTTTGAAGACCCGGGCAGAAATGGAACACGTGAGTTCCCTCTAATTTGCACACAGCATGAAATCCCAGGAAGTGCCATCAATTGACTATTGTTGAACAACTTTGCAAGAAGCAATTTTTCTTGGTGTGAATTTCGGTTGCATCTTGTCCTGCGTGATTTCACCTCATTAACTTGAATGCCTCTGTTGTATTCAATCTTTTGATCCTTTCCACCAGTTGCTGCACAGTTAGTTCATAAAATGTCAATGTAAAAAACACAAACAAACAAAAATACAGCCTGTCTGTGGGTTGGGTCTTGGCTGCCAAAATCGTCTGGGATTCAAATGATAATTAGCGACAGTTGGCATTTATTATTGCCCTTCAACATTCATTTTATTCAGAACAAAAACGTTGCTAAAATTGAGGAAAGAGTTGTAATGTTTTCATGTTAGTTCTTCTTGGTTGTATTTTTTTATAAACAACTTTTTATTAAATTTTTAGAAGGATCGCACTTGGCGCAGTACACAGCTGTTTTGCCTACAACCATATAGGCCGGCAGCCATTAGACACGAACACCATAGGGCGAGGGCCCAGGAAATCAGAGGGCATGCCATATCTCAAGTGTAGAGGTACATGCAATCTCAACCACGGACACTCTCCCAGGCAGCTCTATGTCTACCAATACCTTTACAGCAGAAAAACAAGCACTAGCACTTGCCGGTGCGTCAGGGAGCAGCGGCAGATGAAAAGGTCCCAGCCGCGCCCCATGCAGGCCCCCTTTCTAGTACGATGCAGAGTTCTGGGAGGGCAGCGGGATGTCCCGACCGTGGCGTATTGCCACCATAACTACGCCTAGTGCCATGTCGTCCTAGTCTCAGCCGCGCACAACCGGGCCAGGCTGCATGCCCCCCCAGGTGGCCCCCACTCCCGAGGACCGCCCCCGGGGAGACACCCCACCCCGCACTCATGCCTCCCCAATCACCCAGCAAGAACATCCAAAGTAAAGACTAGCTCCATCCTCGCTGGACAGATAATGGCAAAGGAAGGACGCGCAGCAAGGCGCCCCAGACATACCTCTATATCGCCGCATGCGAACCCTTCAGAACAGTCCCTAAATAGGAGACCAACTGGAAAAATAATAACAATAATGATAAAAAGGGAATTAAATAACGTAAAAGAGAAAAGGAAAAGAAAAGGAGGAGGAGGGTGGGAAAAGGAACGGAAAGAGAGGGGCTGGGGTAGAGCGAGGGGGGTCGACGGGGGGGAAGGAATGTCATCAACACTATCCTCAGCCCATGGAGGCTGGGAGGGCCCAGTATTTCAAAGGCAGGGGTCTCCCCCCGCCCAGAGGGTGGCAGAGGCTAACCCAAATCACCCATCATTCAGCGACCCCCAGAAGCCCCCTGGATCCGCGGGACACAGCGCATCATCGAAGAGCCGCAGGGCCCGAAGTCGTGGTGGTTGCAATCGAGCATGTTCCAAGCGCCCTAGGTGGTCCACCAAAGGCTTCCAGAGTTTCTCGAAGTGAGTGTCGTGGAACTGAAGACGTGCCGTGAGCAGCTCCATCGCCACCACATGCCACAGGCGAGTGAACCATACGTTTATGGAGGGCGTCTCCGCCTTTTTCCAATAGAGGGCCACCGTCTGCTTGGCAGCACTTAGCATGTGGAGGCTCAGGTGCCGATCACGACCCGTCATGGCTCGCGTGTTCGCTGGTCTGAGGCCCAGTACCACCACCAACGGGTCCGCAGGCAGGGGGTATCCCAGAACCCGTTTGATATGGCTTAAAACTTCCTTCCAAAAGATAGCCAGGAGGGGGCATGTCCACCAAATATGGATAAAGTCACCCAGTGCCTGCGTGCAGCGCCAACATAGGGGGGATGTCGTGGGGAACATTTTCTGAAGCCGGGCAGGGGTGTAATACCATTGAGTCATCACCTTGTAGGCCGACTCCTGCTAGGGAATGCTACGTAAGATTTTCGGAATATCCCTCCTGAGCCTGGCCCACTGAGGGGGAGTAACACCTGAGCCGGGAACAGTCTGCCAACGTAGTTGGTAAGGGTGGGGGTCCGGACGCTGTGACCGCTGTAACACCCCGTAGATGCGGGAAATCAGTTTCTTATACGCCCCAAACGTACGGGCGAGCTGTTCGAACGGGGTGAAGGGTCGCGTGGCGGCCCGAGTCAAGGAGAAGCCCTGAATCCAGTGCCGAAGCTGGATATACTGGAACTTGTCGCTGTCCTTCAGCCCGAATTCTAGCTGGCATTGGGCAAAGGATTTTAGACCACCGCCCGCGAAGAGATTCCCAATCGTTCGACATCCAGTTTCCGTCCAATTCGCAAAGTAGGGCGGACGACACGCCGGGGGGAACTGCGGGTTACGTGCAATCGGGGTGTGGGGGGACAGGAAGGTGGTAAGCCCCCGGCGAACCGACACTCTATCCCAGATCTCCAGGACCGTCTTGGTGGGTACGGCCATATAAGCGCTACGATGGCGCGCCTCCCGGGGTAGCCAGGCATGGTCCCACAATGGACGGCAAGTGACAGCCCGATCCATGTGGAACCACACCTTTTCGCTCTCCCATGCCCCCCATTCCAGGACATATCGGAGATGCGACGCCCAGTAATACTCGAGGAGGTTCGGGCAGGCAAGGCCACCCCTATCACGGGGAAGCATCAAGAGCTTATTAGAGAGGCGCAGCTTCTTTCCGCCCCAGATAAAGGCCACCAATTCGCATTGCAGTCCCTGTATCTGATGTTCCAGAATCGGTGTCGGCAACGTCTTTAAGAGGTAGAGGATCTTTGGTAAAATCGACATCTTTACCGTATTAAGTCGCCCGAGCCAGGAAAGCGGTAGGGCCTTCCACCCGCGCAGGTCCTGCTGGACCGAAAGCTTATACTCCTGCCAATTAGCCTGCGTCCAAGTGGCCAAATCTGGGGTCAAATTGAGGCCCAGATAGCGCACGGACTCAGTCGCCCATTGATACGGGAAAGTCGCTTGGAGCGATCGAAGCTCCTTGGCCGGGATCGAGATATTGAGGGCCCAAGATTTCGTATGGTTGATTTTAAGCCCGGAAGTGCCCTCAAAGTCTTGGAGTAGCCGATGTAATGCTGGCAACGAACGCGACGGGTCAGATAAAGTAAGGAGAAGGTCGTCTGCGAAGAGAGCGATCTTATGTTCCACCCCTCAAAGCGATATACCCCGGACGTCGGGAGCCCGTCGCACCATGATTGCAAGAGGTTCTACGATCAGCGCAAACAGCAGGGGCGACAGGGGGCAGCCCTGCCGTGTGCCCCTGCAAATGGGGAAGGCCTGCGTGAGCTGGCCATTCATGCGCACTCGAGCCACCGGCGAAATATAGGGGGCCATGATGCGCGCCACCATCCTCGGGCCCAGGCCCACGTTCTGCAAAACCGCCCGCAGGAACGACCAGTCCACTCGGTCGAACGCTTTTTCGGCGTCGAGCGAGAGTAAGCAGGCAGGAATCCCCCAATGTTTAGCTTTCCCTACTATGTGCGCCACTCGACGCACATTATCAGCCCCTTGGCGGTGCTGGATAAACCCCACCTGGTCCGGTTCAATGAGGTTGGGCATGTGAGCACTAATCCTCTTGGCCAAAAGCTTAGTGTACAGTTTAAGATCCGTATTTAGCAGGGCAATGGGCCGATAGGAGGAGCAAAGGGTATGGTCCTTCCCGGGCTTTGGTATGAGGGCTATTTCGGCCATCGCCATGTCCAGCGAGGGCCCCATCCGCTCGTCAAATGAATTAAAGAGCCGGAGAAGATACGGCTGTAATTGCGGCCAAAAGGCGCGATAGAAGGACACCGGCAGCCCATCCGGGCCCGGTGCCTTTCCCAGCGGAAGATCACTCAAAGCGCCAGCCATTTCCGCCGAGGTGATGGGAGCTTCCAGAAGCTCAGACTGACTCGCACTCAACGGATTCCAAACACAGACGCCCATGGTAGACGAGATCAAATCCGCCCTCGGTGGGTCGGCGGTATACAAGGTCGCGTAGAAGTCCTGAAACTCCTGCAACTTGTCCAATTCCATGACAGCCCACGACCCGTCCGCCCTCCGCAGCTTCGCAACATGGGCCTTCGCTGCCCGCGTACGCAGGCGTTGTGCCAAAACCGTGCCCACCTTATCTCCCCCGGGGTAGTATCGCTGCTTAAGCGCCAGCAGGGCCCGCTCCGCCTTGTTCGTCCGATGCGCCCGGAGCTGACCGCGAAGGATCGCCAGGTGTCTTTTATGCGCCGCCAGCGGCCGTTCTTGGTCCATTTTTTCCAGCGTCTGGACCTCCCGCGTAAGCTTGGTCTCATAGAGCAGCGCCTCCCGCGCCCTTGCAGCAGCGATGGCAGTGAGAGTACCCCTTATCGTAGCCTTGAACGCGTCCCACAGGAGGGGAAGGGGGGTCCCCGGGAGATCGTTCGCCTCGAAATACGCCAGAACGGCCGCCTGTATTTCCTCCTTGTCCACCGGGTCCCGAAGGACGTGGTCCGGAAACCGCCACTTAAAGGAGCGCGGAGGACCAGTGCGGCGCTCGCGTAGACACAGTTCCACGTGGGCATGATCGGATATGGAGATGGTAGAGTGCGCCGCCGCAGCCACATCCCCAAGCAGGGCATGGGAGACCAGCAACATGTCTATACGAGAGTAGGAGCGATGTGCATGTGAATAGTACGTGTAATCGCGCCGGCCCGGTGAGTGGTATCGCCAGACATCAACCAGGGTTAAAGCCCCTAGGGCGTCTTTGACCGCCGCAGACATGGCCCCCACCCCCGTGGAAAGCCCCTCCACAGCGATCGAGCTCCACATCCCACACCAAGTTAAAATCACCGCCCACTACGAGGTCCGTGTTCACCGGCTCAAGGTGTTCCCTGATCAGCCTGCGCAGAAAAGCATCTTGACCCTGATTGGGAGCATAGAAGTTGCATAAGGTAAGCGCGCGATGACCCCTCTTGACCTCAACCTGCAAGAAACGGCCCTCGCCATCCCTAACCACCTTGGCAGCACCCGGGGTTATCCCTGCCCTGCAGAGGATAGCTACCCCCGCCGTCTTGGTGGTAGCCGAGGCCCAGAACTGCCGAGGAAAGCGGGGGTGAGCCATGCGGGTGACATCTGCCCTAAGGAGGTGAGTCTCCTGGAGAAGAATTATGTCAGGGTTCTGGAGCAGTAGGTACCGCCATATTTGGCGGCGCTTGTTGGGAGAGTCTGCCCCTTCACGTTAAGGGAGAGAATTTTCCAGCAAGGATCCGACGTCATAGCTCCAAAGCCATAAGGGAAGCAGCACGGTCTCCTATCATCCAGGCGCTAGCCTGACCCCCCCGCCAAAGGGGCACCCAGGGGAAGGGAGGAAGGGGGGAGGAAAAGGACCAAAGGAAACAAAACAAACCATGTAAACACAGAGACGGCCAACATGGCCAACTTGTCCTATTCCAGTCCAGGGAGTAGCCAGGCACTACGGCACAAGCTGTCCCGGAGATGTCACTCTCCCATGGATAGGTGTGGGGGTTCGTCATCGCCAGACCAGGAAACCAAATCAGAAAGGCCCGCTCCGGGCCGCCGCCTCCTCGGGAAAGATGAAGTTCCAGCAACAGGCAAAAGCTCGCAGCCAGCCACATCGCCAGGAGCAGGCAAGCAGAGTCCTCCTGATGGGCCATAGTCCGATCCGACAGAAGGTCTGCTCAACACCGAAGACCGATTCCAACTAGGGGTGGCCCCCCTATGGGGCCTCACTTGAGGGGAGATGCTTGTGAGCTTGACTGCGACGGGCCCCCTTCCAGGGACTTGATGTGCTGGATGATATCCTGCTTGTCCCGGGACGCCCTGCTGCCATCCGGGGAAGAAGGGTGGCGAGATCGTCGCACGGTGGACCACTGAGGCTTCAGCGGAGTTCTGTGGACAGCAGGTCGCCGCATGGGGCTAGCCGGCGGAGAGTCCGGAATTTGGAGCAATTGGGCCGCCTCCCGATAGGAGCGCAACACCCGGCGCTTGGATTCCGATTGGAACATGATGGCGAAGGGATGCCCCCACTGGTAGCGAATATAAAGCTCCCGCAACTTGTCTGTGATGGGCCTGAAGTCTCTGCGGCGCCTGAGAGTCGTAGGAGCCAGGTCTTGAAACAGCTGAATGGACATGCCTTTGTAGTGAATTGTGGGTTTATCTCTGGCAGCTTTGAGAATCGCCTCCTTCTCAACAAAGAAGTGGACCCGCGTCAGGATGTCCGGGAGGAGTCCAGGCTGTCCCGCTGGTCCCGAGACCCTGTGCGCTCGATCCAGAGCCGGCGGCGAGGCATCGTCGTCTCCGCGGATGTCATGGAGCAACTCCGCCACAAATGTCATGATATCCGTGCCTTTCGCCCCAGATGGAACACCCCTAATGCGGATGTTGTTCCGGCGCCCCCTATTTTCCAAGTCCTCCTGCTTGATCTGGAGCTCAACGTGTTGTTCCTCCAGGGTCGCCAACCACTGCCACAGGTGTTCCTGATCCTCTGTGCGAGCATCCAGGGTCTTCTCCATGTCGTCCACTCTACCGCCCAATTCCCCCACATCTTTCCGAAGGTCCTTAACGCAGGCCTGTACCTCAGTACGAAGCGACCCAATCTCCGTCTTGAGCTCCTGCATAAACAGCGCCATGAAGGACTGGGTGACCGGTTCAGCGGATGCGCCCGCTCCTGACGGCATGGCGCCCGATTTGCCCCACAGGGCCATAACTGAGGTGTCTTTAGAGTCCGCCTTCGCTGCTTTCGTGCGGGTCATGTCAGAAACGCTGCTGGGTCGTTCCCCCCGTGCGGGATCAGGCCCCTCCGGAGGGCAGGCCCACCTCCAGGTGGCTACAGCAGGTTGCGCTCAGCACCCCAAGGTCCACGCAGGCGCCACAGGCCACAGGCCCGGCAGAGGAGCCCACCACACCTCAAGGCGGCCCCCGGGTCAGGTCCGGCCCCGTCGGCATTCAGGGAGGCTGCAAGTACCCCCAGAGGAACTCTCTCCGCAGCGGGCAACGTCGTCGTCCGGTGCTTCCCCCGGCTCTCCAAGGACTCACGCCCAGCGCTGATCGATCTCCAGGGGCCGGACTGGTGGGGCAAAAGCGCGCGAGCGCGCTCCGGGGCCCAGAACCCTCAACAGTCTCCACAAGCGAGGGTAGCAGTAGGGCACAGAGGGACAGGCCCACCCTCCGCGGTTAAGGGCACCCGCAGGGATCCTCCAGGCCAGACACCTCGCCAATCCAGGGCCCAAGAGCACGGCCCACAGGCCACCACCAACCAGTCTCGGGGCCCCTCACCACATCCGCCGGTGCTCGCCTGAAGTCTCCCCCAGCGCCGTCCTCTCCGTAAGGCGCTTCCAGCCCTCAAGATGGCGGCAAGCCTCTCCGCACCAGGCATGCAAGGTCCAGCCAAGGAGCGCTGCACGGGAGCCGCCACCCGGATCTCCCCTCGTCACCTCCACCGCCGCCACACTGTCACCACTGTCGCCGTCCCCTACCAGTGCGTAGCGCCTCAGACAGCTGGCTCCAGCTCCCAGTCTCCTCCGCGCTCCAGGGCCTCCGTCAGCGGGAAAATGGCAGCCGCCGCCCCAGCTCCGACGTCTCCGGGGTCCACGGCCCCCGCAGCCCAGGGTCCGCCGCAGGTCCGGTCCTTCCCGGCACCCCAGGCGACTCCAGGACCACCCTCACCGCCGCGAGGTCTCCCGTTTTGCGGCGGTGACAGGCGATCGGGTGACAGGCAAAATGGCGGGCAGTGCAGCAACCGTTAGTCCCCCCGCGGCCCTCCAAGCCGTTGGCCTCAGTCTCCGGGCGCCGAGCAGCCCTCAGCGGGAGCCCCCAGCACTCCGCCGCCTGTGGGTGTCAAGCCAAGCCCAGCCGCCGCCGCAACTCCGCATTTACAGGCAGTAAAACTCGACGGCAGCCCGGAGCAGCAGCAGCGCACGTCTCACGCCATGTCCGGCGAGACCACGCCCCCCCTTGGTTGTATTTTTATTTCAGGTTTCTGTAGAGCTGTGATGTCCTCATAATTTAATAATTCTTTAGGTTGAAAGTTATTTTGGGTATGCAGAGGCCCGCTAAGGTTGTTTGCCCCCCGGTTTTAATTAGGCCACAAGGTGGCTTGTATGTGAAGACTGGTAGGAGTCAAGTACAAACGTGCCAATCATCTTTTCAATTATGCTTTCGCTGTTTTAAACATAGCTCAGTTTTGGCTCTCTGCATGCGTGTGCATCCCATATGTGCCAGTTGTCCAAGGGCTTGCCCATGCGATGAGGAGCTCGCCATCTGAGCAGAAAGGACGACAAAAAGGCATGTTGAATGTGCGAGGAAGACACAAACCTTAGTCAGAGTATGAAACAGCTGGCTTCAGAGGCCAATTCTCAAATAGTAGCAGGTCTGTGAAATGGTGCGGGTGTGTCTGTGCATGGGTGTGTGTGTGTATGAGGGTGTGTGTACACGCATGAGCATGGGCAGATGCATCTGACCCCACACATTTTGCTCTCGGGCATGCCAGGATGAGTGGTGGGTGCAGATTCCAGTGCTCTAAAACCCGTAACTAACTCACCTCTGCTTCTCCTGTGGAATTCCTGAGGCTGCCACAGGTGAAGGTGTAATACAGGTAGGGGACAGAAATGCTAAAGAAATGAATGAGTGGTGGAGGGCACAATTCTATTCACATCCCTATGCTACGGGGAAATTAAATCATATTCATTGACTTCTCTGGGCTCTAAAATGTTTGCCAATGCCGCCCGATGGCTGACATCAGCAGGCAGGTTCTCCTTATTATTACATCTACTTGGAAGACCAGTCACAGGAGACTATGGGCACTCATTTGTTTTGGAATGAGGGTGGGCTGAAAGTGTGAGGGCAGTGTCTGTGCAATCTGCCCGGCCATTCCACTGATCCTGAAACATTACATGTGAGCTCAGAAATTCTATTTAGAATATAATAAATCTCTGAGTGCAGTGTGTGGGATGTGGTCTTAGCAGCAGGGGACAACTACTTTCTGGAGCTGGAGGTGAAGTCTGACTGAGACAAGATACCAGAGGGTCCCAGGGATCCAGTTAAGAATATTCCAAGTCAGCAGAGCTCGGGCGACATCACATCAAGCTCGTGTGGGCATCGATGGGCAGTCCAGCCTTGACCCGGTATAAAGAAAGGATTCATCCCCTCCAAACCTTTAGCTCCTCTGTACAGTAGGTGAGCATCATGTACTTAATGCAGCATTTGTGCAGGAGAAGTGCATACACTGAATTTCTAGAATCCCAAGCGATGTTACCATGGATTCATGAGGAGACGGGGTCTTTCTCAACGTTGAACTATTTACCCACAGAAAAGACAAGACTCAATGTATAAGGTGAGAGTGCGTGACTAGAAAGCGTTTTTGAAAGACCGTATAACCTATAATGTGATGGCATTTATTTCCTGAGTTGGATGTGTACAGGAAGTGTGATTCATTTCCTGTTGCTGTGAGGGGAGAGATCAATGGAATGAAAATGGTATTGACAGATGTCTGGCTCTTATAACGTGGTCTGCATTCATATTGCTCGACACATGAGAAAGATACACTCTTCTCCTCTCACAGCACTGAAACAAAATGAAATGAGCCAGAAACGGATCACTACTGGCAAACACAAAGTTGAGGAAGAAAGGCATACATTAGACATTAGAAGCACCACCCGGCTGGGGGGCGTCCTTCTGAGCACCGCAGTCACCCACAATCCAACCGGTGTGGGATCTGAATAATTGTTGTCCTGATAAACAAAAGATGTTGAAATCAAGCTTGTATATATATATCCAGAAAGCTTAATTTATTTCCATGACAATATTGTACAATTCATATCAGTCTTGTATGTATCCAAAATGAGAAAATTAATATTGATGAATCTCAACGTGTCTCCCAATGCATTTCGGGCAACTGAGTGCCCTTCATCATGGAAGAGTATCTACAAAATGAGGATAACATGAGTAAAACCACTCATATAGTGAACAAGAGCCAGATCGTACAACATGCTGTTAAGAGTGAGAATGTGGTGGTGCCCAAAAGAAATACAATTGACGAGGAACGTGTGCTTAGTGAACATGCTAAATATAAAGAATCTGCCAGATAGCATGGTGAACGAGCATTCTGCGAATCGTCGGAAGAGTTGTGAAAGACCAGAAATGCATTAGTAGACAATGACCAAAGAGATAGCTCACAACTGGACTGAATTGACGAACTTGATGACGCCAGATGACCTATCCAAGACCTTAGAAGATTTCAACATTCAACTTGATAAATACAGTCAAGAAATTAAGGAGTGCAAAATACGCACATATAAGCGTGATACCATCGACTACAAATTGAGTGAGGTTTACTCATGGGCAGAAGTCTATGCAAGATGTATACAAAATAAACCTTACAATCAACAGAGAGTGATACAAAACGCAAACCTACATTCAACTTGCAGCAAAAAATATCTCACATTAATCAAACATCTACAAGTGGTACAGATATCACACCAACCCCCAATGTTCCTTTTTTAGAGGCAGGCCCCGCCGACAAGGACGACCCAGGAGGGGAAAAGGAAAAAGAAGGAGAGAAAGAAACTCGGGTAGCGCCCATCACGGTGAAACGGCTCAAGGGCAAGAAAACACCAACTTAGTCATCAACATCTCATCTACTCAACTCAACAGATTTGAGATTAAAACACTTCAAAAAGGTACATCGTTCGTACCCACTTGTCATACGAACAGTCTAGAACTTGAGATTAGCCTTTTCAAATTCATGCGCAATTTACGTCTTTGACACTTTTTTGATAACATCCTGATGGAACGCACAGCAGACAAACCTGATCAACTCAAAGGTCTACACAGTCGAAGTACCTACATGGCTCTGGTCAGCCACGAGAACTTGGATACATTTGAAAATCTGGTTAAATCTGACATACAGAAATTCAACTTCAAAATTAAATTGAAACATCATTATCTCACTCAAAAGGAATTCAATATTCTAAAATGTCTGGCTGATAATCCTAAAATCACCTGTCAAAATGCTGACAAGGGCGGCGCCCTGGTGATTATGGACACTAGTTTCTCTATGGAACAGGTTCAAAAACACGTCATTGAACCTATTGTGTTTTGGAAAATGATCCAACTGAACAATTTGCCAATTTGCTCAAGGATCTACTCAAAAAATTAATTGATGATGGAGTAACCAATGACAAAATCAACAAATTCTTGTTACCCAACAAGCCACGAAAACCATATCTATATATGATTCCTAAGGTCCACAGAAATTTACAACATCCTCCATTTCGATCTATAGTATCGACTAGAGGCAGCATACTTAAAGCCGTTGGAAAACTTTTAGATAAGTACTTACATCCTTTTGTCATGAACATGCAGACTTACATCAAAGATACGTCTGACTTCTTAATCAAAATCCAAGAAATCAAATTTGACATCACAGATGAAATATGGTTATGCACTGCCGACATCAACTCTCTCTACACTTCCATTCCGCACAACTTGGGCATGGAAGCAATTGAATCAGCTCTTCTCCACTGAGAATTAGATTCTAGTTTGCAATTATTCCTTATGGAATTGTTACAATTCACCTTGTACCAGAGTTACTTCAAGTGGAATGATCAATATTACCTACAAATGACTGGTACATCAATGGGCAATTGTGCTGCCCCTTCGTATGCGAACATCTTTATGAACAACTTTGAAGAAAACAACATACTCAACACAGAGATTTGGAAACACCACGCACTACGATTCTATAGGTACATTGATGACATCTTCATCATATGGAAGGGCACATATGAGAGTCTCAACAACGCTCTTACCTCTTTGAATACCATCAATGACAGAATTCAATTCACGCTTGAAGTTGATGCCAAAACCATAACCTACTTAGATGTATTGATCAGCAAAATTGATGACCATCATGAAACCAACATGTACAGAAAAACTACAGATAAAAACAGCACATTACACTTTCAGAGTTTTCACAACAACGCCTTGCAAATCCATCTTTCATATTCTCAACTTTTAAGGGTTAAAAGAATTGTTTCCAATCCTGATGTACTTGAAGAACAATGCAGCTCATGCTTGATCGTTTCAAACAAAGAGGCTACCCTGACAAAGACTTAAACAAGCCAAAGATCGTTGCCCTAGTAGATCCCGTACGGAACTATTTCATACTTCTCAGAAAACCAAAACCAACAGGAACGCAGTGTTGTCTAAATTTTCTACCATCAGTCAACAGTACAAAAGACCAATAGGAAAACACTGGCCCATACTTGCTCTTGAACCGAACTTTAAAGGCATTTTTAAAGACACTCCCATCTTTGCATACACTAGGGGCAGGAATCTGAAAGACATCATTACCAGAAAATCTACAGAAACCAAGGAGACCATCTTCAGGGGCACTGTACCCTGCTATAAATGTAGCAAAATGTAATAACGTAATCAAAGGGGCTACGATCCATCATCCTATGAAAGGTTATCAATATCAAACTGAGAATGAATGGTACATGTGACACATCAAACGTTATTTACATGTTAAAATGCCCTTGTGGCTTGGCTTATTTTGGCAAAACTGAAGGAAAAATATAAACGAGAATACATGAACATAAAAGCAACATTCGTACGATGAACATTGAATCAGTGATTGCAAATGATTTTATAGACAATCACCATAATATAAGCCAATTACAATTTTTGATTCTGGAAACAGTAAAGAAAATAGATGGACGTGATAAAAACACACACTTATTACAACACAAAAATTACTGGATCAAGTTTCTGAATTCCCTAAAACCAAATGGTCTCAATGATCGCATGGAATTTGCATGTTATCTTTGAACTTTAACATAATTTATCTCTCATTTACCTCCCTTCGTGATGATTCATATTCTGCCTCTTTACTTAGATTCATGTTTATTGTTCAAACAGCAGGATACCAGAGTACCATATGTTTGTTATAAGTTTCTGTCTCTTTACATTCAACAGTTTTTTATGATGGGCTTATCTTTCATTGTTGTCATTGGATATCAGAACTTCATGCGTTTTTCATTTGCTGTCTTTATCTGTTTCTTATCACCATTTTTATTTCAGGGTCCATCACACTTGGTTTGCTAATCTCGCGCTTTTCACTCTTTTCATACACTATAAAAAGGCCGCACTTTCTTGAGCACCGGTCACCAGTCCTTCTTCTATGACTCCCTCACTCTTCTTAGCATGTTCGGCTTCACTTCCGGTCTCACATACAATGATGAAGCTACGAACTTTGGTCACCAACACGTTAAGTAAGTCCATGCTTACTTTATTCAGCTGTTAAGTTTTTTACCGTTTACTATTTTCTTTAATGGTTCACTATGCAGGAGTATATTTTGCACACATCACGCTTCGGGTCACCGAGCGGTTCCTTTACGTTTTCACTTTGTGATGATAACGCTGCCATGTTTGTCACTCTACACACTTTCATTGTGCAGGAGTTCGCTATGCATGCCTCACACTTTTGGACCACAGTGGGATTTTATAATTCCTATCACTCATTACCTGATTATCTCTAATGGCCGATATTAAGATTTTGGTGTCTTCGCTTTACAACATTGTCTACTAACGCATTTCTGATCTTTCACAACTCTCCCGACGATTCGCAGAATGCTCGTTCACCTTGTTATCCGGCAGATTCTTTATATTTAGCATGTTCACTAAGCACACGTTCCTCGTCGATTGTATTTATTTTGGGCACCACCACATTCTCATTCTTAACAGCATGTTGTACGATCTGGCTCTTGTTCACTATATGAGTGGTTTTACTCATGTTATCCTCATTTTGTAGATACTCTTCCCTGATGAAGGGCACTCAGTTGCCCGAAATGCATCGGGAGACACGTTGAGATTGATCAATATTCATTTATTCATTTTGGATACATACAAGACTGATATGAATTGTACAATATCGTCATGGAAATAAATTAAGCTTTCTGGATATATACAAGCTTGATTTCAACGTCTTTTGTTTATCAGGACAACAATTATTTAGATCCCACACCGGTTGGATTGTGGGTTACTGCCGTTCTCAGAATGACGCCCCCCAGCCGGGGGGCACTTCTAATGTCTTACAGTTCACACTCTTTTGATCAGTGAGTGATACTTCTGAAGCACGCCACACACTACATCATCGACTACATATTGTTTTGCTGTGCATGTTCCTCCACAACCTCTTTTGAAAGAAAGGCATACAACATAGGAAGAATTTAACAAAAAACACTAAACAAGATATTGCATAGCTGTCTTGCACAAAAGACAGTTCCTGGGTAGTCAACTGGTAGAATTCTTCTATCAAACAGGGCGTTTTCTGCCTCGCTTGAGTCCAGTACATTGAGACTTGCGATTCAGCTTAAGTGGAACACCTTCTCTTGATCAAAGTGAAGAGTGTTTTTGTCAGTAGTTCACACAAGTCGGAACATTTCACGTTGCTCCTCCCTTCAATGACCTCAGAAGGCACCAAATGATCCCTCCAACCCTTGTTCATCAACCTGGATTTCTTCACATAAATTTTGTCCCACACACTCTGACACACCTTTCTCTCTATGACACTTGTTATACCATGATGTAATTCTCCACAGTGGTTTGGGACCTTCGCTCAGAAATCATAACTTTGTGTACTGGTTTGCACACCCTCCTCACCACACTTTAGCACATTGGAAAATGCTTCGCACTTGCCGCCGACACTTTAAAAGTCAGGAAAGGTAAAACTCCTCTCACAAAGTTATGAGGACTTCAGTGTCAAACACAATTGATTTAACATAATCTTCAATGACCTTCTTAGCTCTACCTAACTCTGCAACCACCCTTTCACCATCCTGTTCACCGTCCATGGCAACCCGTTGGCTTGGAGAACGTATGGTTAATTCTGTGATGATTGACTGGCAATCTATTAAGGAACTCATGCATTCCCGTCAACACAAACTTCACACCATTATCAAATAGGATAACAATGAGTACAGTCTCTGTGATCAACTCATCCTATAGGAGCTCCAACATATTACGAGTAGAGATCGAACTGACCCACCTTCTAGTGATCCCTTTGCAGTATTATCACACGTCTCTCTGAGGGGTGCAACACATTGAAAGGACCCATGACATCTAGCCTCAACTTGTTCCATAGTTCATCATGGACAACAACTGAGACTGGAGTGCTTGGCTCACATCCTTGTTCTTGTGTTTTTTGGCACAGAGGACTCTACCATCCAGTACATCCTTGGCCACTAGTACCTCTCTCTCCAACTATGCCTTGGACAAATGCTGGGAAAATGTCTTGCCACCTTTATCTATTAGGTATGAATCCAGAAAGCAGTGGTTCTTGTGCCTCTGAAAGAAATAAAGGTGGATGAGAATGCTCACTACAGTCATTGTCAACATATACAATAAACAAACATAATAAACTTAAATAATTCATATAATTATAACAACAAAACAACCTCACATGAAAACTTGCCACAATTGCTTAGATAAGGTATTTGACCCAAAGTATTCATCAACTGTTTGTTTGAAAAGAATTTCGAGTGACTCCAGTAGTATAAAGATATCAAAGTCACAGTCTTTTCTGTACACCACCAAATAGTGGATTCTTGAAGTTATGGACTCTGTCAACATTATTGCTCAATTATGGAGACTTGTAAGAAAATGCCATTTGACATGCTCACCCCCATTGATTGACTGATGCTGCTGTTTTTTAGCCCCTGGATACTAGGACTCTGGTACCCAGGTGCCATTGCATGTGCTCTGCCCCATTAAACATGTCAAAATTGGCAAATAGTCCTAATTGGCATATTTAACTTACCCTAGTGGACTGCAGCATATATTGTGCCACCACTAAAGTGGCAATGTAAAACATTACTGCAGCATACCACAAGTAACCTGGCAGTGCAGGTATATGCTACAAATTCGACTTGTCAAAATAACCCCTTTTGACAGGCCTAAACCCTCATTTAAAAAAGCAATACGTCACCTCTAAATAATCCTTATTACTTAATAAGGCAGGTTGTGTGTTATTTGAACATAGGGCATGTAAATGTTTAATGTAAAACATATCCTTACTGTGACAATACCTTATAAGCTTTTTCCACTGTAGCAGGGTTAGCTTTTCCATTTGGGAGTTCATATTAAAATTAAATAATCTTATCTCTACCTTGGAACCAGTTAAAATGTTAATTCTTGGACCTTTTGATAATATTTGTTGCAAGATCCAATTCATTGGTGAAGTCAGGTTTATGCCAAATATTTAACAAAAGGTACTTTTAAAAAGGCAGCTCTAGAAGCCCATTTGTATGAGTTGCCAACTGTCACCAAGGAGCTGAGAAGAGCCTTGATGAGGTGTGAACTTGCTATCAGAGCTGAGACAAAGGCTTTGTGTGTGGGGGGGTGTTATGTTCCTCAGACAGGATGGTCATCTGGGCAGTGCCCACAAACTTTGTTATCTTCAAAGAGGCCTACCCTGTCACAGACAGATGTAGTTGACACCTAGGCATGCCTCCTCTTTTGTCATGTTAGCCAGCTAGGAACCAATCACAGTGAGAGAGGAACAGCTCTCAGAACTTGTGTCCTCATTATGATGCAGACGGACTTCAGTCCATCCACCATCGTATTGGATTTGGGACCAGGTGCCTACGAGGTGGCTTACACACAATCTCAAAAATGATGCGGCCGTCACCATGGCGGTCGCATTCCCTATAGTTTGTATTGCGGTGGGGATGTGGTCAGCAGCCCCCGCCGCAATATGAAAAATATGGAGTGTACATAACCCTGCACTACATGGCAGGCACCATGCAGTGCCTGCCACATGATGCAGGGTTATGTAGGGGGGGCAAATGTCCCTGCCCCAGGGATTAAGAGGGCCCGATACGGGCCCCCATATCTGTTTCCGCCAGTCATTTCATGGCGGGTTGACCGCTGCAGAACGACCAGTGGAAAGAGATATTATAATCCCTACGGCAGTGCTTTACAGGCACCTCCACAATTCAGGGACAAGCAGTGAGTCCGACTGGCGATCGGATTGAATCCGCCCATCTGGATTATGGCGGTCGTCTTTCCAACCGCCACGCTTCCCCATGCCATCATTATATGGCAGGGGGAAAACCGCTTTACAATGGCAAAGGAACCGCCAGCAACAGGTGGCAAATCCTCAGCCATTGTAATAAAGCCCTTGGTCTTGAATGGCCACAGAGGAAGGGTTGCTCATTTCCTTGACCATACCTCCTGGGAGCACGCAAAAGTACTGTTCAAGGGAAGAAAGCATACGTGAGATCGTATGGAAATCCTGTGTGGGAACGAAAGCTGCATGGTGGACATTCATAATTGAATCGTTGTGAAAAGGGAACGGACATCGCTTCAGGGAGAAAGAATACCGCCATATAAATAGAGATATTCATCTGGAGTAGTGAAAGGTTGCGGAGTGTGTGTGTCTGAGTTTGGCACATCATGGATTCTGCGCGCTGAGTGGAAAACGCGCGTTCGTGGCGCAGCAGCTGTTTGAGAAAGAGACGAAGCAAAGGGCTTTTAAGAACATCGTAATAATTAAAAGCAGCGCAATACAAAGGAATCAGCAGACTGTTATAAGAACACTTCAGAGTATGCGTTTTTGAGTACCTGACAGGATTCGTCTGCCATCTGTCATCGTAGTGACTTTTCAGATTAGAGTAAAGAGAGTTAAGCGGAGTGAGCCCCTTAGTGGCTTATGTGATCATTACATGCAAACATACAAGAAGTGAAGTTTTGATTTTATAATCATTTGGGAGAAAAGTTGCAGAGCAAAGTTATTGGGCATCTCTTGAGTCACATTGGCACACATAAAGCAAAATGGTTTATAGGTAAGAAAAAAGAAATTGGCTATCTATTCAATAGTGAATCCTCCTTCATTCATGGCACAACCAGGGCAACCTTCAATGCCTTGGGAGGAATGGATTGACTTGTTTGAAAATTACATAGTAGCTTTAGGATGGTATGGAATTCTCTGCAGGGAGGAAAAAAGCGCTACTACTGGGTACCATAGGGAAGGAAGCACATCGCATCTTTAAGTATTTACCACAAATGCTGGGAAGCAACAATCAACCAGTGGAGGATGTGCAAAAAAAACAATTGGAGAAACATTTTGCGAAAGAAGATAACATCGTGCTTTCAAGGTACAAGTTCTATACTAGACCACAGAAAGCTGAGGAAACTATGGAAGAGTTCATATCACTATTGCGGGAGCTGTCCATAAAATGCAACTTCGGGAAAATGACGTATTAACTTATTCATGATCAATTCATCGTACATTGCCATAGCAAAAAAGCACAAGAGAGGTTATGGGCGGCTAAAAACCCAACATTGAAAGATTCGTTGTCCATTGCAAAAGTAGTGGAAGAGTCTGAGGGGTGCATGTTGGCAATAAGCAAGAAAGATGCCGTTGCGGAAGAAGTGGCAGCAATTGGGAGAAAGGATTACCCAATGAAGTCAACGACAGATAAAAGCAACCCAAAAATACAGAAAAGCAGCAAGCACAAGGGATGTGCAAGATGTGGAAGTTTAGTACATTCAAGTGACTCAAGATGGTGTTTTGCGAGCAGAAAAGAATGCAGGAAGTGTGGACGCAGGGGTCACTATGCAAGAATGTGTAAGACGACGGACCGGTCAAGGGTTGCCATTGCAGAAGATTCAAGTTTAGATGGTGATGGTGATGAACGCGTGTTAATGGTCCTACCAGGCAATGGTATCGAAGGCAAAAGAAAACATCCAAAAGCTGTATTTTGCATACAAGGAAAACAAATAGAACTGATGTTGAACTGTGGGTCTTGTACACCATTGTGCCTAAATGGATGTGGCAAAAAGCGTGGGTACAAGTTTCACTGGCACCTAAGGACAATGATCCGCGAGTGTCCCAAGGAGAGACTATCGATGTAATAGGCTTTTTCACCGCTCCTATCATTTTTAAGTCAAGACAAATTGTGGGCAAAGTCTATGTCGCGGAGGATGGACCTACTATTCTGGGGTGGGGCCATCAATTTGACCTTCACATAATCATAGACCCACATGCTGAGGGACAAGCACTTAGCTTGTCTGATGTGTCTACCGAAGGCATTTTGAGGGAAATGGAGGGTGTATTTACAAAGGAGCTTTGGTAACTTAAGGGGTACACTCACAAAATAATTTTAAAGAAAGGCACAGTCCCTGTCAAGCATAAATTGAGAGGGGTACCTGTTGTAGTGCGGGAGGACGTGAAACAATTTTTACATCAAATGTTGAAAGATGATGTAATCGAACCGGTGGAGGCCTCCGAGTGGGTCTCTCCAGTGGTTATCAGAAAAAAGAGTGATGGGAAGTTGAAATTCTGTGTGGACTTGCGTAGTTTAAACCAGTATATTGTAACTGACACTTTTCCCCTTCCCAACATAAATGAATTGTTACTATTGCTTGGGGGTGGTAAGTACTTTTCAAAACTTGATTTGAAGAGTGCTTACCACCAGATCAATCTAGATGAGGAGTCCAAGAGCCTCACGTCATTTATCACCATGGAGGGAACCTTTAGGTTCAAGAGACTGCCGTTTGGGCAGTCTTCAGCAGCAAGTGTCTTCCAACGCATCATGACAGAAGTGTTGAGGGGTGTTGAAAAGGTAAAAAAATTTCAGGATGACGTTCTTGGGTTCGGAGAGTCAATTCAAGATCACAACAAATGTTTGAGAGAAGTATTAGGTCGGTTGAGGGAGGCTGGCCTGACCCTAAAGAAAGAAATATGTGAGTTTTTGGTGGAAGAAATACCTGGGACATACCATATCTGGTCACGGTGTTCATCCAAAAGTTGACCTTATTGAAGCAATACATGATGCTCCAGTTCCGAATGACAAAGACAAACTGAGATCGTTTATGGGCCTAATTGAGTATTACGCCAAATTTGTAAGTGGCTTTGCAGCTAAGACAGAGGCTCTTAGAGTATTGTGGAAGAAGGGTTGTTCCTTTACATGGGGGGAGGAGCAGCAAGCTGCTTTCGAGCAAATCAAGAAAAACGTTTGTGAAGCAGAGGTCTTGGCACCATTTGACACCCAACTCACCACCTATCTTACAGTTGATGCAAGTGCATGTGGTTTGGGGGCTGTCTTGTCCCAAACCAATAAGGGGCGTGAGAGAACTGTGGCATTCGCCTCCCAAAGTTTGACTAAGTGTGAGTGTAACTATTCAGTAATAGAGCGGGAGGCGTTGGCAGCAGCATGGTCTGTGGAACATTTCAGGACTTTCTTGTGGGGTCTTGAATTTTGCATCCGTACAGATCACAAGCCCTTAATCAAAGTGCTGAGTCCAGGTGGTGCTGGCAAGGGGAAAGCAAGGTTAGCCAGACTTACATCTCGCTTGCAGGAGTACAGGTACAAGGTGACACACATTCCTGGGTGGAGAAATGCACAAGCAGACTGTTTGTCTCGGTTGTCTTTGTGTAAGAGAGGTGGTGTGAATGAAAGCAATGTGTGGGAGCAGGAAGAATCGGTTGCCTCTCTGAGTGATATAGCTGAATGTGTGGGAGGAGCAGTCAGGGCGGAGCAATGGAAGTTGAGCATGGAGCATGATTCAAGTCTTAAAGAGGTGGAACGTATGTTGATCACAGGGTGTAGAAGAGAAAGTACTGTGGTGCCCACGGTTAGACCTTTTGTCAAGATCCCTGTCGAGTGGAGCATGAGCGAGTCCAAGGTGTTAATGATGTATGACAAATTTGTACCACCATGTGCTTTAAGATGAAAGATAATAGCGCTAGCACATGAGGGCCCTCTTGGCCAAACTTTGACAAAGAAGCGTGTGAGAGAGAACTTTTGGTGGCCCAGTATGGATGCGGACATTACCGCTTGGGTGGTTAATTGTGAGGTGTGCTTACAGAGTGAAAAAAGGCTCAAGACGGGTCCTAAGTCAAACGTTGGACATATTGAAGACCCAGGATTATCATGGAGTACCATTTGTTTAGAATTTATTGGACCAATACAAGGAGTGGATGAGAGACTTAAGAATGCGTTGGACATGGTTGATGTCCACTCTAAGTGGCTCATCGTGCATTTCATGTCTGAAGTCACCACTCATAGTACTCTAGAGAAACTTAAAGTTGTTTTTCAAGAGTAGGGCCTTCCAAGAGTCCTGGTCACGGACAACGGGACCCAATTGGTTTTTACAGAAATTAGAGATTTCCTAGACAAGTGCGGTATTACACATCATCACACTACTTTGTCCAACCCCCAGGCCAATGGTATGGTTGAGCGGGCTAATCGTATGGTTAAAGGTACTATTTCCATGGCCATTCAGAGTGGGTAGAATGTGAGTAAGATGGTAAATGAAATGGTGTGGGTGCATCAAACGACTGTGCACAGTGTGACTGGGTTTTCTCAGTTTGAGAAGATGCGTGGGAGGAAGCCTGGAACCAAAGTCCTACCAGCATGGCTCGTTTCACCTAATTCGGCCATAGTGAAAGAGGCTGGCCATGGCAATAGAGCTTCGGGTATCAGTACCAGTGACTTAGTTAAAATCAGACATGGCTGGACTGTGCGTGGCCTGTCAAAGTTTTGGGGCCCATTCAAAGTGAAGCAGGTATACAAGAACTATGTTGTACTTGACAATGGAAACAAGTGGAATAAGCGTAAAGTCACTTTGTTCCGCAAGAAAAGGGAGTTGACACCTAAATAGTTTGTGCTGATGTGAAAAGTTCAGACAAGATTGCTAATGACTTGTGGCTTTTGAGTGATGTTGGAATCAAAGCCAACGACTTAGGTGGGGGTGGTGAGGGTGGAAGTGGGCATTAACTCTGGGGAAGCTCACAACTTTCTGCCTGGCACCTCTTCTGCGTCTGCTGGGGATGAGTCTTCACGCCCTTGCTGTGACCGCAGACCACCTAGTTATTTGGCTAACTATGTACTTACATGATTTCTATGTTGCACAATTTCGAACTGTTTTATTTTCTTTCTTTTTGGGTGAAGGGAAGGGGGTGTGTAGTGATGTCACTTATACCTTTTTGGACTCAGCTGCGTCCAGTCCTCTGATTCCGTTGTCATAGAACGTTCGTGGCGCGGTGCTCCACCGGTGATAGTTGGTGTTTGGCTGGCGTTGGTGGAACACACTCCTGTGTTTGCTCTGAGGAACTGTCTTTGTTTAAATAAACACCCGTTCCTGTATTCCTGGTGCCCGGTGTCATTACTACAGAGCTCAGCTGACTAGTTTTAACTAGAGCTGCCCTGGACCTTGCATGTAGCTTCTATTGGAGTGAGTCCAGTCCCCCCAGTGCTGTCCCTAAGGTTCTGGAATCCTTACTTGGTGTCAGAGAGTACTCCTCCAGCCTAAATCTAAATGCTGGTAGTTAGAGACGTTTTCAATACTTTTTGCTGGAAGAACCAACAGACGGCCGGGGATGAGCTAATCCGCGGAGTGTACATTGCTGGTGGACCTGACCTTGCCGTAGCTCCCTCTACATTCTGTGCAGCAGAAAATCCGAATCATGGAGCTTGATGCCAACCAGCATCTAATGCTATTGAATCTTCTTTGGGTACAGCCTTCCAGAAAAGAGTCTAAATCCAAAAGAAGAAAAAAGGGCCAGACGTGGAACATAATAAACTGCAGGATTTTCCAGTTCTGTGCTTTCTAGTCTGTATCAGTGACTTCACCATTGTCCACCCATTTTTGACAAGCCCATCTTAGGATTCAGACTGCAGCCTAACTCTGCTAAGGATCCTACCTCTTGAAAATGTTCTCAGTGTGAAGGTAATATTCTGACCCACAATCAAACCAGTGTATCTTATCCACGCTCCATCACGGTGGGCCTTAAACCTTACCCTTGTCCCAGTCTATTGCGACCAGTTGCCAGCGGTTGGCGCTTTATGCTTTTTAGTGCTATTTTTATTTAAAACTTTAAACAATCATAAATCTGATTCCCCTTATTGTATTTTTATTGTTTTAGCATCATTCTGTTCATGAAAGTGTTCTCTATGTTCTCTAAATTTGAGTGGGGTTTATATTGAATTGTGAAGAATTGAGCAGGTTTAAATTACTGAATCCTTTTCTGGACCTAACATGAATAGTGCCATTATTGATTGTGGTTGGCTACCATCCACTCCAGCTAATAATCCACTTTCCCACAAGACTGAATTGATTTGGCAGACACAATCATTATCCATTATTCCATTATTGAGCTAGAGTTGTTGAGTAAAGACATACTTGTTAATTATGCCCAGATCAAGATGGCCATATGTAAAGTGTATTGTTCTGAGGTCACATATAAGCATACGAAGAAGCACCCCACTGTGCTTAAGAATGCTGCAGCTGAAACTAATCATATCTTTATTGCCACAGCTTGTGTGGCTTTTCAGGTGCATTAACATCAAGCAGCTAATCAATCCAGTAATCATGTATTAAGTGCTTGACCACACTTCAAGCATCTTGCCGTCTAGAAAGGTATGTGCTGTATGGATTGATGGAGCTCCAAACCAACCCACTTCACAGTTTAATCTTGTTGCCATGTGCTCTGTTTGCAGACTCTTTCTAGCACACATGCAGTCTTTTCATTGTCTACCAATGAGTGCATATACTCCTGAAAAGCAATCATAATTTACTCAATTATATGATCTGAAGTCAATTGAGAACACATAGGTATTCATTATGAGCTGCCCCTTAATTGCAGGTGTGAATGTAAAATAATTGTATGGTTTTATATTTTTGTGCATCATTAATAATATGTAATATGTATTTTCACACACAATTTCACATCTATATACTGAATTAATATAATTACTTTTGAAACAAGTTTTCTATGATGTGTAGAAGTGTATTTATTATTGTATTTTAGTTACGTCAGATTTCTGTGCAGTAGCCGTTTTAACTAAGATGTAAACTGTCCCTGTTACTTATTTCGTGCTTCTCCCCGTGCACATCCTCTGTTCACAAACTGCACAGCATACAGTCAAGCAGCAAAGTGCTAGCATATTTTTCACTTTTGTTATTTTTCTGCTCATGGTGAACTTCTCTAACATGGGCGTGAGTGGCAACATAATATGTCATCCTCTGCTTCAATGAAATCAATTCATTCAAATAGTGCAACACTGTAAATGTAACTTGTTTGTTCGAATATCTCCTGATAATATTAACATAGAGGCTTTTGAAGAATGTTTCAAGACGAGGGATAGTGCTTAGGTGTTAAGGTAATGACATTTCTTTTGTAAGTTCCCTGATTGGTTGAAGAAATCATGCATTTGCTCACACCACGATGATTCTGCAAAAGATCCTATTTTCTATGAAAGAACTGTGTATAAAACCCCTTGATTTTGGGAGTGATAGAGACGACTTTTGCATTCCTTTTTTTGTTTAATATGTTTATTGAAATAAAGCAGAATGTACAAAGGAACAAGCGCACCATTCCAAAAGTACAACACTGAAGAATAAAGATAGCAAGTAACAATAAACCATAATCTGCAAATAAAGAAGCATATCAATATATAAACTCTAATGGAGGGGCTGCTAAGAGAAACTTTGTAGGGAAAAGATGAAAGAGAGAAACAGAAAACAGAAGGAGAGAAAGAAGGTAGAAAGGAACATAGTATCTGACAATAACATCTTCAATTATGGTATCCACAACTTTATAATGATAAATCAAATCAATGGAAAAACTGAACAAATAGAAGGCATAGTAAAACCAATCTAGTTCAAAACCAAGGGGCATATGTATCAACATCACCATTTGCGATTCTCAAATAGCGATTTTTAAAGAATCGCTATTTGAGAATTGCAAAACGGGATGTATTTAAAAAATTGCAAACTTTTTGCGATTTCTTAAAATTCCTTAATTGCGATTATCAAATTGCGAAATCGCAATTAAGGAATAACTGCCCATTCATTTCTATGGGCCAGGAGACCCATAGGAATGAATGGGAAGTAATTCTCAAATAGCGAATCGCATTTTGCTAATCGCAATTTGAGAATAATTTCAAAGGTGCAAGGGTGTCATGATGACACCCTGATGCACCCCTGAAATGAGCATGTGTGTGCATATGGCGCACATACATGCCCTAAGGGCATGTATGAGCGCCACGTGGCACTTTGTAAAATTCAAAAAAGTGCATTTTGAAAGGAAATCGCAAATTACCACCAACTGGAAGTTGGTGGTAATTTGCGATTTCTTAAGGATAATTCGCACAACTTGGGTGCTTTTTACATATCATGTAAGAAATCGCAATTTGCGATTTCTTAAATGCTTTCGCAAAATTAAGAAATTGTTAAATTAGCAATTCCTTAATTTTGCGATGGGATTTGGCTCATACATCCCGATTACCGATTTTTTTAATCGCAAACGCTGTTATTTTGCAAATCGCAGCATTTGCGATTTAAAAATCGTTTGATACATATGCCCCCAAAATACTATATCTTGGAAGTCAAAGAAGCATTACATATTTCAATCCGAGACAGATGCCTGGTAAGTGGTGACCATATCATATTACATTTAACAAATAAATTATGAGAATTCAAATTATACCTATCCAGTCTATGACTATGGCAAACTAAATTCCACCACTGTTAAATGGTGATATTGTCCATTGAATTTCTAGTTAGAGGTAATCAGCTGCAAACCTAGTGCAATTGGGAGGTCCACTAATTTTTCAAGTGTTTTATTATGATACCAAAAACAGTGTAAGCCACCGAGGAATAATGTGCTCATAGAGTGTGATATAGAAATGTCAGTGATATCCCAAATTCTAGCTCACAGTTGAACCCACAAATAAGAACATGTAGTGCATAGGAAAAACATTGTTCTAGGAACCAGAATGAGTATTCCAATGCCAACAGGTATCTTATTAGGAAGTTTAAGTTACAATAAGCGTACCGGGGTGTAAAATAATCTGTTTAAAAAAAATTGAAGTTTGGTGAGGTTGGCCGGATGAGCTGTAGAATGAATCTTCACCCATAATTTATCCCATAAGGAGATAGCCCAATTATAGTGTAAGTCAGTGTCCCAAATAAGTTTCTGTTTGGATTAAGATCTATCAGCACTAGACATTCTAAGTGTGTTATATATGAGTGCTGCTTTAGAGAGAGTTGGAATGGAGATTGGGATGGTCTGGGAATCATCACCCTGAGTAAGAGAAGTTGTGAAAGACCTAAATGCAACTTGAAGAACATTTTTGAATTATTTATATTGTTTACGCCACTTAGAAAGAAGATTATAGGAAGACAAGACTGATTTAAAAGGAATGATTACATTGTTAATATGTAGTGCTTGAGAAATAGTAAAGAGACCCTTATCCAACCAAGTCCTCCGTATCAATGTCTTCTCATTCTGTTGGATCCATTTGTTATACCAGATGGGACTGTGAAGATATTGATCAAAAGGGGTTAAGTTAGAGACCAAAATACATCTGAAATAAATAACAAGAGTAAGAAATAACTAACGGTATCCATTTCTTGGGAGGATGAGACATGTAAAGAATATGTTTGTTGCAAAAAGGAGATATCATGGTTGACTCCAAATGAAACCACAATTTAGAGCTGAAGTCAGAGGAGTCCAAGAGGCAACCCTGTATTTGCATTATGCTAAACACCTTGTCATAGAGGAAAAAAATCAGGGTTGTTCACCCCCCTAAGTTCTTGGGAAGTTTCAGTCTGTCTAAAGATACCCGAGAAGGTTTCCGATTCCAGAGAAATTGAGATAATAGCTTCTAGATAAGCTAGTACTATACTATACTAGAATAACAAAATACTTGATGGGAATTTTGATAGGCAACATCATAAGAAAGAAGTTTATAATGGAAGGTAACATTATCTTGATGGTATCCGGATGGTCCCACCAGGATAGAAATTACTGTGACCAACCCTGCACAAGGATGTAGATCCAGGAAACTAGAATATCCATATTAACTTTCAACTTGTCTCTAAGATTATTGTCATACTAAATCCCAAGACAATTAACCCCTTCGCTGCTAGGCCTTTTCCCCCTGTGCTAAGCCTTTTTTTGGCTATTTGGGGTAGTACATTTTTGACCACATAAGGTATCCACGCCAAATTTGCGTCCTTTTCTTCCAACATCATGGGGATTGTAATGGTACCCAGGGTTTGTGGATTCCCCTAGAGGGGTCCCAGAAATTAGCCAAAATACAGCTAAAATTTGTTTTTGGGGGGATAAATTGGAAAAAAGGGCTGCAAATGAAAGCATCTCGGTTTTTCCCTGCAAATGGTATCAAAAAAGGGTTTGTGGGGCTGAAATCACCATTTTCCCAGCTTTTAGGGAATGACAGACTTTTGTCAGAAAACCAACATTTTTTTCACAGTTTTTTCATTTTTCTGGTACATAGACTATTTTTGCTATTTTCTGTGCTTTCAACCTCCTTCCAGTTAATGGGAGAAATGGGTATGAAAGCAATAATAGATCCTGGAAAGCTATACATTTTAGAAAAGTAGACAGAATTCTGAATTTAGCAAGGGGTCATTTGTGTAGATCCATCAAGGTTTCTTTATAGAAACTAACAGGTAAATATAGGAAAAATTGAAAATTAGTTGAAAAAAACAGCCTTTTGTGTCAACGTTTTCACTTGTAACTTCTTCTAATTATGACAGCTGTTTGAAAGCAATATACCGTTACATCCGCTGGACCTTTCTGGTTGTGGGGCTATATAGGACTTGTAGGTTCACCAAGAACCCGACGAACCCAGAGTCAAAAACTGAGCAGCAATTTGCAATGGCTTTTTATTATGTACCAGGTACACATCAATTATTGTGGGAAAATGTATACATGGAAAAATCGGTATGAAAGACACCTATGTATTTCTGAAATGGAAACAAATTATAGAGTTTAGAAACAGTAGATATTTGCACATTTTCGAAATTGGGAATACTCATACTAGCATGAGAATTATCGGTCATTTTTCAAAATGACTTATTTTTTACGCAATGTCTTTCATTTGGAAGACAGAAATGCATGGAAAGTCAATAGGTAATAACAGTTGCTTTACAAATTTGAATTACCCTAAGTTTCCCAATAAAAATGGTACCACACTAGTGTGGGTCGGGCTAGTGCCCACAACAGGAAACAGCGCAAAATGCAACGTGGTCACACCTCTAATTTCGCAGTGAAAAATGACCATTTTTTGGCAAAGTGCCTAGCTGTAATTTTTTAACCATAGCTCTGCCGGCATCTAGGGAAACCTAGCAAACCTATACATTTTTGAAAACTAGACCCCCAGGGTAATCCAGGATGGGGTGACTTGACTGCCTCCCACCAGGTTCTGTTACCCAAAATCCCTTGCAAACCTAAAGAATTGACAAAAAAACAGATTTTCCCCACATTTCTGTGGCAGAAAGTTATGGAATCTGCGTGGATCCACAAATTTCCACCCACCCCGCGTCCCCCAAAGTCTTCAGAGAAAAATGGTACCTCACTTGTGTGGGACTGCCTAGTGTCCGTGACAGGAAACGGCGCAAAACGTAACGTGGTCACACCTCAATTTCGCAGTGAAAAATGACCCTTTTTTAGCAAAGTGCCTAGCTGTCGTTTCTGAACCCTAGCTCTGCTGACACCTAGGGAAACCTAGCAAACCTATACATTTTTTAAAACTAGACAACCAGTGGGATCCAGGATGGGGTGAATTCACTGCCTCTCACCAGGTTCTGTTACCCAGAATCCCTTGCAAACCTACAAAATTGTCAAAAAAAACTAATTTTCCCCACATTTCTGTGGTGGAATGTTCTGGAATCTGCGTGGATTCTCAAATTGGCCCTTTTTTGGCAAAGTGCCTAGCTGTAGTTTTTGAACCATAGCTCTGCCGGCATCTAGGGAAACCTAGCAAACCTATACATTTTTGAAAACTAGACACCCAGGGGAATCCAGGATGGGGTGACTTGACTGCTTCTCACCAGGTTCTGTTACCCAGAATCCCTTGCAAACCACAAAATTGTCAAAAAAAACAACTTTTCCCCACATTTCTGTGGTGGAAAGTTCTGGAATCTGCGTGGATCCACAAATTTCCACCCACCCCGCGTTCCTCAAAGTCTTCCGAGAAAAATGGTACCTCACTTGTGTGGGTCGGCCTAGTGCCCGCGACAGGAAACAGCGCAAAACACAATGCGGACACACCTCAATTTCGCAACGAGGGCCAGACGTTTCTAAATCTACAGAATCCATATCTTCGCTCTATCTGTCCAGCTTTCTGAATGGAAGATTTAATTAGAACAGTATGAATTTGAGACACCGTTAAGGTGGAAAATGATTACAGTTTCAGCAAAAATCTGTCACGGAGTAAAATCTCCACACACTCCATGAACACAAAGAAACACACAGGCCAACAACGTTGTTTTAAACCTCTTAGTACAGTCACAACTCATCTATAGGGTCTGCTGTTCCAGCAAAACATATGTGTAACTGGCATGATGTCCAACTTCAAGTTAAATTTACCTGTCCTACTGCTATTGCATCCGCATCTCGTTCCCTTCTACATGATCTCGTTTAGGAAGATATCTGATGAGTCTTTTTCGCTTTAATGTTTACTGGTATGCAGTCAAAAGATAAAAGGGGAAACTCAAATGAAAAATAAACAATTTAATTTCCAAATGAGCTTAGCCTCCTCAAATACAAGCTCATGCCTGGAAAACTGTCTGCACTCAGAAAAACTTTTATTACCTGGAATACTCTCATATGCATTTTATAACCAGTACTCCAATCTATGTAGGCAAGCAAACAGGCAACGGAGAGATATAAAAAAAAAAGAAGCTGAACAGTCATTATCACGGGCTGACCTGAAAGCCAGACGCGCCTGGAGAGATGTCCATCAAGCATCCCAGAAGAATACCCCTCTGGCAGCCCTCCATGTTGTGAATATGTGGTGTGCAGGGGTGCCTGTGAGAGGTCAGATTGTGTTTCTATGGTAACTAGGAGGGAAGACCTGGATCACTGAAGCTGTATTTCAAAACAAAGCTTTAGAAATTCCCTTTTCCTTTTGCGTTGTTAACAAGGAGGAATCTCAACATCTGCGTCAAGCAGCCTAAGGCAGAGGAGAGGGGTTCCGAAGGCGTTAAGAAACGTAAACTGTAAGGTGTTCACCATATGTAGGTAAAGGTGAGTTTGCCCCTGGCTTTTATGAGTCCTACAACTGTAGCCCCAGTGGGGCAGACCCACAGTGGCATGACCTCCAAAGCTGGTAGCTATCATTGATGCTGCAGGTGTAGTGGCATCGGAGCCCAAAGCCCTGAGGGGCCCACTGAACCCTGACATTTGCTGCATTTAATACCCTAACAGCAGTCAGAGCGGCCATTTTCCTTGCTTGCACTAGGGCCCACTCCTTGCCACCCTTTTGGGATTTTACATCAGCCTCACCTCTCGTCTCGTTAGTATCTGCTCCACTGTGATTCTGTGCTGGTCCAGGATCTACCCTCCTCTACTGATGCTCAAGGCCCTGCATCTGGTGTTTGTCTGCATGCTGTTATGCCTGTGCAGTCAAATTGTAGATAATGATAGCACGTTCCTGAATAGGAAAATGTCTTTCGTTTTGCACTCAATCTCAGAGATATGATCTCTTTTGTGAAATTAAACTCAGGTAAATCGGAATTTATTCAAGTGTAACTTGAGTTTATTAACCGTTGTTCAAAGTTAATGAAGTCAAAGAATTGTATTCATTCTTTATCAATGCATCATATATCCAACTGCCCAATGCATTTCGGGCTTTTTTTAAGCCCTTCTTCAGGGGCGGTACTCTGAAAGGATAAGGTATAGGGTTCAGTATATATATATACATCTTATAAACACTCAATGGAAAAGAACAATTTTTATCCAAACAATTATACAGTAGATTTTGATTGTAACAAACATGGTCATGTTGAAACAGTATTAAAAGTAATACGTTCGTAATGAGTAAAAAAACACAATACCAGTGTTGGTAATTACCAAAATGGAGGTACACTACACATCAAAGTGATGTGAAAATATCCACTTGTTTTACATGTTAAAATAACATACTGTGATGTGCATTTACCAAGGTCATAGGAAATAGTGAAGCCGAAATGGACCAAGAAAGTTTGGGTGGTAGTGTAAGTAAAAAAATTAAATGAAAAAATGAAAATGCCATATAGGACAAAGTAATGTGGTGTGTTTTTGCCAAAATTGTAGGAAAAAGTAAAAACGAAATGAGAAGAAAAATCTAGATGGTGGTGTGGGTAACAAAAATACATACAGCGTGGGGCCTTTTAAAAGAATACAATCACTATCTGACAAGTAACGGAAGATCAAACTTACAGTTGGTATGGTGATGTATAGGTTCTCCTGAACCCGGGAGAATCAAATTGGAAATGCTCCGGTCAGTGTAATGGATGGTAATCATGTGATATATAGACATGTGATAAGGAAAAGTGCGGGAAAACGAGAACTACAAAGAAAACAGACTTGTAGTTCCAAGAGGTAATCATGTGATATGTAATGAAGAAAAATGCGGGAAAAGGAGAACTACAAAGAAAACAGACTTGTAGTTCCAAAAGGTCAATAAAGTTTAGTGAAACTACCCGTGCAAACAATATATAAAATAATAAACAATATGTAAAATAATAAACAAAAGTGAGTGCAGTTAAATCTGTAAAGGAATTAGGCCAAAAGTAAAATGAAAAATGGAATAGACAGCGTGTGACACCGAAGAAACACATGTAATTCGAGTGATTCGAACCAAAAGCGATAGTTAAAAAAATGTAAGATATTATCAAATCCTGGAGCTTGTAAGGAAGCGTCAATGTAATAGTGCAATAGTACATGTGTATAAGATGAAATTAGTAAGTTAAATAAAATAAAATAACTGTAAGGTTCAACATGAACTGTAAAGTTACACAAGGTACTAGGGTATCACAAGTCGGGTGGAAAGTTCAAATCTCCAATTTAAGGTGAATAAAGGAGACCTTAATTACAGAAAACAGCCCAGATCATAACGCTCGTTAAGACCTTTCGGATGTATGGAATTCAGCTTGTGGATCCAAAATGTTTCTCTTTGTAATAGATATTTACTATTGTCACGACCCCTCAGCTGGGGAATCTGTTCAAGAACCAAAAATCGCAGTTGACAGATGTTATGCTGATGCTGGTGAAAATGAGTTGCGATTGGTGATTTCGCCTGTTTGGTACGTATATTGCTTTTGTGTTCATTGATCCGTATACGGATTTTTCTCTCAGTTTTGCCCACATAAACCAAACCACATGGACATTTCAACATGTAAATGAGATTCTGACTATTACATGTGGCTGTAACCTTGAGTTTGATCGTGTTGCCTTGTGAAGGATGTTGGATGTTGGTACCTTTGATGATAGAGTTACAGTTACCACAGTTAAGACATGGTAAAGTACCTTTGAAGGAGCTGGTAGTGAGTTCATCAGCTTTAGACAATATTTGTTTGATATTGCGTGATCTTTGGTAAGCAAATCTAGGTGATATTTCAAAAATGTTATTGAAATCCATTTCCATGCTTAACATAGGCCAATACCTGAGGATGGTTTTTTTTATGTTGAAACTTTGTGTGGAAAATTTTGACACAAATGTCATTCGTTGATCAGAAGTTTTTGGTGGTTTGGGTGAAAGAAGCATCTGTCGGGTAGATTTGTTAGACTTCAATATGGCGCTGTCAAGAACTTTGGTAGGATAATTTCGTTGTTCAAATTTGGAAATGCAAGCGGATTTGCTTGATTCAAACAATTCATTGGTACTTGAGATTCTTTTCAATCGTAGTAGTTGTGAGTAGGGCAAATGATTCTTGAGAGATGGTTGGTGGAAACTGTGAAAGTGCAGGAGATTATTGCGGTCAGTAGGTTTAGTGTAAACCTCAGTGGTGAGGTTTCCTTGGTATAATGTTACCTTGGTATCCAGGAATGTTATCGATTCTTTGTTTATACAATGAGTGAATTGAATTCGTTGGTCAACTGTATTAAGTGATTCGATTAATGATTCCAGATGATCAATTGAGCCATTCCATAAGATAAAGATGTCATCAATGTATCTTTTATAAAGGGTAAGATGTTGGGTCCACTCGTGTTTGCAAAGTATGTTGTCTATTTCAAAACGGTGCATAAAGAGGTTCGCGTATGTTGGGGCGGCACAATTGCCCATGGAAGTTCCGGAGCATTGAATGTAAAATGTTCCTGCCCATTCGAAGTAACTGTGATAAAGGGTGAAATGCATGAGTTCCATCAGAAATACTTTGAGATTCTCTGGTTTGTCTGTGGTCATCAGAAATGACTCGATTGCCTCAATGCCTTTATCATGGGGTATGGAAGTGTAAAGTGAGTTTACATCAATGGTACATAGGACGGTTTCCATGGTTATCAAATTTTGAATGGACTCCAGGATATTGAGAAAATCAGTAGTGTCCTTAATGTAGGTAGTCATCGACTGAACAGAAGCTTGTAGATGTTTATCCAAGTATTTCCCTACGGGTTCATGTAGTGAGTTCACTGTAGACACAATGGGTCTGAATGGCGGTCTTGTGGCGTTTTTGTGCATTTTGGGGAGCATATAGATATAGGGTGTAGATGGGTTGCTTTTGATCAGATATGTTTTGTCTTCGTCGTTGATGACACCCTGTTCTAAAGCTGTATTAACGATGGATTTTAGCACAATCATGAAATCATTGGTTGGATCCGTTGGGGTGGGCATGTATGTATCTGAATTGTTGACGTGATCATTAACATTTTTAGTGTAAAAGATGGTATCCATAATGACCAGTGCTCCACCTTTGTCGGCTTGACGTATGGTAATTTCTGGTTTGTTTGCTAATTCTTTTAAGGCTTGTTGTTCCTTTTTGGTTATGTTAGAGTATGCCTTTTTGTTATGGTAGCCAATTTTTTTGAGTTCTTTATTAACGATTGTTTCGTAGGCATCCAATACTTTATGACTCATGGGTGCTGTGAAGGTGCTCCTATTGCGAAGTCCCATTAGGGTGTTCTTCCGTGGTACATCTGGAATGTTAAGGATGTTTCGAAAGTAGTGTTTAAGTCTCAGTAGACGCATGAATTTAAAGAAACTTATATCAGTTTCTAATTGATTGGAATGGTAGGTGGGAACAAAGGAGGTTCCTTTTTGAAGTGTAGCAATCTGGAGTTGTGTAAGATTATAAGAAGAGATGTTTATCACGAGGTTTTCTGACTGCGCGTGCTCTTGGCCACTGATTTTGTTGATGTTTTTCCTCCTGGATCTCCGGGTGGCCTTGTGCCTGCCTCTAAAAAATGCTTAAAATATTGACCTGGAGAAATTTTGAGTGCGCAACTTCTGTTCTAACTTTTCATGCCTGTGCAGTCACCCACTCTGTCAGTGTGTTTATTTGAAGAGGATGCAATTGTGCTACTAACACAGCGGATACATTATTTATACCACAAGCTACAATTATTCATTCGATCCCCCAGTGTATACCTGTACAAGACATGTATTGATAAATCATAGGGAGGGGCATAAATGAATTAAAAAATAGTTATATCCATCAGTATTAAATGATATGGGCTATGTATTGAATAATGAATATGTATTGAATATGAATTGTGTTACTGACTTTCATTAGTCCTTATTAATAATGCATTTTGATTTATGTATTTGATTTATGTTTGGTTGTGAGGCATTACTGCTTGTATGAAGGACAGAGGTGAAGGTTTTATTCATGCGCACCATTTTTTTAAGTATTCACATTAATGAAACATGGCAGCAACTTGTTTAAAAATTCCATTGTTTTTAATTTAATTTTTCTCAGTTAAGAAGAAGGATACGCATTGCATTGGTGAATGTATTTATCTGACAGAACCTGAAGGGTAATCCTCCAGCAGAAGGAAACAGTGCTTATCAAAACAATGTGACCTTTCTGTTCTTGAGGCTCATTTTGCCACAAAAGCAAAATGTAGTATGTTGCACTCTATGGTTATGTGAAGCTCTATGGCACCTATTATGACATAGGGTGTTCTATTATGGAATGTCCAAGTGGAACTGTACAGTTGAAGCGTTAACCGACCTTCTCCAGGGAGCTGTGGAGTTGTTAAGCAATAAAACATGTCTCCCAAGATCCACAGTCTCGGAGTCATTACTACACAGTGTCATGGGGCGACCCCTAAATGTAGTCATCGTTAGTTACATCCACAGATAGGAGGCCCTAATATTGCCTGGGGCAGGCTGGTACTGCGAGCGACAGAATGAAAACACAGAGGACGGCCAGCTTCGGAGACAGCGCCACCATCTGGTTCATAGAGTGCTATGCACCAACGCCTGATGGCAAACATATTTAATTCATATTTGCTATTTGTCCTGGCACACGAAAGGTCGTAATAGGAAAGATTTAATAAAACAGCTTATGGAGAGATGTGTAACGCAAGAGCTGATACATTGACCTGTCATCTAGATGTCTAGATGAATAACCATTGAATGTGCGAAAATAACTTTAAACCCTACATTAAACTCCTCACCCTGTTATAGTGATGGTGGAAGACGATACCACGTGATCAAATATTCATAAAACCTAATATGAAATATATTTCATTACACAGCTAGAGGCGTTGAGAGGGCGGCTGAATTCCAGAGAAACAATGCTTCCCGGAATATTGAAAGCTCGGTGGAAGCATCCAATTTTGTTCGCCATTCTGAGTTAGCCTCACGTGATGCATTGGGAGACTGACTTGCTGTAATGCCTGCCAACAGAGGCAGGCCCTGAGACTAAGTCGAAGAGGTACAGCGCTAAATAAAACATGTTGCAGGCGGTCTGTGCCTAACAATCTCACGTGTGTGGCGTCCAGCACGAGGCCTGTGTTCATTAATTTTTCCTAGCAGAGAAGCACATCTGTGTGACTGGCGGCTTACCTAATTATGTGGTATTATAAGACACAGGGCTTTAAGTGGGCCGGTTCTCACCGGTGCTGAGCACCGGCAGTTTTTTAAAGGGGGCCTCGAAACGGGACTCTATCGGGCTCTGTTTTGTGCCCTGGCACAGGCGGTCTGTTTTTTCATGACTACAGTGAGCGTTGTAGGGGAAGGGAAATCCTTTACAGAGTCATTTTCTCTCTGGATTTCCCTTCTCTTTTTGAAACTCAGGAGCAGCAACATTGTCCTGGTGTCACTAGAGCTTTAAGTGAAAGCTTTTTCAATAATATATACAAGCCATAGTTGCTGCTTATTTATCTTATGCAACTAACAGCCATTGACAAAGCCAATAGCCCTGACTTTAGCATATATCAGTATGCAATGACAGAAACAGCAAAATACAAGTCCGACGGCTCACAGAGTTTTAGCGTAGATCGTTTTAAGCTACGCCCTCAATTACAGTGTCCACGCCCCTTTTAGAGACCCACCCAGTTTTTTCACCCCACTTAAAGCCCTGATAAGACGTATACATACAGATGATACATATGTGAAATCAGTAAATCGATGAAAAGTAAAAAAATTACTGAGCAGATTTTGGTGCTCTCTTGTGTGGAAAATAGCTTAATTCCCCAAGGAGGTGTGCGGAACTAGGTTGAAAAATTGTATATGTTTTTTAAACACTGCTTGCCAGCGAAGATGTTTCTGATTCGTAGCGCTTTCAATAGCAGATGTTACCTCAATTGCACTTATTTTAATGACAATGGAATAACTAGAAGGTGAATGGACCTTGTTGGTACTCAAATATGTGATGTTCAATATTCATACATATCTTGGCGGCAGATGAATTGACTTACTGAGATAATTAATCACCTTCCTCGTCCATCGTCCTTGTCCCAATCCAGGTACTTCGAGCAACGTCTCTACCTCCCACAGCATTCACCTAGCAACAGAAAAAACTTCCCCCACTTGTGCCCCTCCTATCATGGCTCCCACAGAAAGGACACATAGGGCTCGATTCCGATCTCGCTCTGAAAGCCCTAGGTCCCATGGATCTTTCCGAGCTACTCACGCTCTGTGGCACCGAGAGACCGAGTATGGTGCCGTTGAGCGCTAACGGAGTCGGGTCGCTCAGAGTCCTATTGAAGTCAATGGGAGTCTGTTGTACGTCTGGTACATATGCTCCCATAGCGAAAAAAGGTAGGTTGCGGAAAAGGGCACCCCCTGTCACAGGGATGCCTCGGCATGGACGGTGCTGTGTATGCATATGTAGGGGGGACCCTTGGGTCCACCCGTAAGCGAGTCAAAGGGCTCCGGGTGAAGGGGGGCCCGCAACGCCCCCCGAAGTCTGCTTCCTGACGTCATCTCGAGTCGGAGGCTCCGACTCACTCCAGCCACTCGATGCACGCATCGTCCTTGCTCTCTCGGAAATCGGCACCATTGCGTCGGTGAAGTCGGAGTCGTCCGGACTGCGTCGCTGATGGGTATGAGTCGGTCAGAGCGCGAGGCTTTCCTCGCATTGTACTTGCTCACTCGTAAAGCGGTAGGAGTCGTCAGGAAATCGCACCTACAAGACGGAGTCACTATTGACGGATGCCGTCATGAGCCCCTCCGACCGACATCGGAATCAGGCCCATAGTCGGAAACTTCCTGTTTGTTTTTCTGTCTCGATATCGGCTTCACCACCTACAATGAAGTTACATTTTTTATATTTATACATTTATTCCTGTTATGCTGGTTCTCTAGGTCATGTGCTTTGTTATCTCTCTTTTGTATTTACAACGTACCACCTGCTATGGTGACAGCACTACCTACGATTTGCCGATCTTCCAGCCCTGACAAGAACCACGCATTGAGCCCTGCCTACAATTTGCCGATCTTCCAGCCCTGACAAGAACCACGCATCAGGTGTTACGTTAACGCATTTCAGTATGGTGGTCGGCATCACCGCACCAAAATGTAAGGTCACTCATAATAGAGCCTCCTCAGTTGACAAGAAAAGAGCTAAGTAAACATGCACCAATAGTGACTGATTGAAACCAAAGCTGGTCTAGAGAGGCAGCGTGCCGTGTGTGCTGCTCCAATGTAACAACATTCACCCGACACTGTGGCATGATTAATGACTATACATTCATGACCCTGCGGCGCCAGTTGCAAGCGGGCGGCTGCAGTTCGAATAAAGTGGCAGGCTGCGTGCAGTGACAATGGCAGTACTACTCGCACCGTGACCACGTTGTGCCGTGGTTATTTTATGTAAAACATGCAACGGGAATCAACTGGTGGCTCAGCTGCACCCCGCACGGACCACAGCAGCTGCTGAAGTGGTTCCTCAGTAGCCCAGCACACCTGCCCCTCCTGTGCCGCTGCTGCTGAACCACACAGTCATGCCCGCGCTGGTCTTAGCTACGGCGGGAGTCGTTGCAGTGAGGGGATGCCCATATAAATTGCCAGTCCACGAGTCACCTCACACAGTAAGTAGTGCCTCAGTGAGGTATCTCGCTTTCACTGCTTCAAAATGTGGTTTAAATTTTATTAATACTGCTGGCGTGCAGCCAGTGGTGCCGGTTCAATTGCTTTCAGCGCCAGCGGCATTAAGTCAGCACAGCCGTCCTGGTCAGTGCCAATGTGTATGTAGTAGCTCTGACAGCCCATTATACCTCTGAAAACAAATGTGTGCAGGGGCCTCTCTGTTCTGAGCAGTATGAGGGCTCTGCATTCACATCACATTACGTTAAAAATGCAAGTTCTTTCATAACGTGTCACAGAAGACTGCTTGGGACACGTTCAGCAGCTCGTTTTTGTAAAGTTTGCGAGCAGCAACGGTTCCCGCTTTGGTACGAATTTAACATTGCTCATCTTTATTTTTCTTGTTAGGTCTCGCCTGGCGTTAGCAGCGCGCATGCGCTGCCCTCGCCATGGCAGGGCTTCTTGGAATCAATACGATTCCAGAAGCTCGCTTTCTGCTCTGCCCGTGTTTTCCATTGGTGCGCATCATTTTGCATCACCAATTATGCAAAACCGGGTGTTATGATTGTCCAGGAGGCTTTTTAGTCCCTCCTGGTTACCACCCTGTCCACTTTTGGCTCCGCTTACCGTGATTGGATCTTTTACTTGTGGCGGGAGAGAGTGTCTCTTAATTAGCCGCTGAGAACTTTTTTGGGGTATTACTGCGCATTTCTCTGGCACTGCTCGTTTTTACTGGTCACTCCCACGGCCTCGAGCAAGCAGGGGGCAGCTGCATTCCTTGCATCCCACGGCATTTTGCCTGCGGGAGTGAGCAGCGCCTCCCTGTTTTGTTTGGCTTGCGGCAGCCGCTTCAAACCATAGATGCTTGTTCTTGTTTTTTGTTTCCTTTCTATGTTTTATTTTGCTCCGTCACTGGTTCATTTCAATTTTGTTTTCACTATAACTATTTCACAATGACTTTGTTATCATCACTACGCGGCGGACGTCTACGCTCCGTTGTTTTCAGTTTTCACTATTCCACAAAGGCTCCTTTGGTGATCGCGCTCCTTCCAGCATTGTCTATTTGAAGGCACCCTACACCGCTCGTGGGAGCTCATGGAGCGATAACGATAAAATTCTAAAGTTCTTAAGATATACAAGTGGTATATTTTTCTACTCCCATAACAGGGAACAAAGGACAGTGTTTGTGACTATCAGGCATATGTACATTTATTCTATCACCCATTGAGGGATCGTTTTTTTGGTCGTGAGGAAGATAGCCAAGGGGATGGCTTCTGAAACATGTCGACCTTGTAGGAGGTGACTCATTATAGTACACCATCTACACCTCCCCACTTTTACTATTCTCAGCCAGGGAAGACAATAAAGTATTTTCGTTCCACTTGCCAGAGAATTTTTAACCATCGTCTACGTAAGACGTAGCACGCCCCGTCCGGTAGAGGAGCGGGAAGACCCCAATGATGAAGCATGACACTGAATCAGGTTTCAGTGTGTGAGGGGAATTTTACAATTTTTTGAAACATTGCCCTTCCCACAAATTGAGGGAAGGAGCTCTGATCCTTCTGCACCATTTTTCACGTATGACTAAACACTTCAAATAAAAATAAAAATAGCAGCACACACATGGGTGCATGTGCACATTGTAACAGAATTAACTTGATCTGCTATCCGCATGGGTGACGGACTGCTACACACCTGTTTCAAATATGAAGGTCTTTACTAAGGGGCTGTTTATTAATGTCATTCGGAGACAACTGCGCTTTTTCTGATTATTGGGGGCCCTTTTGACCCAATATAGTAATTTATCCGGTTTACATCTTTAGATTATGGGCTCTGTGAGCGCATTTTCCATTGGTCTACTTGATTTGATCAGTGTGTCTTTTTCTGCTAAAAGTTTTTTGTCAGCATAAGAGGCAGGAAACGCTCAATGAGGTTGCTACATTATGAAATATCCTACTAGTCACAACCGGGGCTTATTAATATAACTTGAATCTGTCGCATTTTGACTCGTTGATATTCTCAGTGTTTTGAATCCCCCTCCCATCGCAATATCCCCCCCAATAAATCATTACGCCATTACAGCTACATAAAAATAAAATTTTTATTATTTGACCTACTAACGTGAGTGTACTAGAGAGAAGGCAGCTGTGTCCACATTTTGCCCGTCACATCAGGCCTGTTTACCGGCTGGGAGTCGCTTGGTCTGTAATTAGTTGACACTCGTTCTTCTGCCTCGCCTCCCTCTAAATACAGCCAGCACACACCCCGGCTGCTTGAGGATGCATCAACACGCTTCTGTTCTAGAGTTCCACAGCACGAATCAGTGTTACCCCCGTTCTGTGCGTTGTAGCTCCTGCAGGCGCCTGTCCCCACTGCGCTCCAGGCCCCTTCCTGAGGTTGCTGGATGCACCGTTAGACCTGGCAGCCTTGTGTCCCACCCCGTCCCCTGTCTCACCCTCCTCCCCGATGCCATCTAGGGATGCCAGGCTGATAGCTCAAACCTGCTAGGAGCGGCTGTGTTCACATCTCCGCTGCTCTATGAAAGCTTAAAGACACTGGAAAAGCCAATAGCTCTGGCTAAACAGTTATAAGGTCCCAAAGGTGAGACCTATTGGCTATGCCAATGCTTGTTTTTCTTCATGTGCACAGGCCTGCCTGGCAACACCCCTGACAGTTCATTTATTTTCTTGCTCCACGGTCATGATCATCTTTTGAGCTGCCACCTGTCTGATTTGTTACAGCTGAGAAGGTGCATCACTCAGCAGTCTCTGTCTGCTCACTGACAGTAAGCTGTGTTAGTAGTCATTTCATTTCATTTAAATCTTTATTTCGACGCATTTGCATCATAAAAGAACAATAAAAAAAACATTTCTTACATTTTAACAATTGCCAACTCAAGACAAAAAAGGGAAAAGGGGTCAAGTAAGCTAACCTATTCATAATATCCGTTGCTTCCGAGAGTCAATTTCATACTTTCATAATTCATTGTCAATCACATTTCGCCTGGGTGGAAATTTTAGAATTTAAAAATACAGTTAATAATAAATATAGTTTAAAAACTCTTAAAATAGTATTAGATCACTAAGCGCTAGTACATTTTTTTTATAAAATTCATAAAAAGAAACATCAACAACATCCTCCAAGTTGGATAATAAAACAACAATTAAATGCTCTGATATCATAATCTTATTTTTAAAACTATCTAGTGATATGTTGTCTCATTTTTCCTCTCCTTTTTTTTTTTTTTTTTTAAAATGTAGACCCAACTTTATTCTAATAAAATTAGCAGCGAGAAGAAATCTACTAACTCCAAAAACTATCACCTGGCTGGTATCGGTTTTTAAAATTCTACCAGCCTCCTTATAGGATCTAGAACCTATTCTATGGCAAAGTGGTACTATCCACTTTTTCCTTGGTATTACATAGCTTCAGCAAAATAGAAGTATATGTAAATCATCTTCCTTTGTACCATGAGTGCAAGAAACACAAAGATCACTTCCTGATTTCGCCCAGCTTTTTTCAAGGGCCTTCGTTCTAAGAGTACCATATCTAAATTTTAGGTACAGAGTTTTTGATAAAGGCGGGTGGATCTCGTATAAAAAAGGTTCAAAAGATGCTACATCCTTAAACAATAGAAAGTTTTCTGTTAGCGGTCCATGGATTCTTGTGTATACTGACTCATGGCTCACATGTGACCAAAAGGATAGTTTAACAATTTTCTTAGAGCACGGGTTCATAGCCTCAGGGTCATTCCAAAAATGGGCTAGTCCAATCATGCCTAACCATTTTTTTACATGCTTGAACCAATAAACTTTGTTACAACTATCAAGATCCATAACTTCTTTCAGGCCTTTCTTATAATTTACTAGTTCTGGGGTCGTCCACAATCTAACCCACAGCAATAATGGTCTTAATATTGCATGTTGATCTGTCCGTTTCAGGTTTAGATCCAATAAAAGTGGTGTTAGTGGAGTATTTGTAGATATTTTTATCAACCCCCTAAGAAACTTGTTCTCAAGGCTTTCAAATGTATTTCTACATGCAGGACCCCATAATTCCGCCCCATATAGTACCGCTGATTGTACTTTATACTTAAATATCTCTAGGGCAGGGGTCACAGCCTTATTCAAGCATTCTTTGTGTCTTTTGAGAATTGGTAGACAGTTTTGTTTGAAAATAATCTTGTTCTTTTCTAACTGCGGTCTCCATGCTAAAGAAGAGTCTATAGAGATTCCTAGATATATAAAATTCTGCACATAATCAAGCTTCTGTCCATTTAGCATTACATTTTTCTTAAAATTCCTATGTGGGCTCAGTGCCATGTATTTCGTTTTTTTAGTATTGATTTCTAGGCCCTTCAAGGAACAATATGACTGGAATCTATTTAATAAATTTTGAAGGCCCCGTGGTGTTTGGGAAATGAGGATGGTGTCATCTGCGAACAAAAGTGAAGCAACCCGTTCGCCCCCTAGTCTCGGTGCGTCGTTATCACTACACTCCATGTAAGATGGTATATCGTTGACAAACAGGGAGAATAGGGTTGGCGCCAGTACACACCCCTGGCGTACTCCTCTTTTTATAGGGATAGCTTTTGTAAGTTCCCCAGTAGGACCCCACCTGACCTTTGCATAATTGTCCTTGTGTAATCCAATAACCAATTTTAGTAGGCCTAGCGGGAGCCCCTGAGATTTCAGTGATTCCCACAAAAGTTCTCTCGGTATAAGGTCGAATGCGGCCCGTAGATCTACGAATGCTACATATAAATGACCTTTACGAAGAGTAACATATTTCCAATACAAGCAACAGAGCCTTAGGACTTGGTCAGTGGTTCCTGTTTTTACTCTGAAACCTGCTTGATATTTCGTTAAAATTTGTTCTTCTTCCAACCAGGAATTTATACGATTTAAAATATGTCTAGCGTAGATTTTTTGAGTAATATCTAAAAGACTTATGGGGCGATAGTTAGCAGGATTGCCCTTTTTAAAAATAGTAATAATTTCCGCCCCGTTCCATGTGTCCGGAATTGTCTCCCCAGCAGCAACAGTATTGCACAAATGATTAAGATAAGGAACCCAGACATCAAGTTCGTGCTTGAACAGGTCACCTGGTACTTTGTCCAGCCCAGGGGCTTTCCCAGATTTGACAGAATTAATAGCTAATTCTGTTTCCTCTAGATCAAAAACTATATGTGTCGATTCAGCCTCTGCAAGCAACAGAGCATGATCTTCCTGTACTACACTATCAGCCCCTTGGTCGGCGTACAGGTTCGTAAAATGGTCTATCCAGGTTACTTCGTCAAGGAAAACCTCTCTTGAGCCCTTCTCCCTTTGGTTACCCTTAGCCACTGTTTCCCAAAATAGCTTTTGGTCCTTCATTTTAGCTGCCATCAGCATACATGACCACAGTTCCTCGTCCCATGTACACTTTGCATTGGCCAGCACCTTATTATATAATTTCCTATTTTCTTTAATTGCCAAAGAATTTTTAGTTTTTACCGACTCTATCAAAGCTGATTTTGCTGTTCGGCATTCTTTGTTAAACCATGGTTTACCTATAGGCTGCAATTTCACAGCACCCGATCCTTTTTTTGGTCTTCTGGTCATGAATTCTAATAGTTCTTTAAAGAACTCCTTATGTAATTTAAGAAATTGACCAGATTCACTTTCGGAGGGATTATAGGTATCGAATACTTTAGTGAGACAGTTATAGATGTTTGCCACTAGGTCTTCTTGTCCCAGGATATAAGCCCATTTAACGGACCGACGATTATTGCTTAATATAACATTATCTGGGACTGGTTGATGTCCTCCCTCTTCGACTTCTGGTCCCATTATTAAGCTCTTTACAAAACTAACTTCCAGGGAATGATGATCACTATCAAATCTATCTTTGACCATCAAGTCTTTTATATATGGCCATAAGTCCATGGAAATAATAACATAATCAATTATAATCAATTATACTTTGGCAATGACGTCTCGTGAAAGTCGGTACCTTGGGGCTGTCAGAGGGGAAACGCCCATTACATGCCCTCAGTCCATGGCTTACCAGTACCCTTGTAATTTGGAAAGCTAGGGTAGTTCCTATAACTGACCCATTACTAGTTAAGGATGGTATACCATTAGCATTATCTTCATCCTCATACAAATTGTTCATTCCAACAATGGGTTCAAAGTTGCAGTTCATATCCCCGCATATGATCGCGCTTACTTCCGGGCCCAAAGTATCCAGTACTGATTCTAATTTGTCGATACATGGTGACTCCTTGTGTGTTGGACATGGTCTATTATATACATTAAAGAGATATATCGTCCGGTTATCATCGGTAACCATTTTCAAACCAAGTATGTCTAGAGAATCAATTCTTAGTTGTTGTATGGCTATATTAATGGACACACTAACCCATATTATTAGCCCTCCTGATGGACGGCCTCTTACTGATGGAACTGCTTCCAACTGGTAAGTCCTATATCCAACCCCATACATGGATGTCGTAGCCCAAGTTTCTTGTAGGACACAAATTTCAAAGGAATTTATATAAAGGTTCCATTCAGGGTCACTTATTTTTGAACCCACTCCTGCAACATTCCATGACACAATCTTGGCCATAGAAGGACCTTGGTTTAAGCTGCAGCTAATAACCGATGAGGAATTACCTAATGTCATCGGTATTCCTGAGCTGTTACTATTATGATCATTTGCCTCATGATGCTTTATTTGTTCCACTTTGGGTACTGGTTCTAGAATTGCCATGAGTTTTTTTGGGGGTATGATGTTTCCCCCCTGTGTACCAATTGATAATAATTGGGGTAAGCGATTTGGGAAATCAGGTGTCCTAAGGGAGCTTGTTGGAGACGCGGGTAATGTAGCGGGTGGGACTAATTGACAGGCTTCAGATCTATGTCCTTCCCCATGTACTGGCAGTCAATCAACAGCCTCCAGTCCGCTAAACCTATTAAAACATGGGATTAAAGGTTGTGCGAACTGTGGACCCGTCCATTCTCCATGATACTGCGAATTGACATGTCGGGGCCTCCCGGCCCAACGTTGTATTATGGTCCAGCCATCGTCCCCCTCCCTTTCTCTTCTCTTGGGGTTTGGATTTCCAAATAACTCACACCCATTACCATCTCTATATTGTTTTGTATCCCTTAACCAACTCCATGCGTTATCCTCGTGTTTCATTGGTGGATAAAAATAAGCCAGGGGTCTTGCTACAATCAATGAACCGTTATTCTTTGGGATTCCCAAGCAGATGTGTCCTACTGACCGAGGGTCTTCAAATGATACAATCACACAGTCCCCTTGTATTTTTTTCCTATTGTTGCCTACCCAAGGGACCCTCTCTACCATTAGGATATTGCTTCTTATTGTTGGTGGTAATGGATGGTTAATATTCAACCAGTGTGAGACTTTGTTTTTAAGCGCCTCATATGGTTCTAGAACTAATGGGTCTAGTTCCGGAACCCCAGTTAAAATGACTACATAATCGCATGCTTCAGGAGGTAGATTAACATTCCTGCGCTTTTCTATATGCGTGTTGTCATCAGTGTGTCTAGGCGTGCTACAAGGAGCCGTTTTTTCAACTGTTGTTCCACGTGTCATAATGGACTTTGCATTTTTTCCACCCACATCAGTAATGATAGGATTGGTATTAGGGCCCTTGGGGACTGGATTCCTTTCTTTTACTACATCATTGTCAAGTTTTTTAGATACCTGTACAATGCTAATAGGGGCTGGTATCTGAGTTATCTTTTTTTGCTTGTTGGTGTATTCATCTTTTTTCTCTTTCCTCAGTTCAATAAGTTGTTTTTCTATCCCATCTAATCTTTCTTCTATAGGAATAAGCAGTTTCTTAAATATTTTTGACAAGGTCAATATAAGGGAATCTTCATTCCCTATATTTATGCCTGTACTATCAGCTGATAAATTAACAGAAAGAATATCAGCTAGGGAATTGTCTAAAAAGCTATCGTCTACAATATTCATGGGTAATGTCTTAAGGACAACCCCTCCTTTCCCTGGTTCTTGGCCCTGTCTTTCCCTTGTTGCGCTTACATTGGATCTATTATTTTCTTTGCTCTTTGTAGCCTTGGTAGTTCTAGTAGCGGGGTGTTTTTTGTGGAATCGCTTACTTGTACTTTTTTTGGGGATTGCTCCCTCCCTTATCCCTTTTCTTGAAATGTTATTGTCAGTTATCTGGCTATCTGACTGGGGAGCTACCGAGGTGTTTTCTATGATTGCCAGCTCCTGTGAATCAATAGTGCTACAGTCTTGAGTATCAGAATTTACACTAGTAGTACCATGAGCCTCTGCATTAACATGTAGTGTATTAGAATTGATTGGGATGTTCTCGGGGGTTCGGGCTGTAGCAATGTGACCCATGGAAGACCTTTTAGCTAAGGCAAGATCTTGGGAAACCCTCCTTTCCATAAGGACAATACCCTGATCTATTAGTGTATTTGTGCGAACTATAAAATCATCTAAAGTTCCAGTGAGTTTGGAACTACCTGACACAGCTTTACTGCTTCTAGTTCCACGTGACATCATATCAATATGATCGGGGTAACTAAGCACGAATAGATAATAACGATCTTTTAGATGTATTTAACTATTTGCTATAATAATAATGATAGTTAGACAATAGAGTTCCTTTTATATCGATGAAAGGGGAACACCAATATCTATTGTATCTATCAAGCCTACCCACATCGACATATAACATTGAGAAATAGCTGTCCATGTAATAATAAATAGTAGCGCTAGTGTGCTTACGATGTCCAATGCATGCACAACGATACGGCCAGCGTCTCTGGCCCAGTCCAGTCTCCTCAGGCCTCTGAGGGCCTAAGAGGGCCCGCCCTTTGCCCGGGCTTAGCCCGCGCGCGGCCCCGCGACGCGGGGGGCAGGTTCGATTAAATAGCGCCTCCGGCGCGCAAACAGCTCCGTTTCCGGTTTGTGTCACGCTGGGGACCCTGGGTATTGTAGTCCCCTCTGGCGCTCCTCCCCACACAGCGGTCGCGTTGGTGTGCGACGGCGGGAGATAGGCGCGGGACACGGCAGAGCAGCAGGACCCTCCGCGGGACGCCAAGGACACGGTGAGTGGCCCCGTTCAAAACAGGTTCGGCGTTGTCAGCAGTCAGCACTCTTCCGAGGGCAGGTTCGATTAAATAGCGCCTCCGGCGCGCAAACAGCTCCGTTTCCGGTTTGTGTCACGCTGGGGACCCTGGGTATTGTAGTCCCCTCTGGCGCTCCTCCCCACACAGCGGTCGCGTTGGTGTGCGACGGCGGGAGATAGGCGCGGGACACGGCAGAGCAGCAGGACCCTCCGCGGGACGCCAAGGACACGGTGAGTGGCCCCGTTCAAAACAGGTTCGGCGTTGTCAGCAGTCAGCACTCTTCCGAGGGCAGGTTCGATTAAATAGCGCCTCCGGCGCGCAAACAGCTCCGTTTCCGGTTTGTGTCACGCTGGGGACCCTGGGTATTGTAGTCCCCTCTGGCGCTCCTCCCCACACAGCGGTCGCGTTGGTGTGCGACGGCGGGAGATAGGCGCGGGACACGGCAGAGCAGCAGGACCCTCCGCGGGACGCCAAGGACACGGTGAGTGGCCCCGTTCAAAACAGGTTTGGCGTTGTCAGCAGTCAGTAGTCACTCGCACTAACTCGATTTGCGTCGATGACTGTGAGAGCCACTGTGGTGTTTGCCAACTTAATTTCTCTGCGCACTGACCATGAGTAAATCAGCAGATCCTGTATTGTATCTCTGTGTGACAGGCTGCACCTGGTGGGGTGGTGCTGCCGGCAGGGATGGACAGGTAGCAGACGGGGCTGGACTGGGGAAGACCGCTCAGGCAGTTAATGATTTTTATTGATGAGCTTATTTTGAAAGGATACAGCTTGTGACCGAAGATGTGACTCTTCTTAGTGTTTCTCATTGCTTAAATAGGTGTAATTTCGGATATTTATGTTTTCCCATTCTTCATTGCTTGATTTCCCGCACAAAAAAGTATCACTCATAGTCGTTGAATTGTCACTCACAATTACACCAAAATTATGAAATTGGCACACATATGCAATCTGAAAGCTTGGCAGCTATGAGCATGCTACCTCCTCTGCAAAGTGATTAGAAGGTAGCCCCTACTTCCGAAAGGCTTTTTAAGCCTTTTATCTAATTAAAAAAGCAAATGTCCTTGGAATACAGAGGGCCTAAGGGTTCTGAGTGAGCATTTCTAATAGTTTGAGACCACCAACCTAATCTAAGTTGGCGGCGGTCCCTTGAGTATTCTCAAGATTTTGCTGCCTGCGTTGCTAAGCAACAGGTGTAAGTTGGATTTTTCCAATATATAGATTTTTACTGTGATAGATGTATTTCCAAGATTTCTTGTTAGGTCCTAGATCACCACATCATAAAAGCTTTCTTTGCGCCATATACAATGATCTTTGGAAAGTTTCCCAGCAGGAAGCAGCTGAATAAATTGACAGGGCTAATTTGGAAAAGGCTTTGACTGATCTTGATAATGGCATGACCACATTGTCAACTAAGATTTATTCTCTGAATAACATTGTGTCCTCAGCATTCAATAGCATACAAAGTGACATGTCCCCCCTCTAGCACGGGCAAAGGCAGCGTAGATTGATTATGCAATTAAGCTGGATGTTGCAGATTTTAAAATCCCATCAAATGCCCTGGAAATACCTGAACACAACTGACTTATTTTTGCCTTATAATTTAATACGCTCACAGAAAATAATGGTAAAAAAAGATGCAACTTTCACAATGTTAAGCATAGAACCTTTATAGAAATTGCCCTTCAAAGTAGATGAAACACCATCTGCTGTATGGGTAATCCATGGATTTATCTCCCTGCCAACTTCCACATTTCATTTTACACCTTGTCTGAAGCATTTTCAAGTAAGTAGATATGAGACGTCAGGTGAGAGATTTGTACACAAGTCATGGGTCCTGCCTTTCAATTACAGGTGTCAGAAAGGTGTAACTGAAGAATGTCTTATTGGAAACGAATGTGAAACTTCATTTGGACAGTCTCTAGTTTGTAAAGCGGTAATGCTTCATGGTGCATGTAACACATCCACGGACAATTTGGCATGCTAGTTGTAAGGCACCCTGATCCAGGGGGTTACCAACTAGAGATACTCACAAACCACATACTCACCTGGGCCCATTAAACACGCATACACATGAGCTAGTAAATTACAGCTGGGGTCAATGTGTTGTACTAATACCTGTAAGATGAAGTTACCTTATCATTTCTTACCAAACCTTTCCGACCAAATGTACTTTCCTCTGGTCAATGGACCTTTTAGTTAACTATTGTAGATAAAAGTTGACATAGAATAAAATCTTTTAAATAACCATAGACGTGGGAGAGTTTTAAATGTTTATTTAGTTAAATTCATGTGAGCCAAGAACCCAAATACAATTCGTACACCATTTCTCCAAGGAAGGGAATAAAAATGTAAGTCAGAAAAAATGGTTAAACAATGTTATTACGTACCTGAATAGGGAGAAACAGAGAGAGAAATACAATGACTTACTACACAGAATTATAGTTACCTAGGATGGTGTGGAAACCAACCCCTTGGCCAAGGTGCTGGAAAGGGTCCCCTGGGACAGATCAGGTGACAAAGGTTTAGGACAAGATTCAGGGACAGGATAGATGGCCTCTTCTAGATACGACGCCTGCATCGCACCCCTCTCTGACACTATCTTCCTCCTCGATTCTTCCATGATCTTCTTCTATTATGTTCCTCCTCGATTCTTCCGTGATCTTCTTCTAATTAATTGGCTCAAATTCTAAGTCTGGTAATTGATTCTTCCTCAGCATTTATTCAGTTCTCGGACATCATCCCGGTCTCTCAGCATCTCGGCAGTACGAACAGTAACTGACTAACTAAACTACCTCAATTATACTTTCCTAATGGCATGTACCACCCCTTAATGTTTCACATTTATGAAACTCCTAATTCTGATTGGACAGGAAAGGGGGGATGATCATCACACCGTGCTAAGTTTTAATAATTTTCTTTAGTCTATTGTTCAGCATTACCGCCCCTTAAATTTATTTTCCCAAGCTTTATTTCCCACCCACATTTCAAATTTTTATCAATATAAGTATACATTTCATAATTTTCTCATTCATCAGTCAGAATGTCAACTGCTTTCCCAGGACATGTTGCGATTGTGGCCTTGGCTGAGGTTCAAGAACATCATCATGGTTCCTGGCGGGTTATGATTGCGCAGGCATTGGGTATCACGTGATATATAGACTTTAGTATTGCTCTGAGGCCCAAATACGAACTAAATAAAAAGAGTCAAAGAAACATGTTAGAAATCAAAATAAAATGATTTGACGTTAAACCACCTACCTCTATTCTAATCCAATTTACTTATAATAATCTTTTGCATTATCATTTTAGTAAAGTTGCATGGTTTAGTTTCAGCAAAAGCATGCGCTTTAACATGTGAGTTTCAAGCGCCCATCTTAAAAGCGATTGCGCAGCTGCAAAGATTTCCCTCCAAGCAAAGACTCGTCATTACTACGTAGATGTAGTTGATGCATGCGCAGTACAGAATTCTGCATCAGCAGCTATTTTAAGTCACACTCGGGTTACTTGTTAGTACGACACATATGCAAGCTTCCCCTAAGCTTAAATGTATGAACTGTAATGCATATTAGTATTTACGAACATAATTATTACGGTATTACAAGTTATTTGAGAGGTTTGCATCCGAGCAAGTCTCTTTTATACGAGTCCTTGCTCCATCAACCCCAGCTGCCTTGATTCCGCCGGCATTCAGATTGCTTTTAAGTGGAAGTTATTTGATTCTGAACGACAAAGGTTGCTTTGGGATGAAACCGGGAAGTTTTTTTACAAGTATATACACAATCATAGCTCTTCAATAAGTCTTCATGGCACTTTGATCATACATCCTTACTGTGCCCTTGGAAACTTGGAATAGGCAGCAGAAGTCTCCATGATCTGCGTTGGTGATGTAGGAACAACAGCAGTCAGGGGGTTTTCACTTGCCCTTTCAGACCCAGTCTCTACATGAACATCAGTGCCTGGACTGCGATAAGCCACATGTCAGAAATGCGAAGAAACTCGCGTAATGGACTTTCCAAGATGTTGGGCAGTCACCATGTGCCCTTTGCTGATCACAACATGAAAGGGCTCATCAGGTAAAGGGAACATTAGGTTTTTGTTTTCTGTATTGATGGGCAAGCATTCAATCCCCTCCAGTGGAAGTAATGTCTTCTTCATGTCGGCACTTGTCTACTTAGGCCTTCATTTTCTTTTTAACAATCCAAGTCTTTGGCATGGATTTTTTCCTCAGTATTTGATCTTCTGTTGGTCCATTGAGGTAACTTGGTCGTCATGGCTCTTCTGAACATAAAGTTTGCAGTGTTTTGACCTGTGTTGAGTGAGGGGTCGAACGGTAGGCTCGAAGTGTAGTATTCAAGACTGTTTTAAGGTCGAGCTTTACCAATACATCACATTGAAAAGCTTTCTTAAGAGTACTCTTGAAACGTTCAGCAAGGCTATTGGCCTGTGGCCAAAGAAGTGTGCTCTTCTGATGCTTCACATTAAGATGACTGAGAAAGTCTCTGAATTCTTGACTGCTGAAAGGTGGGCTGTTGTCAGATTTAAAGATCGCTGTAACACCCCACGTAGGGAAGATACTGTCTAATCTCTCAATGACTCTTTCTTGAGTGATAGGTGAGAGATCTTCTATCAATGGAAAAACTGGAGTATTCATCAACAATCACCATCAGGTGATGTCCATTGTCAAGAGGACTGATGAAGCTTTCCCATACATGCTTTGGCAACTCTAACATGTTTAAGGTATGTTGAGTGGTTTTCATTGAAAGGCAGTTGCTTAGATGACAGGCCTTCAATTATCTTTCAACTCTCTCATAGAGATATGGAAACCACACACGGTCTCAGAGAGCTCATTTTGTAGCAACAAATCCACAATGTCCTTCATAGGCCACTTCAATTATCTGTTGTCGACAACATTCTGGAAAAACAATTCTCAGACCTCTTAGGTGAATGCCTTCCTGAGTAATGGACAGTTCATCTTTGACATTTTTGAACTTCTGGTATTCACTGTAACTGGTAAGAGGTCAAGGGTGCTGTTTCCATGACTGATGTGTAAAATGTCTTTTAGTTTCAACATGTCACCATTTTGACTCGTGGCAGGGACAATTTGTTCCGAAATGGCATCTGTAGTGCTTGATTTCACAATAAAATTTATGTATGCTACAGCCGTCTTGGAAGGGGTGCCAGGGAACGATAGAGGCATTCATGAGAAGTACTTGGCAGGGTTTTGATCTTTCCTTGGACAGTGCACGATTGTATAAATGTATTCTTGTAATTGTAGACCTGAATGTTCAATGCGAGGAGGCATCTTTGCCTCTGGATTATCGAAGATGGTCAACAAAGCTTGATGATCTGTCATAAGTGTGAAAGGCTTTCCATATGAGAATACATGGAAATGTTCACAAGCACCCACCACTGCTAAACTTTCTTTCTCAGGTTGTGAATAAGCACGTTCAGTTTGGGACAAACTTCTGCTTGCGTATACCACAATATGTCTTCGAGCATTTAGGTGTCCGCAGTGCTGTGAAAGGATTGTGTCTAACCAGATGGGACTAGCGACATCAGCAACAACCTCGGTATGAAGCTTTGGATCAAAGTATGCCATTTCAGTAGCGTTCTCAATAGCTAGTTTGATTTTCTTGAAGCTTTGCTCACATTCATGTGACCAATGAAATGAAACATTCTTTTTCATCAAGTCCCATGATGGTGCAAATACAGTGCAAAGACTAATACATATCTTGAACAGTAGCTGGCCTTTCTGAGGAATGAACGCAACATGGAAACATTTTGTGGGGGACTGGCAGCTGACAATGCTGGCACTTTAGCTGGATTGGGTGTCATACTCCCATCATAAAAGCTATGGTCAAATAATTGTAGCTTTGTCTTCAGCGAGCAAACAACTCATTTTGTTGAGAGCTTAATCGTGCTCCTTCTGTGTAGCTCCGAAAACCAATATGTCATCATTGTAAATGAAAGCATTGTATGATACCTCAAATGACATCTTGAAAAAGCTCTGCAGCTGATGACACACCGAAACGTAGCCTATTATTACAAAACAGACCAATACGTGTAGAAAAGGTTGTAACGTACCTGCAATTCTCCTTGAGTTTCAACTCATGATGTTGTTTATTTAAGTCAAGGCAAGAGAAGATCTTCGCACCATTCAATTGTGTTATCATGTCAGCAGTGTGCGGACATGAATGTCTTTCTCTTTCAATTGCCTTGTGCGCTTGACACATCAACACAGATGCGTACAGCTCTTTCACTATCCTTTTTGCATACTGCCACTATAGGAGACACCCAAGGCATTGGACCAGTAGAACGTTCAGTGATATCATGTTTGAGTAAGGAATCAAGAGTAAGGGTTTACAGCTTCCTGTAAATGTATTGAACTTCATCTGTGTCTTTGAGCAATAGGAAAGATATCCTCATTAATGTGTAATTGTACTTTCATAGTCTTGAGTTTTACCAACCCATGAAACAGTGAAGGGAACTGACTTACTATTTCATGATGAGAATTCATATTATAGTTCACTGATATCAGTCCATATCAGCAGCTGTGCTGAAGTTGAGTAAACAGGCACTTGAAGCCAAACCTTGAAGCCCGTGAATGGTTGCTTGTACTTTTGTTTTCTTGTGTTTCAAATGAACCTTGACTTTTAAATGGTATCGATGCAGCCCATGAATACACTTTAGTTTTTGATGGCGTAAGTCGAGGCAATGGAGATAGTTCATTGTATTTCTCCTCTGGGATGATGTTTATCAATGCCCCACTGTCGATAATAAAAGGTGTTGAGCAACGGTTTACTTTAAATGTGATCTTCGGACAATGTTTGAATGACTTTGGCGCTTTGTCATGTCAATTCTATTTGGGCCTGAATTATTCCTCACAGGCAGCCTATCCAACATGCGCATTTTTCTCTGAGGTAAACATTGATATGGCAAAAACACCTTCTTTACTATAACTTGAAATTGATACTGAAGAACGTTTTGAGAATGATTTAGATGATTATCGATTTCATTTGGTGTTGATTTGCTAGCTGGTGTCATTGCTTAGCCTTGTGGGTGTGTGCCAAACATCGCTTCTGGAACATTTGGGCATCCATTTTGTCTTTGTGCTATGATGCACTTACTTCTTACTCAACCTTGCAAACTGCTACAAAATGGTTCTTCTTCCCACAGCCTTTGCAAATATGTCCAAAGGCAGGACATTTACCTTTGTGTGGAAACAAAAATCCATACCTGAAGCACAACTTTTTTTTTCTGTGGAGACATCACTCTGTGTCCTTCTGCCTTGTGCTTTGGCTTACTTTTCATGTTCATGACTGACTCACTCTGGGCACCTCCAGCCTCCTTGTCAGCAGCTTCAGCTCTGCGAGGCATAAGAACTCATCCAGACTAAGAGCTTCTTTCAGCATTTGTCCTCTGACTTAATCTGATGGGCATCTGTCAATAACCCTAATCTTTGTATTCTTTGAACTTAGTGTTTGATGAGTGTATCCAGTCTCTCAAAAATTTGTTGACGGTTTCACCAACTTTCTGTTGTTCTTGACTGAAAATGTATCTTTCATAATCTACATTTGGCATTGGATTGAACTTGAGTTTCAAGGCTCCTTTGATTTGATAGTATGCAATTTCGCGAGCTCGTGGCATTTTCTTTATGACTTCATTACATCATCACCAGCTAGATTCTTAAAGTATTTGATAATCTTCTGGGTGTCTGCTTCTTCTATTGCATCAATGAAATCATCAAATATCTCTATCTAAGCAGTCCATCTGTCACCAATATTGTGCTTTTTGGCAGTATTGAATGGTGGAGGTGGTTTCAGGAAGGCAGAGGCATTGTAACCATTTATGAGAATGGCTGATGCTGAGGGTGGAGTACCCTATGACACTGTCTGCTATCCACTAGAAACTGCTTCAATCATGCCATCTATAAGGTCCTGTGCTGTGCTGGCTTCTGGGTCCTCCTGGACAGTCTATGGAATCTTGACATCCCTCTTGGTCTTCATCGGAGCCCTTCACTTTTATGGAGACCTTTGGAGTTGTTCTGAGCCACCAGCCAGCAGCTTCAGTGGTATGCTGCTTCGGGTACAGATGGCTCTATCAGCACAACCCTGAGCACTTCTTTACCCAATGCTGTCGTATGATGATTCCTATTTATCGGTTCTGGTAAGCATTTGACCATTTCTTGTATCTGGCTTGCTTTGCTTTTAGGCATCTCTTTGTATTGTCTGACACCTGGTTGATCATTGCTGTGCAAGTTCTTCTGGTCCCAGTGTTATCTTTCCATTTAATGTCACTATTTCCTCCTTCAAAATCTGGTTGTATCCACCATTAATGTTATTACTCAGTATAATGTACAGCTTTAGGTTGTGTAGTAGTGTGGTATCTCTCTTTAAGTCCTTGCCAGCATTTTCTTGAATACCAATGTGTAGACTTCTCAGTGTGGCTTTCATTATCTTCAAATGCTTTACCCTGGCTGGAGTTTTGCTTTGAGTCCACATACATCAAACATCGATTCTGTACTTCAACAGATGCAAATGGGGCACGCACAAGCAGTTTGCTGGACCATGACAAACTCTCTGGGAGAGCGCTGTCGATCTTCAGGTTACTTATCCCCTATCTCTTCTCCAGTTGTAGCACCCTCCCAAGCCTGGCTACCCACTAATGACTATGCCACACACAGAGCTTAGAATTACATATTCATCTGCATGTAACCACAAATTCAACATTCTAAACCTGCATTCACTTTGCTAGGTTCTAACTCTTATGTCACAGCTCTACAGAGTCCATCAGGAGCCATAAGTATTCTGTCATTGCTAACGCACATGACACCACAGTGACTTTTTGTAATAAATTGTTATTTCACCTGTACATACAGTCATACAAGTGACAGTATTGTCTTCAGTAGCTATTTTTAACGTTAACATTGATAAGTCGAGTAGACTGAAAGCCTTATTGTTTCAAAGGGATGTTGCATTAACATCTGCTAGAGAAACGTGTGATCTCCAAGTAGCAAGGTCTTCTTCTGAAATACAATTGCTACTATACAAAAACCTCCCTTAACATTTTGGTGAACTTGTGAACTACATATTGTTTAATGCTTTAAATACTGCATGAGTAATACACTTTTTCAAAGCAATTGAGTTTGGCTTTATCAGCATGTTCTAAACTGTATTTGGAGTCATTCCGACCTTTAGACCCTCTTTGGTCCCAGTGTATTAGAAGACCGACTGCTAGTGGTATTCCTGATTGTTGGGATTTTGGTCCTATATTTGTTTCTCCACAATGGATGTTCCACCTCGAGGTCAAAAGGTTATGGAGCTACCACACATACTGCTGTGCCATGAATGCATGATACATTACTTTGGAGTGTCCTTACTTCAGGAGCAAAATGACAACTGGTCTTTGTCCTTTCGACCTACATGGTTATACTTTGTACAGCCTATGTTCGGCTGTCTGTTGTGTACTTTCGAGTGTGCACTGGATATATGTTTGGAATGCAACTGGTTCAATCTATGGATATGGATCTGCAGCTGTATCCACTCAGGGGTCATCTCCAGTGTTGTTCTATGAGAATACTGTTACTACAGGATGCATATTACGAGCCTACCCAGGATGCTTAGGATCCTGGGTTTCTGGATCGTGGCTCCTCCTCTGCGGTTGCACTGCCGGCTGGCATACTATCTGCAGCTGCTGATTGGGCTGGGTACAACCATGTTTGTTCTTTGGAACGGAAACATTGCTTCTGGTAGCTGGCTTCTTTTTGGATTCTACTGACTCTCTGAACATGGAAAACATTTCGGGAGCCTCCTGATATTTAATTTGCCATTTCTGTTTCTATTTCAAATTCGATTTAAATGCATTTATTTATTACGGATTCATTTAAATGCCATTTTTAATGCCGTTTGACTTTCATTCACTTGTATTATTAAATTCCATTATTGTATTCATTCTATAATCATACGCTTCTATATACAATTGGTTTGATTTTATGATATGCCTTTAAATTTTGTTTGAAGTGACAATCTCCCACCGTCCAAGGAGTGGGTTTTATGGGGTTCAACAGGGCCCATGAATAAAAGCATCCATTGTGTAATGTACATTTAAACTTGACATCTTTTTAGATGGCAACTTTTTACATGCTTTGAACGTACATGATTTTGTACTTAGAAAGTATCCTTCCTGCAGGACATTTCTGCGTAAGCATTTCATCATGATGCTTGTACACTCTGTCCAAGTCTAAGGAACACTAAGCACGTAGCCCTTGTTTTGATTGCCCAGCTGGAGACAGCTCTGAATCATGAAGACAATCACATCCTCTGACACAGTGTGAATGGAGCCGTGCTTTGATGATATAAACTGCCAATGAGCTAAGTTCCTCAGAAGAGCAGTTCTGCAAATTATCCTGGAACGCTTGCCTGTTACAGAGATGCAGCCCTGCTGACTCTAATCTCTACCTTGCAAAGGATGACGGCCTGTTCTACACCAGACTGTCTTCCTGATACATCTTACACAGTAATGGGGAGCTGGGGTGTCCAAGTGATCTAGCAGAGAGTTGCTTTCAATAGTGTAGGTAGTATGAGGTTGGAGTATAAATATGATATATTTGCATATAGTCATATAATTCCTGTAACTTCATAATGGTTACATTGTATATATTTTTTACTATTCTTGTAATGCTGGCAACTATACTTTGTTTCCCTCTGCTAATAATTGTAGCTCATTTTATTTTTACAAAATAATGCAAATGCTTCAATAAATGTTCAGAAAGCCAATTTGTATATTTCTTTTGTCTCCCTTTGGGCAAGCCTAAGTAATAACGGAAGGGTAGATTTGGTTCCATGATTTAGAGTGGTCATGTTCTGAGGTTGCAGATACCATCCAGTACCCTGTAAGGTTATGGGTCCAGATGATGCACTGTGAGCTAGCTAGGAATTGGGATAACATACTCTGATGAAATAATTGGACTCAATCCCTATATTCAGATGTTTATGTTGTCCAGGTACGCAGTACTTCTTGATTTGTAAGAACTGTACAACAGAGGCAGTGAGATTCATTTGTGTGGTGACAAGATTGGAGAATTGACAGTGTTTGTCTCATCAAAGCTTCCTACAATGACGAATTCCGCCTTCTGGAAAGCCATTCTAGACATGATCAATGTAGTGTCACCACCACACAGGAATGTGGATGAGTGCCAAAAGAGATAGCATGGCTACAAAGGCAGAATTAAAGAAAAATTAGCACATGATGGATGGTAGCCATGGCAACAGGGGGCCGACATGAGTTGCACATTCAGTCCATACATATGGAGGAGATGTGGCACAGTGATTGGACTCGAGCTGGTTGGAGAAATTGAAGGCCCAGACATCTCAGGTATGGAGCACAAGCGCTCAGGGTAAGCTGATTCATACAGCAATTGATACGGAATAAGAAACATTGGTGCAATGTCATCTGTGAAAAATATAAATAATTTTTATGTGACATGTCTGCACTGAGCTCCCATGTTGCTACCACTGTATTCTAATGTACTCCTTCATAAATACCATAACACCAATACCTTTTCACTGATATCAATTCAGTTCAATCAATTCAAAATACTTTATTTCGGTCAAAGACCATAAAAGCAGCATATTAGTAAACATTCTATAAATCATTTGGTTTACAGAACAAACAGGCTGATCACAGAGTGTGTGGCCAAGGACAAGGCTGAAATACAATTGTTAAATATATTTTAAAATTGTGCATAAAATACAATACAAAGTAGTATAAAAATATTTGAGAGTAAAAAACAAAATTAATACACTAGTATTTTTGATGAGTTAAAATCACTAGCATCAATAAAAAGCACCAACAATATTAACATTAGCAGAAGACCCCAGAGGACTAAGGTGCAGTAGTCAATAATATGTTGAATGAGAACCCCACGAACAATCGAACACCCTATAATATTTCTAAGCCAAATCACATAAAAGTGCCCCACTGCATCAGAATCTTGGTTCTAATAGGTCATATAGATTAAGGGTACTTAACTATAGAAACAACTATGCACAATGTGCTGTCGGCCATCTTATACTTACAAACTCCCAGGAATCAACAGAGTGGCACAATCCAGTGCCTGCATTGTCTATTGTACCCATGGCAGAAAAACAAAAGGTTTTCATCAGATTCCTTTCCCTCCCGACACACAAGAGAAAGGGAGTAGGCCTATGGGGGGCATCTCCATTTACTAGTAAAGGTTGCCCATAGGAATATCCCTAGTCTAAATGTTATATAAAGAGATCTAGTAAATGGATATTTTATTTCATCAAGAAACCTCTCAAATACTGATGCTTGCTTTCAGTCTAGAAAGTGAACACTCAGTCTACCAGGGTGCAATGTTTTTGCTATTTTCTTCCTTTCATGTTTCCAGAAGGTCAGCTTCACCAGTTTAGTGGAAGAATTGGTGGTGGTTAAAGGGTGTTTCCAGAGATCTGACAAGCCCAGATTGATTAAGATCTGTCTGACATATTTCAGCCACGGAAGTGTCACTGAACCTTGAATACCCAGAATATCTTTCAAACCATACCTGTAGGGTTCTAACTCAGCAACTAGCCAAATAAGCAATCAATACAGGATTGATTTAAGCCTGATTTTAGCCGTTATTGGTTGCATGGCCAGATCCATTTTAAAGAAAATAGTGCAATGAGGAAGTTTAAATGCAGTTCTCGGGAATTTGTTCTTGGCGACTGCCAACGGCTCTACATTACTATGCTCCACAATTTGGAGCCATATATAGCAGCAGTCACAGTTTGGGCTCCCCAAATTTCTATTAAAGGGGATATGGATGGGAGAAAGTGTTCTCTGGGAAGCCTAGCATGGCTGCTGCTCGATGGTTAAGCAAAAGCATGCTCTTTCTTATGTGACTGGCCTAAGAGTTACTACTTGAGAGATGGACATCTAGGTTCTCAAACTCTGATATCCTCTCCAATTTTACTCACTCCAGTGTCAGAGACACTTGGAATTGTCTGTGGGGGTTTATTGTTATGAATGTAGTTTTACTTGCATTCACAACCAGGCCGTGGTTGGTGCAAAAGACATTAACGTTGGCAAGAATGGTCTTGAATCCCTTTCTGATTTTTGACAATAGCAGGGTGCCATCCACCCAGTACTGGAGAATCAGATTCACAGTCCATGAGAAAATATTTTTCATGTATGAAAAATAGAAATATGGTGGGGGCAGGGACACAGCCTTGCCTGACGCCTTTATCGACCGATAATCGGTCAGTAGTTTCCTCATTGATGCCCCGTCTAATTTGTGGTGATTTTCTAAATGAAGGCGGACTATAATGTCTAGCAAGGGTGGCAGTAGTTGAACGTCTCTTAGGTTACACCAGAGTCTAACTCTTGAGACCATATCAAAGGCAGCCTTTACATCAACAAAAGCTATGTAAAGGCTGCCCCTGTTTAAATGCAACACATTCAATCTTAGTAGCTGGAATGAAAAGACTTGATCTATTGTGCTCATTTTGTAATATAACCCATTCTGAAAAAGGGATGATATCTTGTTTTCCTCTGCACAGGACAGCAATTTATCCTAAAAGATCTGGAGTCCTGGGTGGAAGAAAATGAGCTGATCCTGTTCTGTCAAACAGGTTTTAGGACAAACTCATCAACCATTGACAATATTGTGGCCTTCTCATTTTTAATCCAACAAACCCTAAGCCAAAATTCACAATCCTTATATGTATGTTTTATTGATTACTCTTCTGCTTTCGATTCTGTCAACAGGAACAAATTGTGGCAGAAACTACAGAATTGGGGCATTCCAAATACCCTGTTGCGGGCAATAATGTCACTATATACCTCAACTGGATGAAGATTAAGCTATCTCAAACCGCCACAACAGGGAAAATTCCAACGGACAGTAGATTAAAGTAAGGGTGTGTTCTGGCCCCTCTTAAATTTAACTTGGACACAACAGACATGTTTTCAGCCTTAAAACACGTGAATGTGATTCCACCAAAAATCGGGGCCCTCATGATTACATTACTACAATACGCTGATGACATCGTTTTATTAGACCATTCGAGAATGGGGATTTAAAAAGACCTGAACGCCCTCCATAAATACAACAAAGCAAATAAAATGACTGTCAACGTGGATAAGACAGAAATTGTAGTCTTTGGGGCTGAAAGAATAAAGCGAATACTGTCTGGAGTCTGGGTCCCATAAAAATCCAAAGAACAACCTCCTATAATTATCTAGGTGTGTGGCTGACTGCAAACGTAGGAACTATAACTTATCTGGGTCATTTGAAAACCAAGGCTGCACTGATTACCATGAGATTAAGCCAACTTTATACAGTTTTAGAAAGCCCATGTGCAATACCAATCCGTCGGGTCCTTTAGGCCTCCCTTTTACCAGCACTTACGGGCAGGAAGCCTTCCCTGAAAATCTTACTTAAACAGTCAACAAATTGCAACTTCAGGCACATAAGAGAATTTTCAGACTCCCTAACCACACAAGAGGTTATATGATTAGACTAGAACTGGGTTTGGTACTGCAAACATGGTCTAACATGGGGACTTTTTTAAAATTTTACTATAGAATTATCAAGGCCTCACCTAACACCCTCAAATAAGCCCTCCAACAGATTTTTGTCCGAAAGAAGAATATGGGGTTGAACAGTTTAAACAAATCAGTGGACACTCTCCAAATGTATCTGTCTGTGCTAAACAATAAACGGCTCTCAGATTCAGCATTTAAAATGATCCTTAAAAGGCAGACAAAACTGCAGTCAATGTTATCAAATTTTGCCAAACTAAAATCAAAAGGCACCCCAATATTTGGAGCAGTGGCCACTTCATTCGACACCCATGATCATCCCTATTTCAGGCTACAGCCAAACCTCCAGTGCTTGATTGGAAAGATATGTTTAAAACAAATTATGGCTGCATGGTTTATGTGCCTACAGGCTGGAGAGATGTCCCCAAAATGGCACTCCCTTTCCATAATAGTCAAGTGTGGCTATACGAACGTGCAAAGATGCAACAAACTTGGTCTTCAAATTAGTGGAGCCATGTGACTTGTTAAAATTTAGCAAATAAATCAGACTGCGACAAGTGTTATTTAAGGACATTAAAAAGACTGATAACTAAAAATAGCAGAATTATAAGGAACTACAATTTTACGTTTTGTAGAGCGGTTTTTAATTTTCATCTGGACAGATTGTTTAATTGTTTTTATTAGTCATGTTACTTGTACATGACTAGATAACTATCTGCTCTACGTCTATCAGCCCACACGCACTCCTGCACTGTTTGCACACTTATACTACTGTACTCAGAATTTAGTCAATATCTTGTTTCAGGTGTAAATTATGACTCCTAAACTTTCATGGTATTTATTTTAAACCGATTCTACCTAGGCTTGTGTTTTAGGACTATATGCATCATATGTATCGTTTGCACAGTTATGGTAATTTGCACACCAATGTTGCGATTTCTAGCCACAGACATTGTTCATGAATCTGAAGCTTTTTCGATAAACTCAATATGTATATCTTTTTTTGCACATATATTGTAATGATTTTAATTAAATATGCAATAAAGGACTGACTGAGAGACAGCAGTTTATCCAATAAAATATTTTTGGGGCAGTACCTATAAAATTAATTGGGTGACAGTTACCTGGATCAGATCTTAGGCCCTTCTTAAAAATGAAAATAATATCGGCTACTCTCCACGTTGCGGGAATTGGTGCATCCACCATGAAGGTGTTAGCAATTGGATTTAGATACGGTGCTCAGACATCCGGCTACGTTTTATAAAGATCCCCACGTATTTTATCCAGGTCTGGACCCTTGCCCTCCTTCTGTGCACAAATTGCTGTAAGTGTTTCCTCCAGAGTGAAGAATTTTGTTACGTGTGCTGCCTCCAGAGGCAGTATGATGGTGTCTCTAGAGGGGTAATTTCCTAGTCTGGTGGCCAGGACCTCTATAGCCACTGTTCTGTGGGCCATGTTGACAACTTTTTCCTTACTATAAAGAGACTGGAAGTGAGCTACTCATTCCTGTGGTTGAATACTGGACTCTGGTCTCATCATTTTTGTTTTGCCTCCACGGCTAACTGTATGCCACAAAGTTGTCTGATTCTCTGTTTGGGCAGCTTCCAGGAGGTCCCCCCATACAGATGTGCCCAAGTTGTTTTGCCTAATTCATGGGCCTCATTGCAACTTTCTCTGGCAGCCTGTATTTTATGTGCTATACCACTTTTGATGGTTCTGATCAAGAGGGTCTTAGCTTCTCTACAATCCCTATTATACTAAGAATGTCTACCTAAATCTGGTATTAAGCATTTTGTAAAAAGAAGTTCTTGATATCCTCAAAACCTTTGGGTCATATTACAATGTCGGGCGGAAAGCCTCCTGCTAACAGTTGGAATCTCCTCGACTGCCGCGTCGGAGCCCTTCCGACCGACTCAGTCGGTTTACATTTCGACCACCCAATTATGATGTTCATGGCCGAAACGTAAACAGGTCAGTCATTCCAAATCGGTTCTGAGTGACTCAGGGAGTATTCGTGTTAGTCAGAACTGCATTGTAAACCCCTATGGATCACAATGTCGTTTTCCAACACCCTTTCCGCGTCGGTCTGTCTGACACGGAAAGGCTGGCAGAAAGTGACTTTGGGGGCCCCTGGCAGGGCCCCCTTGGCATCACGGCCTACGGTTGATGGCCTAGGGGGTACCTAACGGACCCCCCTGTACAACCAGCACTGTGTGGCAGTCGCCATGTGGTGCCTGGCACAGGCTGCACGGTTTCCTGTAAACACCCCATTTCTCCATAGGAGCCTGTGTTATGGCCCGTTCTCTGGTGTAACATGGGCTACCATAGGAAACAATGGGAATCCAAGGTCACATCAGAATCTGTCGGTGGAACAAAGACCGCAAGTCGGTCGGTCCCGATTCCGAGATGGTGTTGGTTCGAGGCTTTCCACCCGACATCGTAATGACCCCCTAAATGTAAAGATCCATAATGGCGTGCAGTGAAAGACCTGGGACAGGAAAGGTAATTAGAGTCGGAATTAAGGATTGGTATAACCGGCTACAGATGACATAATTTCTGATCAATGTATCCACTTAAACACTTAAAATATAGTGAAGCTGCCCAAAATCAGGCAACCATCTTAATAACCAATCCCACCACCCCGTGTCCACATCTTGCTTCACTACCTTGACTAATTCATGCAATGCATTTAGATGCAAATGGATGGATGTGGAATGGTCAGGCAAATTGAAACAACACAATACTTCGCGAGAACGTAAAGCTGAATGCAAAGGAAACATCATAAGTCCTAATAGTGTTAAGGCACATGGTCTACCATATTGTTATCTACAGTAGTATACATACTATTGCTCCGTAACTGACACAATGTACATTGCTCTCTGGAGATGTTACTCATAGAACCCTCAAGCTTTAGCTGCTGGCACCTGCCTATTTTGGCTGGATCATATGTAAGACTATAACAAATATCTGTAATATTATATGTTATGATATGAGTCATCTTTTTCCACAGATTTCCTGTTATCTCAGGGCAAAACCTACAATACTCACATAGTGTGAGGTGGGTTCTCACACCGCTCTCCTCCACCACCTCATCAGCATTGGTATTATTAAAGATGTGACTAGAACATTACCAGGAGTAGGTATTGCAACTAAACAGGTGGAGATACGATTAAGGATGCTCTTAATGTTCCACATACAGAAATGGGATATGTTGAGCACATTTTGCGCTAAATAAGTCCCCATGTTCTCCGGCTGCTGTAATAAAGTCGTCATTTGATACTGTCGGTTGAGTCCCTTGACTGTGGGCGTCCCTGGACCCTCCCTGTCTCCTCAGGACATGCCCGAATACACTCCAAACACTGCAATCAGGACATAAACATGCCACACTGGGATCCAGAAGAACAGAGAACAAACAAGTATTATTATTCTTACAAATAACATTTATCAGCAGTCACATGTTCCCATTTCTCCTCTCCAGGTCTCATTACAACTAGGATGCTGTTTTTTCCTGTAGCTATGATTTCAGCAGGTTCAGGGGTTTGTTGGGGGATTCAATCCATACTTTGGCTCTTGGGTTCTTGTTCAGTGGAGCAGAACCCTCCCTTTCCTCGTACAGTAAGAAGGGCTGGGGCAGTCCCCTTTTTTTACAATTCCTCCATAAACTGGTATGATGAGAATCTTAGCAACTCAATCAGTGGGTTGCACTACTAAATCAGTGTCTCCACTATTCAACATTATCACTTTTATCTCTCCTTAGTAATCATAGTCTATTACCCCTCTCAGAATGTTGATGCCTTTTAAGGCAAGCTCAGATTGAGGGGCAATCAATCCAAAATGCTCTGGGGGATTCTGAATTCCAACCCCGGTTCAATTAAATTTTATCTCTGGGTTTCAATCTGTGCATCTGTAAAGCATGTAAATCAAGACCAGCAGCCTCTGGGGTGGCCCGATATGGAGCCAAGGCTCCAGGAGTTGTCTCCCAGTACACAATAGTGTTAGTGGCCACATGAGGCTGAATCTGTAAAGCTGGTGTCAACATTGCATTAACTGAGTTTCTGCATTTGTCAAAGGTCTGTTGTTCAAAATTAGCAATGCATTATGCAAGATTCTCTCCAACCTTTTAATTACCAATCTGACAATTTTTATAGCTGAGCCTTCTACAATCCATTCATTCTCTCAATCAGGTCCGCAAATTGTGGATAGTAAAGGATAATATATATCCACTCTATGTTGTGCTGTGCACAAGAAACCTACACCAATTTGCCTTTGAAATGAGAAGCATTGTCACTTTGAATCTGCAATGGAATACCATAATACAAAATAAGTAGATTCAGTGTTTTCAAAGTATTCTGCTGAGTGGCAAGTTTACATAAAAAAGGCTATCAAGTAGCCGGGAAAAGTACCCACCAATGTATATGCATACTGACAACCCCGACTAATTAGCATTGGCCCAATGCAGTTGATCTGCTTTATCTGTCCTAGCTGCTTTTCCCTATCTAGCTGACCTCTCACCACTTGTGGGACTGGTCTGTGTTATGTATGCTGACAAATGGGACATTGCATAATCGCAGTTTTGCTCAAGTCTACGGGAATATGCATCCCTCTATTCTCTGCCCACCTGTTAGCGCCTTTCTCTCTGAGGTGTCCACATTTTTGGTGTGCCCACTTAGCCATTCCAACCAAATCAGAATCCTGTGTCACCACCTCGGCCTCCAAAGGTTTGGCTTTTTTATCTGCAAAGGAATTACACAATCGTTTTAATGAGTCTGTAGGGCAGTGGGCATCTATGTGATATCCAGTAACTATGTTTTGCGGTAACATTTCCCAGATCTCTTGCTACAACTCTTTACCCCACACATCTTTTTAATATATCATCCAGTTATGGGCATGCCATGTGGGAAGCCTGGTAGCTAACCCATTTTCAGTAGACCATGAATAAGTGTAAATATAACACTTTCCAGGTAATTAATGTTTCAAAGCTTGATACACAGTGTGCAGTTCTGCAAAATGGCTACTCTTTCCGTCTCCAGTAGTAGTTAACAATTTCTTGTCCACAGGATTGTATGACTTTTCCAATGCCTCTTAGCCCCCACATATCTGGATGAGCCATCAGCAAACCATAGTTGTCTCTTATCTTCTGAAGACAATGCTGCAAACTGCTCACCCCATCTCACAGGGGACTCCTGTATCTCAGGTGCAACCTGTAACACCTCTGTATCTTCCACTAGGGCCTGCGCCACCTGCTCATGCAATACTGCAGTACCTTTGGGACCTACTCGGGCACTGTCTTGTATGTACCACTTCCACTTGATTGTGCTGGCTTTCTGTTCATGCCCTATTCTATGAGTATTGGGGGAACTCATCACCCATTGCATTATAGGAATCTCAGGTCTAAAAATCGCATTGTGCCCTAGGGTCAACTGTTCAGTGTCCACCAGGGCTCAATCATTTGCAAGCAAATGCTTTTCAAATGGAGTGTACCGCTCCCCAGCATCTGGTAAATTCGTTGCCGAAAATCCTAAAGGCACCCTCTTGTTTCTGCAACACAAACTCCAACTGGCTTACTGCCCCTGAGCTGTTGCATTCAGGTCAACATCCCCCTCTCGTACTAGCCACAAATCCAAAGCATGCTGTATAGCCTCCTTTGCAGATTCAAATACATTCTGTTGCTGCTCTCCCCACTCAAACTCATGTCTCTTTCGTGTAATCTTGTACAAAGGGGCCAAAATCTGACTTAAGTTAGGGATATGCTATCTCCACAAACCAAATAATCCAATGAACCTCTGAACTTTCTTCCTATTTCGTGGCATTGTGAATTCTTTAATTTTTCATCTCACTTGCGGCACCACCTCTCTTTCAGCCACAAGTTGATAAGTTTGCAACTTATGGTGCAACAATTCATTCTGACATGACAAAAATACAGAAGTATTCTTGGCTTCCACTAACTGTTTTTCCATTGCTTCACGCTCCTTTTCTAACTGAATACATTTGTCATGCGTTTTCCTATAAGCATTTAAGATGATCCAGCCTCTTTGACCCAATGTAGAAAACTCCTTTCCTTTTTCAATTGACACTTTTTGCAAGCAAACTAATATATCAAACATACACACACTTCAATTCTCACTAACCCAGTACAATGCGACCACTCATGAGCAAGCAGTCTATATGGAACATATTCCCATCCTAGTATTTCATTTGATATCTGGGTACCTGATTTATCCATTTTTGTTTTTCTGCCAAACATTCTGCCCCTTTCCATTTGAATCCTGCAAGTAACGCCAAAATGTTTTGCTTTTCTCTTCAGAACACCTGAGCAAGACTTCAAAATACCAGGACACAATGGGAACACTCTTCAAAATAGGACTCTACACACTTCAGAGTACCAAAATACAACATATACAAAGCTCAACACTCATTTGCCAAATGAAGGGGAATATTTATTTTATTGCAAAATGTTCCCATATATCAAGTGGCAACAATGCACATGTAATATAAATGCATATAGTGAATGTATATACACAAGAATAAATGCATAGAAATCAATCAATCAGGGTACTTGTAAAGGGTGCTACTTACCCGTGAGGGTCTCAAGGCGCTGAGGGGTGGGGGGGGGGTGGGGGGGGCGCCGCTACTGCTCGAAGAGCCAGGTCTTGAGGAGTCTTCCGAAGGCGAGTAGGTCTTGGGTCTGTCGTAGGTGGGTAGGGAGGGTGTTCCAGGTCTTGGCGGCGAGGTAAGAGAAGGATCTGCCGCCGGTGGTCGTACGTTGGATGCGGGGGACATCTGCGAGGGCGAGGCTGGCGGAGTTGAGCTGGCGGGTGGGGGTGTAGAAGCTGAGTCTGCTGTTCAGGTAGGCTGGTCCGGCGTTGTGGAGTGCTTTGTGTGCGTGGGTGAGGAGCTTGAAGGTGATCCTCTTGTTGATGGGGAGCCAGTGCAGGTCTCTCAGGAGGGGGGGTGATGTGGCTGCGGCGGGGGGCGTTGGCGATCAGTCGGGAGGAGGCGTTTTGGATGCGTTGTAGCCGCCGTTGGTGTTTGGCTGGGATTCCTGCGTGGAGTGCGTTGCCGTAGTCCAGTCTGCTGCTGACGAGGGCCTGTGTCACTGTTCTTCTTGTTTCGGTAGGGATCCATTTGTAGATCTGGCGGAGCAAGCGTAGGGTGTTGTAGCAGGAGGAGGAGACGGCGTTGACTTGCTTGGACATGGAGAGGGAGGAGTCGAGGATGAATCCTAGGTTGCGTGCGTGATCGGATGGTGTTGGTGCTGTCCCTAGTGCGGTCGGCCACCAGGATTCGTCCCAGGCTGAGGGGGTGGGTCCGAGGATGAGGACCTCCATCTTGTCTGAGTTCAGTTTCAGATGGCTGCTGCTCATCCAGTCGGCGATGGCCTTCATGCCCTCGTGAATGTTGGTTTTGGTGGTGTGGGGGTCCTTGGTGAGGGAGAGGATGAGCTGGGTGTCGTCGGCGTAGGAGATGATGTTGAGGTTGTGGTGGCGGGCCACTTGTGCGAGGGGTGCTATGTAGATGTTGAACAGCGTCGGGCTGAGGGATGAGCCCTGGGGGACGCCGCAGATGATGTTGGTGGCTTCTGACCGGAAAGGTGGGAGGCGGACACTCTGGGTTCTGCCAGAGAGGAAGGACGTGGTCCAGTCAAGGGCCTTCTCTTGGATTCCGGCTTCTTGGAGGCGTGTCTTTAGGGTGCGGTGGCAGACTGTGTCGAATGCGGCTGACAGGTCCAGGAAGGTGAGGGCTGATGTTTCGCCGCTGTCCAGTTGGCGTCTGATGTCGTCTGTGGCGGCGATGAGGGCTGTCTCGGTGCTGTGGTTTTGTCTGAATCCGGATTGGGACGGGTCCAGGATGTTGTTGTCTTCGAGGTGGCGGGTCAGTTGAATGTTGACGATTTTCTCGATGACATTTGGCGGGAACAGGAGCAGGGAGATGGGTCAGAAGTTCTTGAGGTCCTTGGGGTCCGCCTTGGGCTTTTTTAGGAGGGCGTTGATTTCGGCGTGCTTCCAGCTTTCCGGAAATGTCGCTTTTTCGAAGGAGATGTTGATGACCTTCCGTAGTTGGGGTGCGATGGCCGCGGCTTCTTTGTTGAATACGTGGTGTGGGCATGGGTCTGATGGAGATCCTGAGTGGATGGAGTTCATGATCTTGCGTGTCTCGTCGTCGTTGGTGTTGGCCCAGGAGGTCAGTAGGTGTCTGATGTCGTCTGAAAGATAACTGCATGTTTACAAGAATGAGTAATTATAACTTGAAATACTTCACTGCTGCCTGTTTAACATCATCCTTGTCAGCATGACTGGGGAACCCGTTGACAATCTCAGACAGGAGGTCTCAACCGGGCACAAGCCATGGGCAGCGCATCTGCTCCCAGGAGAGTTCCTGTCAAAGCACCAAGAGGTCTCCGTCTTTATACTCTTTACTAACACAGAGAGAGATTTCTAGAAGCTTTCCCTTCCTTCATCTGCACTGTAGGTGCTGGCGTCGAGGTCACTCAACTGAGCTGGCCACAATTCTTCCCATTCTCATTCTTAGAAACTCTATGCATTCACACCCTTTGTTCTAACAGCTTATCTCTCTTGCTCGGTGAAGTTAGAAACACAAGCAACCTGTCTGTGCGCAAGTAACCTCTGCCTGCCTGCGTTCGCAGCTGAGAGGCAAGATCAGGCAGTGCTCACAAAATGCTCACAAAATGTAGTTAGAAAAAAATGGTCAATACACGATTTTTCAGCAAACTTTGTGTCAGGGATCCATCATTGAGAATGATCCTGTGCTATTCAAGGAACATTTGGTAGGCACATGGGTCTCTGTTTTACTCTAGAAAATATTTCTTAAATGTATGAGAACATCATTGAGATTGTCACATGATGTTTGTAGCACATCAGTCACACAGCGTGTGCCTTTCGAACAGCAGTTTATCGCAATGCCAACTTGAAGGACGCCCAAAGCTTTGATGAGTCCCATAGCAGTGCTGCAGTTGAGTTCTGTTAACCCTCCCATATAGAATGTTGGTATGATGTCACACTGGTATGCACTAGAGCAGATATGGGAACAGTGTTATGGCAACAAAAAAAATCTAATACAAGCTGTTACAGAAGAATATCGAATAGTAGAAAGTGGCATGGTGAGTCAGAGGCACAAAATGTCAGAAATTTAGTGTGAGCACTTTCGCTTGTGCTCAAATGAAGCGTGATAACATTCACAAAACGTAATATAACACTTCATGTCATACACGCAGGTGTGTTTCTCCAGACTACAATAGATTTGTTCATTCAACATATCAAGTTAAGAAAAACACATAAACTATTCTAAAATGGGAATATCTGATCATTCCCTATTGGCAATGTCGTTTAAATATCGTATCATACATAGACCTGATCGGTGGGACACTGCTTCATGTGTGGTCAGGAACAAGAATATGTTGCACCATCGGGAAATACATGATCAACAACCTTCAAATTATTTTGCCTTTAATCAGCCAAAATTGCAAATACAGGAAAACGAGATGATCTTTGTAAGGTGAAAAGGCAGGTACCAAATTGCATGGAAAAAGTCAGTGAAAAGCCTCTCTAAATTTGAAAACATTAACGTTTGCGCCTGCTGCTACTGTGGCAAATATGCATTATGACAGGAATATAGTTTATTGTTTCTAGGCGGTACCATGTAATTATACTCCAGCAAACAGTGTAGTTTATAGGTTCTATGAAGTTCAAGTGCTTTTGTTGACTGTGAATGAAATTTGAAGGATTGTTAACTTTGACAAGTGAGGCCTATGTGTAGAATGTAGCTTGTATATGCCTAAATCTCATCCTTGGAGACATGTGACTATTTAGGTGGGAATATCATCAATATGAAACATTAATATATAGAAATGTTAAGCATTATCTAGGTAGATGGATATCAGGGTAAGCCGCTTTTTAATTTTCTATGGCTCGGTGGTTGCATAGACAGGAGCATTGCCAAAATCCACCAGTTATCTTCTGTTTTACATGATATTGACAGCCTGTCATCAAATAGGCAGAAACTTGATAGATCTAATCCGCCGACCTGCAAGGACTGGATTATGCAGATTTATAAAACATGTAAGCAGGCTCGCAGATGTACACACAGAGCAAAAGATGAGTTTTGGTCCCCTATAATGGAATGGCTTGTGGCAAACGAATATGGGTGCAAAGACTAAAACACCGGAATGCTTAACTCCTTCAGTTGACTTTGAGACACGAAGAGACTTGTCCCTGCTCCATTCAAATCTGAATTGAACGTGGCTAAGCAGCTTACGTGCATGATTTGTGTTGTGGTAAGGGGTGCCCTTCATGGAGAGGTACAGTTAGTAAATCAAGCACAGAATTGCTAAAGGTGCTGAGGGCCTAAGGAAAAAAAGCATTATCTAGGTAGAAAAACGATTGTTACATTACTAAAATTAATAAAAATGCCACTTACCATCTTTTGCTGTTTGAACTGCTGATGTCACCTCTGCAACATATATTGGTGTTGGTGCTCCTAGAAAAATATTAGGTACCATTTAGTGTTATGGATACACAACATCATGTTTCAAGTGCAACAGCTGACATTTTACATATTTAAAACACCCCGGAGTATATGAATATGTTATGAATAATCCAAGAAAATTCATTACACAGACACTATTTTGTTAGTACTGAGAATACAAAGTAATAAGGGATAAAGTACCCCCCCCGCCATGCATTGTAAGGATATTTCAGGTCATCAAGGAGTTCCTTAACCATATAGAGGAACAAGGTGAAGGTCATATTGCTTTATAAGGGTATGTAACTCGGTGGTGCCTGGAAATAGCCTTATCATGTTTGCCAGGGGGGACATTATCCCATATAACACATGGTCACACCATCACCTTTCCCACTAGCCACTAAAAACCTTGGGGCCATACTCACTTACCTTTCACGTAATGCAGCGTAGCAAAGTACCTTTCTGCACTGCATTGCATGAAAGGGAGAGAGCAGAAATGCAGCATATCTACTAATATATAGCACATTTCTTCTCTCTCATAGCTCTGACACACTTCAGGCAGCCTCGCATGGTGCAAGGGTGCCTGCGTTACAAGGAGAATTTTCTTGTGCAGGAATGAACACCTTCCTGTTAAAAAAATCTCTTGAGGCATTTTCCTCTTTCTCCGTGTACTACAGATTGTAGCACAAAAAGATTTTTCTGCTCATTACACGATGCTGTGGGGGCATAGAGATTTCACGCAATCCCAGGTTTACAAACCTTTGTAAATCTGCGATTTTGTGAAATTCATGGGTGGATTAATGGGAATGCCCAGGTTCCACCCAAGGAATGCCTCCCAGAATAAAATGTAACACAATGTAGCGCAAGCAGCTGTATTCTATTACATTTGTTTTTACAAAGCCACACAAGGCGGCGCAAATCGCCTCTTGCATGGCTTTATAAATATCTACTAGTATTTTGCGTCATGGATGCGCCACAGTGGTGGTGCAACCATGATGCAGAATGTCGGTAAATCTGGTCCTTGGTGCGTAGCTCTTTCATATGAAAGAGCGAGCATGTTTGCAAACACAAAGAATACAAATGAAACCTCTAGTACAAAATTAAACATATCAAAAACCTGTTAGTTATTTGTTGCAAACAGATATTAGAAACAGTTCAATAGAAGTCAGTTTTTTAATTATTTTTCTTTAACATTTTATTAGGTATTTCCATTACAGCAATACAATACTATGAACAAAGAAAAAACAAAATGGTATAGACGTGAAGTTTCCGTTTAACAACTGCGAGTCAAATAGAAAAACCGTTTATATACTTCAGACGTCAACGTAAATTAGGATAGTATAATTCATTGAATGAGAACAGATGTCAACATGCATTGGTTGCTTCAACTGCCAGAATATTTTCAGTGGTTTATTTACTTATTGTGGAAAGAAGAATGGAGAGAGAAGAGGCGATAGAAGAGTGGGGGGGAGTAAGAAAAGGAAGAGTGGGGGTGAATATCCCAAGTATTTAGTTGAGCGGGGAGTCAACCCAACACTTCCTCCAATAAAGGTACTGAACTGTGAAATCCTGAGTAATAGAAGTCAATATAAAACAAAAAGCTGCACTAGCTCAGAATGAGTGGAAACATGCAGAAAGATTCTAGCTTTCCTCTATCTAAGGAGTGCAAAACCTAAACATGTTCTGTCTGCTTGTAAGCAAAATAATGTCTGTTATGTCTTATGCAGATCCATCAGACACCTGGTGGTTAATAGCAAAGTAGTGTCATTTTAAATACTCAAAACCGAGAAAGCTGCAGAACAACTAGCAGACTAGGAGTAGACAATTAGCAAAGGGTAATTGATTGCATAGTATGAGAGAATGGCACTTCCAATACAGCACAAGTTCACATAATACAGGACTATCAGGTCGCCTAGACCAAGAACGCATGTTACAGTTAACAGATGGTTGAACTTCAACTGAGATAGAGCTGTTCGCCTCTCCAGGCCAACACATCGACCCAGAGGTGCTGGACTTGTTTCATTGTCCACTTTATGCGAGTGACCCTGACCAGGTGATGGTGGACATACTCCTTACTTGTCTTCTTCTCATGAGGGGGAGGGGGGACACTGTCCCTCTCTCCTACCTCCAACCAGCATACATGGCAGATACCACACTATGTGGTGAATTATAGCACCCAGCCTTTTGGCATCACAGGCACAGCCTTGAATGGTGCTTTTAACCCTACAAGGCATTCTGATTAGTTATGTTAACAACACTTGACAAAGGAACACAAACAGAAACAGAGAAATAATATCACAAAAAATAATCAAAGGCAGAACAAAAAAGTTAAGAGTTGTAGAAGCAAGACAAATAGACAATTCTGTGGCACAGGCACAAAGAGGCCCCAAAGGATACACAAAATGGAGAAGAGACCAAAAAACAATTAACAGCAACCCTGCTCACAAACACATTCAAGAACTCCATCACAACATGACACACCTCTACGCATACACAACCCCCTCAAATAAAATTAATGCATAGGCGTTGAATGCAGTGAAAAACAGTCTTAACATTTTGTGAAGCAAAAGTAGCATCGGATATGAACACAATGGAATACAAATGGGCGATTGCGTGAATATGTGTGAATGTTCTTATCTTTGCATGACATTATCACGCAGTGGTGAACATCGACTGAGTGAATTTGTGTGACGTTTCCCGTCCTTTCCATGACAGTGTGACAAGCAATTTTAGTGCTTCTTGAGTGATCATCTTGGTCAGAGGCACACACAAAACAAGTCGCTGAATATTTTGCGATAGCATCTTTATCATTTCTTGCTTTTCTATATGTAACACTGCTAAATAACAGGATGTCAGCAAGTGCCACACACATAGTGTCTTTAGTTAGGCTGTAAACACATACAATTCCAGGATAACAATGCATGGAAGAGTTCAATAATTAACTTTTTATGAAAGATGTGTTCTGTTGCTTGCTCACTAACGTGTGTCATACAGCATGTGCTTTCAAAGCAGGGCAACAGTATCTGGGTTGAATTCAAGCCAAGCACAAGCAGTGTGAATACCGCTAGCCTTCCTCTGCCTGTCCCCATCTCTGTTTGCATGACTCAGTGACAAAGGCATGCAGATGTTTGACATGTGGGTGGGAATAGATTATTAGAGAGTGGAGAAAGCTTTCTGGACTGCCAGTCAGTGGACTCATACTTACTTGCATTTCAAAACTGACTAGTGACTTATGTGTGCAGTATTGCATTTTGCACTTCTTCCTTGACAGCCAACAAGCACATAATAATTTAAACACCCGGTTCAGGTCGAAGTGGGTGGGATCTGAGGGGCGCGACATGCCCATACTGTTTTAAATGTGACAAAAACAGTCCCCCTACTTTATGTTAAAATGATTCCTCAACCTCCCATAGTTTATTGAATTGTTCCATGTTTGAATGTTGAACAATTAAATGCATACTTAGGGGCAGATTTACAATAACTGGCGCATCCCTGCATATTAGCAGGGATGCGCAAGTTATTGTGCGTGACGGAAAAATAGCCTTGCGCCACCATAGCTGTGCCACATTTATAATGCGGCGCACCGTGGCACAAGGATAGACAGATGCGTGACGCAGCTGTCGACGTAAAGGTGACGCAGTGCTGGAGTTGTGTCGCAAGCGAGCGTAAGGTTTTGACGCAGCGGGGTCGTATAAGTGACTCAGTGAAATCTTGTAGATTACACTGAGTCACTTTTACGAGGCTTCCTTGCGACAGAACGCCCACCTTGCATACATTATACCTGATGCAGGTATAATGTAGCGCAGGGCTTTACAACGTGATGCATCTCCCTAGATGCGTCACATTGTAAATATGTTGCATAGAGGCGCATTGTTTACGATGCCGCTGCGTCAAAGAAGTGATGCAACGGTGTCGTAAAGATGTTGCAAGGGGCTTGTAAATCTGCCCCTTAGTGCAGTTTGAATTGTAGCTACTTCTGTTGTGTAGTGTGTGAGAGTCATTCTTTTTGCCTTGATCCTCTCCATTTTCTGCTTGATACTGGTGGTAAGCATCTCTGTGCCCTGGGCTCTGCTTACCAGACCCAGTGCCAGTGCTCTGTTTATAATTATAAGGTATATAGTAATTAGGTTGAATTACAATTGTACTGTGAGCCTAGCTGTAGTCCCTATAATATATAGGTTTAGAGTCCTAGTAGACTCAATGCACTACTGTGTTGCCTGCTGTCCTTTTAAGGCTGCCTTTCCCTTAAATTTATATGCAAATGCGACTTTGGAATTAAATGCAGTTCCATAGTCTCAAACAACCCTATTTTTAAATATACGTCACCCTTAAGGTTTCCCCTAGCTGCCCCAGGGGTAGGATGCCTTGTAACTATAAGCAGGGACATGATAAACTATGTTTTAAATGCCCTGGTGAGGGAAAAACTCCCAATTTCGTTTTCCCCCATTGTAGAGAATTTGCACCATAGACTAACATGGGAATTACTTATTAAAGTATAAATATTGACGGGGCGTGGCTTGGACGGCAGTGCTAATGGCTGCATTACTAGAGTGATAAACCTGATATATGTAACCCCGGGACCTGGATTATAGCTCTGCATCCCAACCACCATCTCTGAAGAGCCAAAAAGGTTAAGAAGCGTGCAGGCAAGGGATGTTAACACAATAAAAAAAACTCCCGGCTGAGCTCCATGACAAAATGGCGGCAACCATTACAGCTCACTGCTGAACTGCTTATGACCCTGGAATACTGCTGATGTCTACAGCTTTCTACCACCAAGTACGCTCCCCCGCAACACAATCACCAAACTCAAATTACCGATCTTACACGGCAGCGCATCCCCCCTTTGAAGTGCATTGCCTGACCCTAAAATGGCGGCCCTTCAACCAGTCTCCTAACGGTACAATCCTCTGACGCGCTCTTCCACAGAGACCTGCCTTCTGCGCTGCAGCGCTCCGACACCGCTAATAAACTGCTGATTCTATTGCTACCGCTGTAAGAATACCACAAACAGGCAATTCTACCAGTTTCACTAAATCTGAGCTGGTAGCAAAGCCTGGCTCTAAAATGGCACTTATACCTCTCCCAATGAGTTCCTAATCACCCCCACGTGGAATATTCGGGGATCAAAAAGACCTTTGAACTGCATGCATCCTGTGCACACTCCAGGGAATCAGCTCTTTTCTACCGAGTGGCAAGGAACATACAATAACGTGTGAGGAGAGAGTCTGAAAAACCGCGACCCACATTAATGAACAATAACAAATATAACACTTAACACATAAAACGGGACAAAATAGACTGGTACATAGGTTGGTACAACGTATAAAACTGGATAAAATAGACTAGTGATTGAGTGATCAAGTGGCTATACTGTGTGAAGTTGTTATCTGGCTACCTCACTATCAGGCAAAGGGGGAAGGTGAGTTGCTCTGGTGCAGGGAGTGCAGAGAGCGCAGTACACAGTGATCTACATAGCCTGCTTGACCTGCACAATACAATAGAGCAAATCAATTGAGAATGTCTTGCGTGGCTGCCAGCGCAAGCCAAGAAACCACGATTTGAGCAGATCAAAATGGCCCATATCGACTCACTAAGTCAGCTAAAAGGAGCTCCACATCGTACAACAACTGTGAGGAACCCGGGAGTAACCGGTGAAGCTAATTACTGAATCACTGAGATACCATAGCAGTAATGCCTCACCAAAAGTCTAGGTTACCAGCAATAACCTCAACTACTTCTCAACAGCCTCAATTAGCATGACAGAAAAAGAAACCAAACCTCACTACAAACGCTCAAAAGCAGAACCTTCACCCCCAGACTCTCCTATTAACTCCAAGGCGGATATAAACAGTACTATGGAAACGATACTGAAAAAACTGGCAGATGTTCATGATCTGGCAAGATAAACTAAACAAATCACCGACGCCAAGCAACTAGAAATGATGGCCATATGCGCTGACATCAACACAATCAACACAAAAATAGCGGAAGCTGAAAACAGAATAAGCGAAATGGAAGACTCCTCCGCTCGTTCCAACAGAGATGTTAAAACAATGCTAAACATCACCAGAAATATGCAAAAATACATTGCAGAGCTTGAAGATCACTATAGAAGGGGGTACATAAGAATTTTTGGAGTTCCCGAAGGCTCAGAAGATACCAACAACTCATGCATCTCCTTCCTAGAAACTTGGATCCCTCAAACCACAGGTAGAAAATTCATCAAGGATCTGGAACTAGAACAAGCCCATAGAGTTCCGACATTCTACTCCTCCTCAAAGAACACAACTAGACCGATAGTCTGTAAGCCACTAAGATACCAGCACACCCAAGCTATTCTCAACTTTGCCCGGAAAAATCGCCAAATCACCAGGAATGACCACAAAATAATCTTCACTCAAGACTATTCAAAACCTACAGTCAAAACCAGGAAGGGCTTCCTCCTTCTCAGAGACAAGCTCAAGTCCATGAACATTCAATTCTCCTTTGTTGGCCCAGCCAAGTTCCGGATTAGGACGAAAGGAAAACATCACATCTTTACTGACCGGTCTGACCAGTCAAATTTTTTGGATGAGCTCAACTCACAAGAGATGGAAATCTCTAACTCGTTCTCCAATAAGACGAAGTCATAGATTTAACGGTGCTCCATTCAAAAGACACCATTCAGATAAGCTAATTGTTATGCCATTTGTTGTTGTAATTCTCGGTTACTCGCTTTCCAGTCTTCATTGCTCTCTACAAGTCTTTATAACAGTACTGTTACCTCATTTACCATCCCAGCTATGGGTCACTCTAAGTGGTACCTACTCTCTTATAATGGGGTTGATGGATAGTTGAATTAAACTATTCATAGAGCTGTCTTAGAACTGTTTTAGAAAGAACTTTTAGGGGGCTAGCTATGGGTCAGATCAGTCATGTTGCTCAAACGGTTGCTCAAACGGTCCTAACATGTATAAAGGCATATTTGTAATAAACTAATGGGACGTTCCTATCAATGGGACTCCACTATCGCATGTATCTGCATAATCTATCTTCCAACAACTATAGGCCCTGTTCATCAGTCATAAGCTCTGTTCAATATTTTATATGATCTGTTATATGTTATCGGACCTGTGTAACATGTTATAGGACCTATTTAACATGTCCCATGTAGTTATCATTGATCAACCTTAAATGCTTCATGCTGGAGGATGGATGATACTGTCGTCACACTCTCCTGTCTTCTATTCTTCTGGGGGATGAGGGGGTGGTTGTGACGGGGGTTAGGGTGGGGTTTTCACTTAAGCATCTTCATTTTCATTTTGTCACTTTATTTTGTATCTGCTTTGCCCACCGTTTTTGCATCTATAAGCGTTTTAATTCTCTCTTCTGTTCATATCCCTGTACTTGCTCTAATCCTAGTAACTGGAATTCTATTTTCCATCGCTCAATCTCTGTTCATGACCACACAGCACCATCATCTTATTCCCTTAATCAGGACACCTCACCTAATACACCTCGTGCATCCTCCTTCTCCTCCAAGGCACCTTCCAGCGTCACCAGAACTCATTATACATCAAAGTCCTGCCCAATCCAATTTCATACTACAACCACAAGCAGAAAATCGCAGGAAAGTTCATGTATAGCTCCCTCCATGTTTGCCTCTAGATTAGACAAAGGGACATACCTAATATGTTTATGATACATTACCCACCATTCACACAAACGTCTGATTAATGTGAAAGGGCTAAACTACCCAGTCAAATGTCGTAAAATCTTGGATTACCTGGCGAAATCTAAAGGAGTAATTATCCTACTCCAAGAAACCAAGATAAACAAAATCAATGCTCTGCTCCTTAAAAATAACTGGATCTCATAGGTTGCTTGCTTCCCAGCTACCCATAAGAAAAATGGTGTCATAACACTGGTCTAAACAAATTCCAATATTTCAATTGAGAACAGCTCTCACGACAACAATGGTAGACTCCTGATTACAAATTTACGCAGAGGCGAAGATTCTAGCCATGTCATAAACGTATATGGCCCTAATGCGGATGATTATGCCTTCTGGGAAAATATTTCAAACAAGATTGGCCAACTGCCCTAAGATGATCTCATCATAGTGGGCAGTGACTTTAACCTCCCACTAGACCCCACACTTGAACGCCAGTGTTTAAATTGGACCGGAGCTTTCTGGTGCTGAGCACCGGCACTTAATTGGTTTCCGGTGCTCGGCACCGGCGCCTAATTGTCAAGACCACAATTAGGGCAGTCTGCCACAAGGTGGCGCTGCTCATATAATTTAGAGTTGAGAAGAATAACAGTTGTGTAGGAAAACAATATACATTAAAAAATTACTAATACCTGCCTCCCCAGCCATTCCTTTAGCTTTGGGGACCTGAAATAAGCTGAAATGCCGCATTCACATGCGAGAGAGATGGTTAGTAGTTGTTTTGGCAGAGATGGCAGGGGCGATGGTTGGTGCATGCTGCAGTGGCCTCCTGGTTAGAGCCCTGGCACCTCATATTTTACAAACTAAGCACTGCCGCCAATCTACTTGCAAATACCGCCCTCCAAAATCCCAGGGTCTACTACAAAACATATGTACAAAATACAACCTCAAAGACACATGACAGTTGCAACACCCAGATACCAAAGATTACACTTTCTACTCTGCTCCACACAACTCTCACTTGAGAATAGACTATATCTTAATATCTGGTACTTTCACCCACCTGATTGATCAAACGAACATTTCACCGATCCTTGTTTCTGATCACACCTGCATTAACACTCTCCTAGCTGGTAGCCATAATAGAACAAATTACAGAATTTGGCGCTTCAACAGTGATGTATTGAATGACCCTGCAGACCGGAAAAAGGTCAAAGAAACAATCATAAATTATCTCAACTACAACTCCCTCCCAGACACTAACATGCACACCCTCTGGGACGCTCTTTAAGCAACCTTGAGAGGGGTCCTTATAGAAATAAAAACCAAAATCAATATGGCCAACAATACAAATCTCTTGCTGCTGGAGCAAGAAATTAAACAACTGGAGGTACTACGCTCTAGCTCGCTAGATAACAATACTCTTTCCCAACTTACACAGAAAAAATACTAATAGAATAGAATTGTAAGAGAAAAAGCAGGAGTGTGGATAAACAAATTTAGGGGACTCAAACTCTGCGATGCTATTAAAGCCGGAAAAATGATAGCCTTCTACCTTAAACACAAACAAAACCAAAACAGAATTACAACCATTAAGGACGCCAAAAACGTAACCCACACTAACCCTGTTAAGATCCTAGATTCCTTCAAAACCTTTTACAAAGCCCTTTACAAGAACAATCAGAACTTTGACTCAAGCGCATGCAAAAGTTATTTAGAGGGAATTAAAGCCCCAAAACTCATTGAATCCGACAAACTCTCACTAAGTAAACCCATATCTACCAATGAAATATCTATGGCAATAAAATCACTAAAAGATAATAAAGCCCCTGGACCAGATGGCTTTACGACCAAATTCTATAAATCCTTCTCTGACCACCTGAAACCAAACCTTACTATACCCTATTCAACCACATCGCCAGCTCAAGTTTAATTACAGGTACAATGACTGAAGCCAATAGTATCGTGATCCCTAAGGAAGGGAAAGACCCTTCACAGACGAAAAACTACAGACCGATCTCCCTAATAAACCTGGACTGCAAACTCAATGCGAAAATTCTAGCCACAAGACTCAATGTCCACCAGCCCAGATTAATAGGTCACTCCCAAGTAGGTTACCTCAGAAATAGGATGTTGAACGATAACACAAGACTTCTGTGCCACATCCTAGATAAAGCAAAAACATAATCAATTCCCTTGGTCGCAATAACACTTGACGCAGAAAAAGCATTTGACAGAGTCTCATGGGCCTTCTTAAAACTCTGTATAGAATCCTTTGATCTGGGAGACAGCTTTATAAGAATGGTGATGGCCCTCTATAAGAATCCTTCCACATGCATCTCAGTTAATGGTTTTCTGTCACAACCACTAAGCCTACGGCAGGGTGCTAGACAAGGCTGCCCACTCTCCCCATCTCTGTTTCTCCTAGCACTAGAACCCCTATTGCTCGACATAAAAAATAACCCCGACATCTCTGGTATCGAATTTAAGAACAATCCTGTAGAGCGGACGACATCCTGATAGTCACAGAGTCACCAGGCCCCTCCATTCAAGCTCTTATATCTACCATAGATCTATATTCAGTACACTCTGGGTACAAACTTAACAGAGATAAATCTGAAGTGAAACTATTGAATCTCCACTGCACCAAAGATGTGTTAGGCTCATCTTGCCTGTACTGGCAATAGGGCTCTATGAACTACTTGAGCATTGAGTTCGGGTCGGACCTAATTGATACCATCAAAAATAAGGAATATATCACCCTTGAAAAAACAAACAAACTCTTAGACAATTGGTCCCCTACATTTATCACATTATGGGGAAGAATTGAAACCATAAAAATGATGATCACCCCTATAATTACCTACCTCATCAGCATGCTCTCCCTTTTACTCTCAGATGACGTTCCCCACAAACTGGACAAACAGATTTCCAAATTCATTTGGCAAGATAAAAAACCCAGAATAGCCCTACAAAACACATTAGGTGGTGTCAATCTAGCCAACTTTAGAGACTATCAATGTGCTTGTTTAGCAAAACAAGGCGCATACTGGGTTCATCCACCTAGCGACTACACCCCTGTATGGTTGGATGAAAAAATGACCCTCCTAAACAATCTAAATCCACTCTCCTTACTAACGGCCAACGCAAAGCACTTAGTTGGCTCAAACTACATTTTTCACAACACTAAAAACACCCTCCTGAGAATAGCCAATTACCTACAAGGATAAGACTCTCCAAACATGTGGCACTCTGGAACAACCCGTACATTAAATATAATGGTAAGTCCTTACACTACCAGCCCTGGTTTGATAAGGGTATCTCCTTCCCTCACCAGCTGGTCTCTAGCAGTCAACCCAGACCCGTCTCCGACCTAAAGGAAACATACAATCTAGACTTGTTTGAATTCTACAATTTCCTTAAAATCAAAGCAGCCGTTTCTAAATCAGATCAGCATATCTTCACCCCAACCCTACCTAGCTATCTACTGAAGCTCAATAAACCCGGTCACCAAGAGTCTCACCTATACAAAGTCTTATGCCCAAAAGCTTCACAACTAAACAATGATATAATGACCTTCTGGGAAAAACATTCTTCAAACCCCATATCAAGTTCCAACTGGACTCAGATCTGGAAATCAATCACCTCCCAGAAAATTTCTCTGGTCCTATCCCAAACAAAATATTGGCTTTTACACAAAACTTACTGGACCCCATCGCACCTACACTCGCTGGCTATCCTAGACGACCCCATCTACTGGAATTGTAAACATGAAAACGGTGATATAACTCACCTCATTCTTCATTGTATGTCTGTCTCTCTCGGATTACTGGTCCAAGGTCTTCTCATTCACATCTGCTCTTTTTATTTGCCAACCTAAAAAAGAATTTGCATTCTTTATCAAAGGATTCCTAGATACTAACCTAGACAAACCAGCTGATAGCGCGCTGCTAGATCTACTTCTAACGTCTACAATGAAAGTGGTCCTCTCCAACTGGAAAAATACACACAAAGCCTCTTTCGCAAGCTGGATCTCACACATCAGAGGAGCAGACATCTCACTTAAACACTCACTGTGGAAAACTCCCTCAAAACCCATTTGGGACACTCTGGAAAACTACTTTGCATCCAGGAAACCTCCATGAACACTCTTAGACATAGTCCCTTGTCATTCCTGGAATTACCAGTGCCCACCCTCGTCTACCTTTTATTTAACTCTTGGACATAGTTCTCTTCTCTAACCCTAGGCAAATTCCACAGGTTTACATCAACTCTTAAACACAGACGAAAACAGAGTCCATCCCCCCCTCCCCTTCGTATTCTCAGTTATGGTGCACATCATCCCAACAAGACATGCTCTACATACCATAAGCTCTGCCCTTCACACCTCAACTGTTTACACCCTACACCATAGATCTCATTATCATAAGGTCGCTCTACCTATCCCCCATATCAATAAAATGCACAAAGCCCCTATGTACTCGCCAATGACTAACTAACCTTGCTACGATCCCTAATAGACACTAAACAAAGAGAGCCCAAAATCATATAAATGCATGGATCAGCACCATACCTGTTTATTCACCTATCCCTTTGCTTTTACTTATTCTCAAGTTCACTCTGTAGAACCCATTGTCTTACACATATGATATACCATGGTATAAACTCAGGTATCAATGTTTTATCTTAACCCCTTCGCTGCGGCGGAATTCGCCGCAGCGCTGGGGGGGTTGGGGTGAGCGCGGTGCCGCCATGCTCATGACGGAACCACGCCGACATGAGTCACGGGCGAGCTGTGCTCATGGCGGCGTGGTTCCGTCATGACTCCACCCACTTGCGCTGATCGCCCGCACAGGCGGGGAAGCAGCGCTGCATGGGAGGAGCAGCCGCCAACGGCCGCAGCATGACGGAACCACTCCGTCATGAGCACACGGCGCCCGTGGCTCATGACGGAGTGGTTCCGTCAGAAGCATGCAAGGTGTTAAACCATGGCCATCAGTATGTTATGTTGGTTTTTGTTACTTTTTACCTTATTCTATGCTTGTATTTCTATTATTCATACAAAATCAATAAAATTATTTGAAATTAAAAATGTATAAATATTGATAGAAGCAAGCTAAAAATGTAATTCAAAGACTTACCATGATAGTTATGATAAATCCAACAACTTGCCACTGTTCGATTAATAATAACTATTACAGAAAAGAAGTTATAGAACTTTCTTTTCTGTAAGATAAAAAACAGCCATCCAGCTGCCTTCTCATGATTGGGCAGCCTCTGCCAGGCAGAGCCAAGCTGTCTTACTGAGGTGTAAAATGTCCAGCTAGAGAGACAAAGGATTTTCTGTGGGAGGAGAACTGAAACTGCAGAAGCATAAGGCAGGATGGGGTGGAGTAGCTAAATCGGTCTTCAAACATGGAATGGCACTTTAGGACAGCACATACTCACCTCCACATCCTGCACCCCCAGCCACACAGGAGCCCCTGTAATTAGATTACTGAAGGGGTTGAAAGGGGAGTGTTAGAGAATCTTAGCCACGCCAGTGGGTTTGCTTAGCCACATCTAACTCTGCAGGAGAGACTGTCTTCATTTTGAATTTTGTAATAATAGTGCTTTCTGGGACAAGAATATGCCACACTTTGGAGGAAGGGGTCATAAAAGTGGGTGACACCATGCATCCTTTTGGTCAGGGGTGCTCCCCTCCTTGATGCCCAGGAACATTGAATAAATATGAGAGAGTTGCCAAGCAACTCAGATCTACTGTCTGAAACAACAGAGAAAAGAAGGACTTACCTGCTGGAACCCTGATCTGCACCCAAAGGACTAAACTCTGAAGGACTGCACCTTCTGCACAATCTGGTACTACTGCTGACTTCACAAGGATTAGGGAGTAGACTCCCTGAAAGCTACAGGTTAACAGGGCCAAACTGCATCACCTCCAATAAGAAGTCTCTCTCCGCTAGTGCGTCTAGTAAACTTTTAAAGATTTGGCTGGGAAAATTGTGGGAAATGTAGTCACAACATCCCAAGAACCATCTCAGAGCTTCTAGACCCTTGGATTGGTGTTTGGACACTTTGAACCCACAGAGGAACTTCAGGAAGAAGTTCCAGACGTTTGTAAAAGTTTGCAAAAGTTTGGGGCAATGTTTGTAAAAAGTTTCATAAATTGACCAGGTGCATAGTGGGATTGTAGTTCCAGATCTCAAGCGGCAAATCAGAGCATCTGATCCCTTGGCTGGTGTTGTGGACCACTTTCCTACATCAAGAAACAATTCTAGAAGTAAGTGTAAAAGTGTTACATCGTGGGTGGTCTGAACTCTGGACTTTGTCCCGGTCCAATGATACCTTTTTTTAACCCTTAGAGCACTATTTGCCTCTAAGCGCTAGTTTTACTTATAGTCTTTAAAACTTCAGGCTTCTGATTCCCTAAATTGGATTTTTATTTGGTATTGTGTCTTACTTTTTTAATGTATTGGTGTTTTAAAATGCTTTACATACCTGTCTCCAAAGTTAAATATTCCCTCCAATTCATCCATTAACTAAGGAGAACTGCATGTGCTCCTTGATCACCGACTTAACTCCTTGATTATGCCATTGTTTCTTGGACATATGGACACGTTCATAGTTATTAGATGACCTGGCTGTTTAAAATTCCTCCGAAGTCTAACTGTCACACATTTCTACATACACATCTTCCTTGCAAAAAAATACTCCAGACCAATGTGGTGGTCAGCATGTCAACAAACAAACCTTCAGCCACATTAAATGAAAACCCATCAGAATCAGGACATACTTAAGGGAGCTTCTTAATACAGAAAATGTCCTAAAATAACTAAAGCTAATTTAAGAGAAGACTCAATATATCAAGAACCACAACAGAACTGTGACATATGTGACTACTTACAGAACACAGCAAAACCAAAGGGGATGATGAAGGGAGTGTTGAACATTGCAAGCACTCACCCCCAGTCAACTGATCTGGGTTTAATCCATCATCATTCTTTAGCTCACTCCGCCACCCCAGTTCAGACATGGCCATATGCAAATCAGTCTGAACCTGTACCTCATGGGAACAGTCCAGCCCGAACTGCCAAGCCATGACTTCCCTGGACCGGAAACAAGCATCCTGGGACCGGTTTCTGGTAAATCAGCCACCATCAGCCAGGCTAGCTTGAATCCAGTGGCAAAGTGAGCAAGGGACCCACGTCTGGGCATACCCTGCCAACTTAGGGCGAACAAAGCAAAACCAAAGGGGATGATGAACGGAGTGTTGAACATTGCAAGCACTCACCCTCAGTCAACTGATCTGGGTTTAATCCATCATCATTCTTTAGCTCACACCGTCACCCCAGTTCAGACATGTCCATATGCAAATCAGTCTGACCCTTTCCCTCATGGGAACAGTCCAGCCCGAACTGCCAAGCAGTGTCTTCCCTGGACCGGACCAGTTCTCTGTACTGGGGTGAATGTATGACATTGTTCTGCATTCTGCCCATCAACTGTTGTTTTTGCATTTGTCACCCCGAGTGGAAAGGGTATGCCCAGACGTGTGTTCCGCGCTCTCCATGCCACTGGAATCAAGCTATCCTGGCTGAAGAGGGATGAAACCCCGAAACCGGTCCTAGGATGCTTGTTTCCAGTCCAGGGAGGACCTGGCTTGGCAGTTCGGGCTGGACTGTTCCCATGAGGCACAGGGTCAAGACTGATTTGCATATGGCTGGTTTCAAACTGGAAAGGCATGGTGAGCAAAAAAACGATGGATTTAGGCCCAGATCTCTGTACTGGGGTGAATGTATGACATTGTTCTGCATTCTGTCCATCAACTATTGTTTTTGCGTACTTACAGAACACCACACACATTTCCCCACATAGAGCTCTACAGACATATTCATTGAAGGCCACAATAAACCCTCCCATAAGCAATGCTTCAACACTCTCATTAGATGCCCCTTCTTGGCTAAATCCAAGACCTTCACCCACAAAACATCTTGGACGATTATCTGGCCCAAGAGCACTGCGTCCTCCATTTTTAGTTTTCCTTAAAAATAGTGGGGCAGATTTACAAGTCCCCTGCGCCACTTTTGTGTCACTTTTCCCATGGTAAAAATGACGCAAAAGTGGCGCAATGGGCTTGTAAATCTGCCCCAGTGTGTTGATTCCTTCTTTGCATTCTACTTTACTGGCCATGCACTTCCCACTCACTCCCCAGCCCTTTACTGTGCCGTATCTTAATCCTCGCACAGCACCCATTCCTTTCCTAATTAAAGCCCCTTCCTTCGCTGTGCCATCACCACACACCACCATTTTCTCTTTATCGGCCATGGTTTCTTCCTACTGTAGTCCTTCTTCCAGTGTTACCGTTGCCTGTTTCGGAGCTACGCTGTCCGCAGCGCACGCACAAATCAAATTCTGCGTAAAACGTATGCGCTTTAGAAAGTGACAGTTGCATAGAAACCGGTTCACAGCCATGGCGAATGCACACATCAAGCGGCCCTGTATAATCCTAACTTCAAGAGAATATGATGATGCTGAAGCATAATGCTGCTCTCTATGTGTGTAGACCTACATATGTCAACCAAACGGCGATCGTGGCCCTTGATCAGCCAATTAGACCGCGGATTTCCAGGAGCGGCAGCTGTTTTGAAGTCCACCAGAACAGCAAGGCTTTAAAACCCCGCTCAAAGAAAGCCAGCCCAGGTCAGCAGAGCAGCGAGTGTTGTAAGCACTGCTGGAGCTTGGTCTCTCTGTGATGCGACGTTTATTTGAAGAATAGAATGGAGAGTTTTTTCACAATGTTCGTTTTATTCAAATCATTTCTAATATCCTGGATTTTTTAGATCAAATAATTACTCAGATCAAAGTCGAAGGCTTAGCTATGAATAGGAGCGCCGGAAGCACGAGCTGGATTTATGCGCGCTTTAATTACTTTAAAGAGTGATCCACGGTTATTATTAGATACATAATTCTGCAGCTCCATAAATGATTCTCTGCCTGATAATGAGGTTAAGCCTACCAATATTCTGTGTTACATAATATGGCTACCTGACACTCTTTTATGTTCTTTTTAATGTTCTCTTAGATATGTCATGGTGAAAGATACCAGCTGCCTTCGAGGGGTTCTATCACTTTGCATCTCCCTAGCCTCTTCAAGGAGCTAGGTACATCTAAGCTCAGTGATGAGTCACTACGTCAGCTGTGCTATGTTATGTAAGGTAATGGCTAGTGCGTGCATGTATGCATGTTCAAGGGTGCACGTGTGTGCACGTGACCGCGGGTAGATATCTTCCCTGAGTTATTCCTCCAATCCATTGCCTGATCGTCATAGCATTGTGCACTGCTCAGGAATGTGCTGGCATTGTAGTTTTAAAAACTAGTACAGCAAACTTTGCTTAGAATCATTTAATGAGTCCACCTCTGGTGTCTTCACTACATGACTCCTGGGCTGATATTAAAAACAAGCAGTAGCATAGCCAATAGGTCTCGCCTTTGGGACCTTATAAGTGTTTAGCCATGCAACAGTTGCATAACTAAATACTTATAAGGTCCCAAAAGCGAGACCTATTGGCTATGCGGCCGCGAAAGTGAGAGTGATCGCAATCGCGAACACGATCAAACATCAAAGCGGCCGTGAAAGGGAAAGTAATCGCGGTAAAGCGTGGCGCGCGCGCCCGCGCACATGCACTGTAGCTCTAGGCTGGCCTGGTAGCACTTTTTAGGTCTCGCCTGACCCAGCGCATGCGCTGGTCTGGCGAGACTTATTGAGAGGGCTCCAAAAAGTGCTACCAGGACAGCCTAAAGCTACAGTGCATGTGTACGGGCGCGCGCGCCACGCTTTACCGCGATTGCTTTCACTTTCGCGGCCGCTTTGAGGTTTGATCGTGATTGCTTTCACTTTCGCGGCCCCACGGTCGCTTTGCATAGCCAATAGGTCTCGCTTTTGGGACCTTATAAGTATTTAGTTATGCAACTGTTGCATGTCTAAACACTTATAAGGTCCCAAAGGCGAGACCTATTGGCTATGCCAATGCTTGTTGGAGCCCTCGCAATAAGTCTCGTCAGAGCAGCGTATGCGCTGGGTCAGGCGAGACCTAATGACCGAATGTTGTTAATTTGCATCAGAGGCGCAACTAGAGCCACATATCGGGGTAGCTACAAAAAATTTCGGGGGGGGGGGCTAATTCCTCCAGCGATTGTCAAAGTGGAGATGCAGTGGTTCTAAGAAGGAGGGGGAACAACAAAGCCTCGTTAGCAAGTAAATTGTCTTTTAAAGACCTGTGAAGTACTCGGGTGCAGCTGTGTGCGCGCCCGGAAAGCTGTCTCAGCACAGGCTGCCGAACCCGACGGGGATCCCGAAGCCCTTTCAGCCCAATGGGCGTTGCGCGCCTGATTGGCATAGACGTGATACTTCTCTTCCAGTGCTTAATTAGTAAAATAATAGGTGCCAGGGCCCTGACCAGGGGGCCACTGCAGCTTTCACCACCCATCACTCCTGTCATCGCTCCCAAATCAACTACTAACCATCTCTCTTGAGTGCAAGTGCAACAGTTCATATTTTTCCAAATCACCAAAGATAAAGGAATGGCTGGGGAGGCAGGTAATAGCAATGTATATTGCATTTATAAACAACCATTATTCTGCTCCTCTCTAAATTGGAAGAGCAGCGCCGCCATACAGCACAGCAGACTGTCCTAAGTGCGGTGTTGACAATTAAATGCTGAGCACCAGAAACCACCGCCCACATTAAGCACTGTTCTCACCATAATACTCCATTTCATGGTGTGCAATTTTGTTGCATTCCTTTATAGGTCTGTTAGCACTGTTTTAAGACAGAAAAGGACATTCGCACAGATTTACTGCGGGCTTGCCTCACCATTGCATCATGCAAGGCTACCCAAGGCAATGCAAGCCCTTAAGGCAGATTTACTAAGCCACACTAAACCACTTTGAGTGGCTCTATGTGGTTTAGTAAATCTGGAGTAACTCAAGGCACTGCAAGCTGCTGCCTTGCCCTACTCTACATTAGGAATGCAATCCATGGGTGGCTCTTGGTGTTCCCATGCATCCACCAATGTTTTTTTTGCGTATTACCAGGTTTACGAAGATTAGTAAACCTGGGAATGCGCCAAAATAGTACGCCTTCCCAACAGAGGCATAACAATAGGAATATCTTCTTGATATTTCCTCTTTCTACATGTGCTGCATTCTGCATTCAGACATGGCCATATGCAAATCAGTCTGACCCTGTGCCTCATGGGAACAGTCCAGCCCGAACTGCCAAGCCATGTCTTCCCTGGACCGGAAACAAGCTTCCTAGGACTGGTTTCTGCAAAGTGAGCAAGGGACTCACGTCTGAGCATACCCTGCCAACTTAAGGCGAACAAAGCAAAAACCAAAGGAAATGATGGACGGATTGTTGAACATTGCAAGTACTCACCCCCAGTCAATGGCACTGGATTCAAGCAAGCCTGGCGGAAGACGGCTGAAATGCCAGAAACCAGTCCTAGGAAGCTTGTTTCCGGTCCAGGGAAGACATGGCTTGGCAGTTCGGGCTGGACTGTTCCCATGAGGCACAGGGTCAGACTGATTTGCATATGGCCATGTCTGAACTGGGGTGGCAGAGTGGGCTAAAGAACGGTGATGGATTAAACCCAGATCAGTTGACTGGGGGTGAGTGCTTGCAATGTTCAACACTCCGTCCATCATTTCCTTTGGTTTTTGCTTTGTTCGCCATAAGTTGGCAGGGTATGCTCAGACGTGAGTCCCTTGCTCACTTTGCCACTGGATTCAAGAAAGCCTGGCTGAAGACGGCTGAAATGCCAGAAACCGGTCCTAGGAAGCTTGTTTCCGGTCCAGGGAAGACATGGCTTGGCAGTTCGGGCTGGACTGTTCCCATGAGGCACAGGGTCAGACTGATTTGCATATGGCGATGTCTGAACTGGGGTGGCAGAGTGGGCTAAAGAACGGTGATGGATTAAACCCAGATCAGTTGACTGGGGGTGAGTGCTTGCAATGTTCAACACTTCCTCCATCATTTCCTTTGGTTTTTCCATTTGCAAAGAGCCCAGAAGCTTGCATTTAAGAGCTCAGAAAGCACTCCAAGGACCCAGGACCTGAGAGGCACCTTTTAGAGGTCAGGAACTCATTGCAGATGAGTCCAGGAGCTGTAGTTCTGTTGGTTCTTGGTTTCTTTGGGGGGGATCAGTATCCTCTAGCTGTGGCCAAATGTTCAGAAGCTCTCTGGATTGCCACTTGGGAGCCGGGACTCAATCTCCCACAATGCAACAGTGCAGTCCAGTAAAATCCAGGTGTAGCTGGGCTGTTATAGGTGGCTTCTTCCACCACTTTCTACCTGATGCTGATCCTTTGAGACAGGTACAGTCCTATCTTGTGTAGAGCCTTGAAAGTGCATCAGGTGCAGTCCTTCTGCATGTAATCCTCCTGTGGTGCAGCCCAAGGGTCCAGCAGGGCAGGCCTTCTTCTCCAGATGTTTCAGGCAGGGATCTGAGTGCCTCCTGTAGATCTCCCATATTTATTGTCCATTTTGGGCTGACAGGGGGGCGCACCAACCAATAGGGTTCAAGTTGCCACCCTCTATGATGACCACTTCCTGCGAAATGTGGCATATTGTTGACCCAGAAAGCACTATTCTCCAAAAATCAAAATTGAGAAATTCTCTCCTTTGAGAGCAGGTCTGGCTATCCCAGCCCATAGGTGTGGCTAACATTTACCTACACTCCCCTTCCAGCTCCTCTCCTCATCTATTAGGGGGGGATCCCATTTGGCTGGGTATCAAGGAAGTGGGGGCTGGCTTGGGCCCTGTGATATCTCTTTTTCTACCTTTGAAGTTCAGTTTATCTCCTCTGACCTCTTCCTGTCCCTGGCTTCTCCAGGAAGCAAATCTCCTTCCACAAAATGGCTGTATTGTTTCAGCCCCAGACCTATTCACACCTAGTTAGGAAGCAGCATGGCTCAGGCTGTCAGAGGCTGGGGGTGATTAGGACACAATGGATAACTTTCCTACAAGCACCTACTGAGCATTCAATGTAATATGGCACCTGGAATGTTGAATCTTGTGTTCACTGTGTTTTTGACCATCAGTTATGTTATAACTGAGCATCAGCCTGATCTGCAACCTGCAGTGAGGAGAATATATATTCAGGTGAAACTGAAACCTCAATTCAGTTGGCTAGGTCGTTAGTGAGTTAAATATTTATTATTCATACCTGCTGTGATTTGGAGGTCCCAAGTGCAATTCCTGGGAAGGGACACTGAGCATTTCATCTTCTGATATCAGAATTTAGGTACCCTAAAACTGAATAAAAGAAGCACCTAGATCTTCATTGCAAGTTGGGGTGTTTCACCCAGAGCAATAACTCTGAGTTAAATTACTCAAATCCAGCGGTGGCTCCTCCACTAGGGCGGAGGAGCATCGCCCCACTGCTTTCTCGCAGTGCAGGAAAGCCAAAACATAAAATGGTAATAACTAAAAGTTATTACCATTTTATGTTTCCTTTGCACATGGCGGGTGGGTGGGCATGCTCTGCTCTTTGAGCAGGGCAGGGTAGGAGTGGTTTGCCCACTCCTGAGTGCACAAAGATTTTTTGGTCGGCCCTCTCAGGCTGCATGGAAAACATGGGCACCCCATGAGCCCTTGGCTGGGCGGCATCCCAACCAATCACGTTGTCAATGGCTTAGTGGAGGGAGCCTGGCTGCCTGCTTCCTGTTCCTGTCGGAGGCAGGAGAGCAGGAGATCAGGAGCTGAGAAGACGCGGGACCCGAAGGAAAGGTAAGTTTAATTTCTTTTTTTTTATTTCCCTGCGATCCCCTTCCCCCCTGTGACACCCCCGCGACCCCTCGCTTCCGCCAAACCCCACTAGCAATGCTGGCCACTACTGCTCAAATCACATATAGAAGTCTCCCCGGGCCCTGAGTAGTTGGGGCTGCAAACCCTGGACTGGGTAATTCCATGACTGAAGACACCGGGCTAGGCTTTGCTGGAACAGGGCCATGGGCTGAGGGCAGCATCATACCTTGCTACTGTACCTCCACTGGACCTCTCATTGACAATTTCCACCTGCTCACAGCAGGCAGACAAAGTCAGCGGGCTTTGTTTTTGCAGGAATTTTGAAAACTGCCCAGTAAAGGACTGCTACCTCTGGGCGCAAGCAGTTTTCCTCCATTCATTTAATGAGGACAGGTGGAATTTGATGTGGGGATAGGGTTGCCGCCTTTAACAAAGCAAAATGCTGACCTTTTCTTTGTGTTTTAAGATTTTGCAAGGCCCACATGATACTTTACTTAAATAGAAAGTTAAGGAAAATCATGTTCATTCATTTTCAACATGGGGTTTCAGTCTTAGTTTACTTTAATTGTCAGGTAAGGATCCTTAAAGCAGCTTCAGAGCAGATTTTAAGGTGCTTTCTTCTTATGGTGTAGTGGGTAAAATCATATGGTGGATACCAGGCCCAGCATTTTGACAATATGTCATCAATGAGGACTAGTTGATATGTTTGTATGTATTGGTATTTATGTCGCACCAACCTAGCTGTGAAACACTGTACCTTATGTGAGGCCGGGAGATAATCTACAAGATAGTGTGCATCAAGTAGGGATTACACAAATACATTTTCCACACATTCTCAGCCTTGGGAGATTAAGTGATTTGCCTAGAATCACACAATGTTGAGTCTAGTACCAAGCATGGGATTCAAATCTTGTGCCCCAGGTTCCAAAGGTACCCGCTCGAGCCCCTAGGCTACATCTCCTATATTAGAATGTAAAGATCAGCATTACCGAGAAGTGGATATGGTCATGCAGTGGATACCCAGATTAATGTCAAGATTCACGAATATGCTGGGCCCAGAATTATGCTAGAGGTGTGCACCATCATGCCAAAAATGCTCAATAGGTGCTAAGGATTACCACCAATGTGTCAAGTGAGAATTATGCCATAAATGGGTGCAGTCATGCTAATGGATTCTACAGAATGCCAAGACGTTTGCCATGAATTGCTACCTTCATCATGTCATGGGTGTCCACTGCAAGTAAATAACTAGTACAATTATGCAAGGGCTAACATGTTGCAAGAAGTAAACACCATAATGCCTTAGATTCCCATGTAATGACAAGAATTAGCAATATTTTAGAAATATTCTCAATACTGCTGGGGCCAACAATAAACTGGAAGTGGGTACTATCAAGCAATGGATTTCCACAATTTACAAAGTAATACAACTATTGTGCTAAGCCCATCATCTTACCAGGGATGAGTACTATCATGCCATCATCTCCACATCACAGCTACAATTACCACCATTATGAAAGGAATGATTACAATTATTCTAGAGGTGGGTCCTATTACATTCGAGATGCACAAATCACGTGGGCTGGAATATAAGGTAGGTCACCATATACCAAGGATTCTCTGAGGCATATGTGTTAGAACTCAATAGCAATGAAAATGCATACTGACCTGGTGGCTCTAGGAGTCACAAATGCTGTTGCAGAGTCAGTCCAGTCACCTTCCCTAGAGTGCCATCTGTCAGGGGCTGCGGAGGTGTCTCTGGCCTTAAATACTGTTCCTTGCTGTACAGCAGCTCTATGTAGGGCCTGTGTGCTGCAGCATAGCAGAGTCCCCAGTAGTTCACCACTAGCCACTAGGTAGCGCCAAAGTTCAAGGTTTGGTGATTTTATGCAAGTGCTCATGACAGCGCTACAGGCTGGGTGGCACAGGAGGGCCCCATAGATGATGCTACAGAGGTATCTATCAATCAATCAATCAATCAAACATTTGTAGCACGCACTACATACCCGTGAGGGTCTCAAGGCGCTGGGAGGGGGGCGGGGGGCGCTACTGATCTAATAGCCAGGTCTTGAGTAGCCTCCTGAAGGTCAGCAGGTCTTGGGTCTGTCGTAGGCTCAGTGGGAGGGTGTTCCAGGTCTCGGCGGCGAGGTGGGAGAAGGATCTCCCACCGGTGGTTGTTCTTCGGATGCACGGGACAGTGGCGAGTGCGAGGTCGGCGGAGCGGAGCTAGCGGTTGGGGATGTAGAAGGAAAGTCGTCTGTTGAGGTAGGCTGGGCCGATCTTGTGGAGTGCCTTGTGTGCGTGGATGAGGAGCTTGAAGGATATCCTCTTGTTGATGGGCAGCCAGTGAAGGTTTCTCAGGTGAGGGGTGATGTGGCCATGGCGTGGTACGTTGAGGCTCAGTCGTGCCGAGGCATTTAGGATGCGTTGCAGTCGTTTGATGAGCTTGGTCGGGGCTCCCGCGTAGAGGGCGTTCCATAGTCGAGTCTGATGCTGACGAGGGCCTGGGTGACTGTTCTTCTTGTATCTGTCAGGATCCACCTGTAGATCTTGCGGAGCATGCGGAGGGTGTTGAAGCAGGAGGAGGAGACGGCGTTGACTTGCTTGGTCATGGAGAGCGTTGAGTCGAGGATGATTCCCAGGTTGCGTGCGTGGTCAGTGGGTGTCGGGGCTGCCCCCAGTGCCATCAGCCACCAGGAGTCATCCCAGGCTGAAGGGTTGGAGCCGAGGATGAGGACCTCTGTTTTGTCCGTGTTCAGCTTCAGTCGGCTGATCTTCATCCAGTCGGCGACGGCCTTCATTCCTTCGTGGAGGTTGGCTTTGGCGGTGATGGGGTCCTTGGTGAGGGAGAGGATCAGATCAGTTGAGTGTCGTTGGCGTAGGAGATTATGTTGAGGTCGTGCTGTCGGGCGACGTGTGTGAGCGGGGCCATGTAAATGTCGAACAGTGTTGCGCTGAGGGAGGATCCCTGGGGTACGCCGCAGATGATCTCGGAGGCTTCGGATCAGAATGGGGGGAGGCAGACGCTCTGGGTTCTGCCGGAGCGGAAGTAGGTGGTCCATTCCAGGGCTTTGTCTCGGATCCCTGCGGCGTGGAGGCATACGCGTAGTGTGCGGTGGCAGACGGTGTAGAAGGCGGCGGAGAGGTCCAGGAGAATGAGGGCTGTGGGCTCACTGTTGTCCAGCAGTGTCCTGTTGTTGTCGGTGGCGGCGATGAGGGCGGTCTCCGTGCTGTGGTTGCTGCGGAACCCTGACTGGGAAGGGTCCAGGATTCTGTTTTCTTCAAGGTATCGGGTTAGCTGTTTGTTGACGATCTTCTCGATGACCTTGGCCGGGAACAGGAGCAGAGAGATGGGCCGGAAGTTCTTGAGGTCTCTAGGGTCTGCCTTGGGATTTTTGAGTAGGGCGTTGATCAGCTCTCTGGGAAGGTCGCGGTCTGGAAGGAAAGATTGATGACGTTGCGCAGGTGGGGTGCGATGGAGCTGCTGGCTTTGTTGAAGATGTGGTGCAGGAATGGTTCTGACGGGGAGCCAGTGTGGATTGTGCTCATGGTCTTGATGGTGTCATCGATGCTCACGCTGGTCCAGGCTAGCAGGGGGTTGTGGTCGATGGTGTGCGGAGAGTCTGTTGTGTTGCTGTCTGTTGGGGCTGTCTGGGTGTTGAAGCTGTCATGGATGTCTTCTATCTTGCGGTGGAAGAAACTGGCGCGGAAGTCGCACAGGGCTTATGACGGCGGGATGTCGTTGGTGTTGGAGCTGGGGTTGGAGAGTTCCTTCACAATGTTGAAGAGCTCCTTGCTATTGTGTGCGTTGTTGTCAAGGCGGTCTTTGAAGGAGGCCCTCTTGGCAGTCCTGATTAGGTGATGGTGATTGCGAGTGGCGTTCTTGTGGGCTTCATGGCTGTCCGGAATTTGTTCCCTGTGCCATTTCTTCTCTAGTTTCCGGCAGTCTCGCTTGGAGGCTAGGAGTTCTGGGGTGAACCAGCTGGCCCTCTTGCTGGTGTCTCTGTGAGGGGGTTTCTTCAGCAGGGCGAGGGTGTTGGCGCAGTCGTCGATCCAGCGTCTGAGGCTGTGGGCAGCGTCTGAGGCATTGGAGGGTTCGGTGGATGGGCTGAGAGCGAGGTTTGCGTGCAGTTGGTCTTCAGTGATTTTTCTCCAGCAGCGGCAAAGGATCTGTTGGGTGCGGTGGGTTTCTGGAAGGAGAAGTGGATGCAGCGGTGGTCGGTCCAGAGGAGTTCGGTGGTGTGGCTGAAGGAGACGTGGGAGCTTGTGGAGAAGATGGGGTCAAGAGTGTGGCCGGCAGAGTGGGTAGGCGTTGTGACGAATTGCCTCTGTCCGAAGTTGGCGAGGTTATTGATCAGGGTTGTCGAGTTGCAGTCGTTGTTGTTCTCAAGGTGAAAGTTCAGGTCTCCGAGGAGGATGTAGTCAGTGGAGGTCAGGGCGTGCGTGCTGATGAAGTCGGTGATGGAGTCGCTGAACTGGGATCGGGGTCCGGGGGGTCTGTAGATGAGGGTGCCTCTGAGGGTAGAGTTGGGGTCTGTGTGGATCTGGAAATGCATTTGTTCAGCGGTGCTGAGCATGTCGTCGGTGCTGGTTGAGACCCTGCCCCAGCTCCAACACCAACGACATTCCACCATCACAAGACCTGTGCGACTCACTGGCCAATTTCTTTCACCGCAAGATCACCGACATCCACGACAGCTTCAACACCGACACCCCCACCTCCGCTGCCGAGACCACCACCCCTGCAACCCCCACCCGCATCAGTCGTCTGACCGCCTGGGCCAACGTCAGCGACGAAGACACCATCAAGACCATGAACTCCATCCACTCCGGATCCCCATCTGACCCATGCCCTCACCACATCTTCAATAAAGCCAGCACAGCCATCGCACCCCATCTCCGGAAAACAATCAACATCTCCTTCGAGACAGCAAACTTTCCGAAGAGCTGGAAGCACACCGAGATCAACGCCCTACTGAAGAAACCCAAGGCGGACCCCAAAGACCTCAAGAACTTCCGGCCCATCTCCTTGCTCCCCTTCCCGGTGAAAGTCACGGAGAAGATCGTCAACAGACAGCTGACCCACCACCTCGAAGACAACAACATCCTGGACCCATCCCAATCTAGCTTCCGCAGCAACCACAACACCAGGACCGCTCTCATCGCTGCCACCGACGACATCAGGATCCTCGTGGACAAAGGAGAAACAGCTGCCCTCATCCTCCTGGACCTATCAGCAGCCTTCAACATGGTCTGCCACCGCACCCTAACAGCACGCCTCTATGACGCCGGAATCCAAGAGAAGGTCCTGGCCTGGACCACATCCTTCCTCTCCGGCACAACCCAGAGCGTCCGCCTCCCACCCTTCCACTCCGAGACCACCGAGATCATCTGCGGCGTTCCACAGGGATCCTCCCTCAACCCGACGCTGTTCAATATCTACATGGCTCCACTCGCCCACGTCGCACGACAACACAGCCTCCCTATAAGAAACGCATATTACTGCTCTACCAATTAACTGGCCATATATTAGTAAATGGAAATACTCCATTATTCAATTATTGCCACTTTTTGGACATATTGCCCTGAAACTCGAATTCATATAACACTGCCTTGTTGCACATAGGTCTGTCTACTCATGTATGTGTTGACATTATTTTGATTGCCATCACATTTTTATCCAAGCAACTGAAATGTTTCATACTGAAGCAAAACATGTATGTGCATGCTCTCAGGTGAGCAATCCAAGCCAAGATGACACTGTGATGAACCCTAGTTCTTTTATTTATTAAGAAAATAGAAATCCAACAAAGGTGGAACTATGATCCATAGCACTTTTACGGCTTAAGAGCAGAGAAATTTATACAATGATGACACTGTGGATCCCAGTCCCCGGAAGGCATAGAAGCAGTGGCGCATCAATCGACTTAGCAAAGTCAGTGGAGTAACAAAAGGCAGTAAAAAAGGCACATTAGAAAACTCTTGTACTGAGTCCTTATCTGTATAGCTGTCCCTACTTTGTTTTAATGCACTTTATCATTGATTGCCTGCAGTATTTTTGTAGTATTTTATTGGACAATATAAACAGATTGTGAATGGAAAAACATGGCAGGCACCTTTTCAGAAAGGAGCCAAGACATACTATGTTTTAGAACACACATACTCTACAAGGGGATTTGGCATGTAGTGATCCTGTGCCAGCCTAAGAAAACATGCTTTAAAATCAGTCAACAGCAACTGGGCAATGAGCTGCAGCATTTATGCCAATACATTGCTAATCCCATTCCTTACCGATAAAGTTAATGAAAAAAACCGGATTGGCTTAGTTTGTATCTGTGTTTAATGCTGACCTTTTTGGTCAGCATTAAACACACTGTTTAAGCTGTTGAGAGCTTTTCCAGATTGCATTTTCTATGTCCATTTAGGCCCCCTTGTTGTCTGGGTGAGTCTTTGCTGCCCTTGCTTTTTCCTCCACTTTTCCCAGTAAGGCCCTGATTCTGAGCACAGCACTTAATTGGAAAAGAAGCACAGGAGTCTAACGAGTATTTGCACTGGCACTCTGCTGTCCCCTGGCCGTGCAATGCAGCCTGGCAACTATTGTTTTGAAGTTATGTAGTAAACTAATGGATGCGCATTGTGTTAGTACCAAATTTGGATGAACGCCTCAGTACAAGACTCACTTATGAGTACCAGACCCTGAGAGGTCCTGCGTTTATACTCATAGCAGCAGAGACTGCTTCAATGCACTACTGCATGCTTTCATTTTCTTTTCATTTACAGGCGAATGGTCAACTTCTCATGTGAACAAAGCTACCCATGCAGCAACACCCCCTTGCTTCACCCTTGAATTCTGTCTGTTCTTTTAACAGACATAAATGTATTTACTAATGCCTGGTTGCATGCCCTCACTGCATACAATTAGTAAACCTTACTCAGGTGTTGTGCCTTGGGAGTCTGTGAATGCCCAAGCATTTCCTAGTGTTATGATTATTATAACATGTCTCCTCTGTGTAGTCCCCTTTTTGAGATATGTGTGTGAATCAATCAAAAGTGAATGTGTTTGACTAAGACAGAATACACATTTAGTTTATGTTATTTTTCCTTGCAACCTGATAGTCACGTCTGATCGAATATATCAATAATATTTAGTCTGTGCTGACTGTTCTGTTTTGTTCTGAATAACTGGTATTGAGTTATGAGGGGAGGCTCATATAACGCTGATAACTGCGTGGCTTCTTTGTTGACATTATTCAAAGAGCACAGTTTTTGCAGAGTAAGGATAAATAAAAGGGTATCAGGCATTTTCTGTGAATTGTTTGTTTTAAAAGGTTCAACAAGGACTAAATAATTTTAAAAGGCTGTGAACAGGGTGTTGAAGGGGAGAGAGGCACCTTCATGACAGGCGACATTGAGACAGACCGCGCACAACTGAAGGTTAGGTGAATGGCATTTAGCCTTCCCTTGTGGAGCTTATCAGCCCATCTGGCCTTGCATGGTGAGAATGGCAGGCTTTGAGATTATATTGAACATAAACCCTATTGTTCAAACAGTTATGCTGGTGTGAACATCTGAGACTCAAACTAGGCTTTTTTTTCTCTTTTGTGCTAAAATAAGTTTAGTGAATAGAAATAGTAGAATGAGAATAGGGCTGCTATGAAATCATAAAGCAATTATATTAGAGTTTTTCTTGTTATTCATGCTTTTAGCGAATGTTGCAGCTGATGGAGCAGGGTTTCCGCGTAAAAATGAAATCTGCTCGGTTTGAACCCTCAGTAATATTTACTAAACGCGTGCAGTGAAAATCTAATGAAAAAGCTTAACATGAGGGAAAAAAGCTTCTGCGCAAGCGCGAAAATAACTGCTAAAGTAGGCCCCACACTTGATTTTTAGCTAATGAAAAATAAAAGGACTAATGCTGCTTCAAGTGCACATTACTAATATTGGCTGAAAATAAAATAAATTAACTAATGTGGGTTGCACAGGGATGGATGCAGAATTTGGGTTGGTGCATAGAGAAAACATTTTCATGAAAGTAATAAATGTTTGTGTTTCATTCTCTGTAGAAAGCAAGCATGGGTTTTCGTTCTGCATTTTAGTTTGAGAGTTAAACACAAAAAATGAAGAAAAATATTTAAAATTATGAAGCGAGAGCAGAAGAGAAGAAGGAGCCGGAATTTGTCCTTCGGAGATTCGCAAAGCTGACAAAATCTGAACACAAAAGGATGTTACTATGAATGAGGGGAGAAACTTCCACTGCAGAAAGGCGCTCGGCAGAAGATTGCTATACAAAGTATTACATGCTGCCGGAGTGGAGAAAATAAGTGATAGTGGAATGGAGAATATTTCCTGGGTCACAAAACTGATGTCACTGCTGTTCCAAGAACAATACATTCTTAGAAGCTTCTGTGTGTGTAGAGAGTGGAGTTACCATACACCCCCTTTCCTTCTGTGGGATGGTCTTTTGGGTTTTAGGGTATAACTGAGGTGCCTGGAGGGAGCGGTTTAGGTTTTTCTTGGACAGACATCTTTGCTGACTGTTGGGGTGAGATTGTCGCATGTCGTTGGTTTGCTGTTTCTCCTGTGTTTCCTGACTTAGTCTTTGCCTTTTCAAATCTACTTGAAGGCAGTAGCGGTCCATGGAGGGAGTGACGGTGGGGCAGTGAGGCGGGGCGGGGGAGGGGCAGGGTGGTGAAATGTAAACACAGGAATATGGATGACCGGAGGTAAGTATACATTTAAATAAGTAAAACGAATTTCGTTGCGCGCGCTGCATCGCAAAATGCGATGCAGCGCGCGCAAAGTAATTCGTTTTACTTATTTAAATGTGTACTTACCTCCAGTCATCCATATTCCTGTGTTTACATTTCACCACCCTGCCCCTCCCCCGCCCCGCCTCACTACCTTACCGTCACTCCCTCCACGGACCGCTACTGCTTGAAGGGCCCATGCTGACTTCTCGGCCAGGAGTTGGTGTTTCCATATTGGGTTAGTTAGTATTAGCCTGATATCTAATTTGCATAATTATTTGCAAATGTACTTTCTCTCTGAAACGTTTGTCTCTTTTCATATCCACTCCTCAAAGCATAGTCATTGACTGTGAATTTGTCATTTTTCTCTCCTGACGTTGTTTGCTCTGTGACGATTTATGATTGGTGCTGAGGTTTTGTATTTTATGAGCTTTCATTCACATTATGTAGATAAATATTATACATTTACAAATGAGTATGTCTTTATTAGTGTATTTTTATCCATGAGTATTAATTTGTCTACCCTGACCAACATTACAAAGATTGCATCACCATATTTGGTAAAATAGGGGAAACATAATAATGGATATTGGTAAGTTGGTATAGTTACAAGGAATATAACTAACCCAGCGTGAAGGAGCTTGTTGGTTAATGGAAATTGGGCCTTGAATTTAGAAATGTATCAGTTACTGAGCGCTGGATCACAACTAACATTCTATCTGTCTTTATTGTAGTTACAATTCATATTGTGTGCACTAGGATAGAATTTTGATTTTTTTTAAATTAAAATATTTAAAATGAAAGAGGGTTTGGGATTCTACTATCTATCCCTGCAATGCCTCATGGGTTTGATTGTTACCTAATACACATCTCACTCAAGTATTGCTCTGTGGGTTGTGAGGTGATTGCAGTCCAAGTATTTTTCTGTCTCAGGTTGGCACATTGACTGAGTTTTAGTAATATGAGACCAGAAAAACAAATTCTGGATCCTAGAGTAATCCAGAAAATGTATCATTACCTTTGGACATTCACAAGCACTCCTCTCTCACGCTGTCACTCCTTGAAATGTTGGAGAGTTGCTGAAGCAAAGAGCTGGCTTAAATTCTATTCCAGTGTGTGAAGGATAACAGAACTCCCAAAAATGTTGTGATGGTGTAGATGAGGATTATCTCCATGGAGAAAATGCTTTCCAATGGGAAAAAAATAAAATTAAACACATGGGGAGTTGCGCTGCAGTGTTGCCTTCAATACATTATTATATCACTCTTAGAATTATGCACTGAGAAAATAGCAATACGTAAAAATGTCAAATAACATTCCATAGGCCTACAAACCTACAACTGGTGCTGCTTTATAGGCATACTGCTATCAGTGTTGTGAATAACAAAAAGTAGTAAATAGTCATACATTTTCAGTTGTACTACTAAAAGTAAGTTTTTTACGAATTGGGTGGTGTGGAGCTATTGACAAAGTTTAGTTCACTCCAGGCGTGTAGATCTTCGCCTAATGCTACCCCTTGGTGTAGACCTCCTCATTGACCGAATTTACCATAGCCTTGCAGAGATCTCTGTCTACATTTAGACTTATGAGTCCCCACTCTTTCTAATTTTATGACAGTCAAATCATTTAAAGTAACTTTCTGCCTGTTTGTGGAGATCTCCGCAATCGGTGCCAAGATTTTCCTATAGTAAGTGATAAGCTTAAAAAAAAACAATTTTAATTTAAAAAATAAATATTTTAAAAAATATTTTGTTTTTAAATTAATTTCCCCTAAATCTAATTTAAAGAGGAGTAACACAGCAACAAGGGAAAACACATGTCCACTAAAACGTAAGATATTGTTACATTTTACCTTAATGTAATTTTTACATTTTTATTTAAATCACATTTTTATACACAACGAAATCTGAAATGGCCTCTTCCAATGCCTTAGAGTATAATTTTTGTTGAATGTTTCACAATCTAGGATGCAGGTTTAGTATGATTGATTTGTGATTTTATTTTAAAAAATAAATTATTTAACACATCTTTTTCTAAAATCTCATTATGTATTTACTTTTTTTATTTAAAACATGATGTATTAATATCACTAAAATTAATTTAAAGAAATCTTTATTTAAAATGTTATTTAATTTAATGTACCTTCTATGTTTCCCTATGTTTTTATTTTAATCCCTACCTCCAAAGAATTCTGAGGGACTGTGTTTCAGTACCAGTGGTCACACATGTGTGATGCTTGACTTACACCATTATTGGCTGGAGTACTTTTAAGCCTGTTTTGTCAGCAATAATACTGAAGCAAATGTAAGTGTATTTTTAAGTTTCATTTTTCTCACTCATTGTGTGTATGTTTTGGTCTTAAAATACTCCTCCCTAAGCCTCTCTTTCCATTTCACTATTCCTCACCAATTTTGTAGTAATTATTCCTTGTTTTCTTGTCACTAACTCTTGCCCCTTACACATTTACTTTAACATCTACACGTAAATGTGTGGAGATCTCTGCCACGGGGTGAAGATCTCTGCCACTGGGGCACAGATATCAGTATAGAAAAGACAGGCGAGGTGGAGATCTCCAGTTAGAGGTTTGTGAATTGGATTTTGGACTACATAAAGTAGTACTATTATTACTTCGAAATGGCTTTTGTGAATAGCCACTTATGTGTCCTGTGGGGCTTTATAGAGCCCAAGTAGAAACTACATGCAGTGGGAAGTGGTGAGCCTCAACACTGGAGGGACATTGGGGGGGGGGGACCGAGACACAAACCCAGTGGGCGGAGGTGAAGATAATAAAAAAAAAAATTAAAATGTACTTACCCGTTGTTGGAAAGTGGATTATTAGCTGTGGTGAATATATCTACCACTGGCAATAAGGCCACAAACAC